>NW_027362767.1:99022167-99387167 GCF_046119375.1 Phyllobates terribilis | reverse complement strand
CTTGGAGGTGCACAAGTATGCCTTCTTGCTTAGAATAGCAGATCCGAGCTGTGAAAGTGTAACAGATCAAAAGACAAGCAAGCTCAGCACCCTGAAATAGCCGTGTAATATGACACAGCAGCCGTGGGTCAGGTTCCAGGAGTCATTCCTCCACATTAGCCAGGGCCACCGAGGGGAATTATACCAATCTGCATGTCGGGGGAAGGGGAGGAAACAAGAACATGGCATTAACCATTTATTGTTCAAGATCTGGAGGCTGAAGGGCTCCTCCTGTGACATTCATCATTGTCGGAGGCTACTGTAAGTATGGGTTCTCAATACCCACCCTAACTGCACAGTAAAATGAGCCGTGACCTCACATGCCCCTCTAAAATCCTACGATCAGCTGCAGCATGTTCCTGAGGGTGACTGGCTTAACCCTTCCCCTTACATGTATGAGTAGTGGTCTATGTATGACTGGCTAACCTGGCAGAGCAGCGCTCACTCGCTACATCTAATCATGTAATCCTTTATAATCTCCGCAATGGACACATCTTGTACTAGAATGTTTCACTAGGCACAAAGCCAAAGCTATTCATCATCCTCTACTTAAAGGGTAACTCCATTTCTCTAGCCATTCTGAGTGGATGAATCAATAATGGGTTTTACTGGATTATACATAAAGAACGATGGATTCATCTCAAGGGCTGGATCTTCACATATTTTGGACATTGATCTTCCTGCGGGCCGACAGTTTCCTTGCGCTTTTACAAGGGGATTGGGTTTAAACGAATTAGGTTTTAGGTGGTGAGCACTTAAAGATGGCTGCACCCACCTCCCCCTATACAGATAAGGAGGGCAGAGACAAAGGAAGTGATTCGTCATTGCTTTTGTGCCTTGTTTCTGATATAAAAATGCTTTTATTAGCAACTTTATTTGCATCATATTCAATATTTAAAGAGTTACTCTCATCTCCAAGATCCTATCCCAATATGCAGTAGGTGTAATAATAATAATATTAGCAAATACCTCCAATTAGAAATGTAATATAGTTTTTCTCATTCTGATGTCTCTTTCCTCATGTGCAGGACCTTAGGTATCCATGGTAATGACCACTGATATAGTGATAGTTAGCTAGTCGCTAGAGGTTGTAACCATGGATACCTAAGGTCCTGCAATGCCTGCACATAAGGAAAGAGACATAGCGAAATCAGAAGAACTAAGCTACATTTCTAAATTTGGGGTATTTGCTAATATTATTATTATTACACCTATTACATATTGGGATAGGATCTTGGAGATGGGAATATCCCTTTAATGCTCATTTGTTTTTAAAGTTCTTTTCACTTGGTTTTATTTGTTTTGTTTTCATTTGGCATTATGATGGTGATGGTTGTGATTTTCCCAATGTTTTACCCCAATTTATCATCTTCAGCAAAATCTGTGCACAGTTGTACTTCAGTTGGAGTACAAAATCTGTTCAATGTATTTATTTTTTTACTTGGCTTTGTTGAGGACCAACATGTCACATTTTTACTCTAGAAGAATTTATGGCCAGCTCATCAAACCTTTTTGGAATCCATTTTCAGGAATTTGACGCAAAATCTGCCAGTACAAAAAGTGAAATAAGAGACGAGTTTAAAAAAAACTAACAAAAAAAACATAGAACACCGCAAATGAATTGCAGCCAAAGATTTAAAGGACACCTGCCATGTTTTAAAATGCTATTAACCTGCAGATAGAGGGTTAATCAACAGGTAAATAGTGTTATACTTCTTCCTGGCCGACTTACTGAACTCGTGGCCACCGGGAGGAAATGTACTTTTCTCCTCCTGGGAGTCACTGGCTTTCAATCATAGAGGCTGTGACGATGCGGCTTCACACACAGGTCAGTTAGTTTTCCATCCAATGTGTATTGGGGTGTCCCGACATCTACTGTCAGGGAAAAGAACAGCCGGGTATGTAAGATTTCAACATGTCCCTTTTATTTTGCTGGGAGAAGCTTATGTCCACTCCCAAATAAGAGTATATGCACACTCCGTCGAGGTGAGAATGCACGTGTATGGAGGGGTCCGGAAGAATAGATGTCAGCCAAATGAGCATTCGGCAGAAGGTTTTTGACCACCTTTAGTTAGGCAGCTCCTACAACAAAAGATAACAAAACTATTGCTTACCAGGGCTTCAGCCGGCACACAATGTCCTCAATATCCTGCCGAATCTCATATGTGGACTCCAAGCGGAAGAGGTTAAAATTTCGAAGGAGGTAGTCATGCAGGGTAAGAAACTGGAGATTCAACTTTGGCAATGCCAAACACCCTAAAGAAGAAAGCCATAGTATAACATAGTTTACAGGAGACAAAAACTGTGACCGACTCAGGAAACTATGGACAGTATGGGTCAAAGTGATTGGTTGAAAGTACAGCTCCAACTTTATAGCCCCTTTTAATTACTATTACTATTAGGGAATTACTTAGTGAGCACTTCTCTTCTCAGTTATTGAGCTCACGCCCTGTACAAATGGGAGTCCATCTGGTAATAGTGGAGTTTGCCCTGACTCTGTTGGTGGCACTAGGAGCGCAGCAGCAAGAGATGGATTAGGGAGCAGAGCCTGCCCTGACTCTTCTGGTGGCACTGGAAGCGAAGCAGCCAGGAGGTGGATTAGGGAGTGGAGAGTGCCCTGACTCTGCTGGTGGCAACTGGGAGAGCAGCAGCAAAAGATGGATTAGGGAGTGGAGCCTGCCCTGACTCTTCTGGTGGCACTGGGAGAACAGCAGCGAGGAGATGGATTAGGAAGTAGAGAGTGCCCTGACTCTGCTGGTGGCACTGGGAGCGCAGCAGCGAGGAGATGGATTAAGGAGTGGAGCCTGCCCTGACTCTGCTGGTGGCACTGGGAGCGCAGCAGCAAGGAGATGGATTAGGGAGTGGAGAGTGCCCTGACTCTGCTGGTGGCACTGGGAACGCATCAGCGAGGAGATGGATTAGAGAGTGGAGAGTGCCCCGACTCTGCTGGTGGAACTAGGAGCGCAGAAGCGAGGAGGTGGATTAGGGAGTGGAGAGTGCCCTGACTCTGTTGTTGGCACTGGGAGCGCAGCAGCGAGGAGATGGATTTGGGAATGGAGAGTGCCCTGACTCTGCGGGTGGCACTGGGACAACAGCAGTGAGGAGATGGATTAGGGAGTGGAGCGTGCCCTGACTCTGCTGGTGGCACTGGGAGAGCAGAAAAGAGGAGATGGATTAGGGAGTGGAGAGTGCCCTGACTCTGCTGGTGGCACTAGGAGCACAGCAGCGAGGAGATGGATTAGGGAGTAGAGAGTGCCCTGACTCTGCTGGGGGTACTGGGAGCACAGCAGCGAGGAGATGGATTAGGGAGTGGAGAGTGCCCTGACTCTGCTGGTGGCACTGGGAGCGCAGCAGCGAGGAGACGGATTAAGAAGTGGAGAGTGCCCTGACTCTGCTGGTGGCACTGGGAGCGCAGCAGCAAAGTGATGGATTAGAGAGTGCCCTGACTCTGCTGGTGGCACTGGGAGCGCAGCAGCGAGGAGGTGGATTAGGGAGTTCTTCGCTCTTCTGCCGGTTACTAAATGTAACCTGGCAATTGCTCTAACTGATGTCAGATGCAGTAAGCAGCTGTATGTAATGCATGAATTTGGTAACTGAAGCGTTAAAGTGTTAAGTGCTGGAAGAGCTAGAAGTCACATCCGTGTAAGCTGCCCAGGGCAGCATGGCTGACACAAGATTACATTTCAAAGCTGGAGTTATATTGGTGGTTTTTGCGATATTAGAGCTTATTACTGCAATGAAAATGAGGCTTGAATATCAGTTTATGGCCTCACCTTCCCCAGAATAGTACTCCGTGGGCACAATGTTCTCATCCCAGATGATCTTCTCTGTGGGATACAAGGGCATCTGGTTCAGCTGCTGGATTTGGGAGATCCGTCGCTCGTGACGGGATACCTGCACGATGGGAAGACAGAACAGGTCATGCAGGAGCTCGGCACGTGGCATTGTCTGCAGGACAGCACCATTCTGAGGATTAAGACCTATGGATTCCAGCCATATGGTCAAAACATTTGTTAATAGCTATCTATTACTTTGAGAGGGATTTAGGGGCCTTTTTGCAAACAAATACAATTTACATTTAAACGTGAAGTTGTCCTGTGAGCGTAGACTGGTATAGAGCATCAACCCTTTAGCGAGCTGGCCATTTTTCATTTTCCCTTTTCATCTTGCAAGAGGCAAAAAATTGTGATTTTGTGTTTTTATTAGCAACACTTTGGGAGCTTCACTGCTTTTTATTCCATTTTTATTTAGATGGAAATTAGTTGCCCAAAACCAAAAATGCTATTTTTTTTTAAATATTTTTAAAGGAAATCTGTCACCAGATTGTTTTTGCTACCCCATGATGCAGGGGCAGAGACCTGATTAATCTCCTGCTGATATAACAGTGATTGTATCAAAACTACAGCAAGCAGCCCAGTAAGTGACACATAACTGGAATCAGGGTATCCGGCTCTACATTATGCTGCTCTCAGATTAAGGGACAAAATCCCAGTTAACAGATTCTCTTAAAGGCCTTCACAGAGGAGGATAAATCATATGCTATTTTCCTAGTTCTGAAACTATTATGTTCATTGTTTACATTTTTATTTTATAAATGGGAAGGAGTGATTTAAACTTTTACATTCGGGCAGGTATAAAAAGCTTTTGTTTGTGTGTGCATTGTATATATTACACACACAGTGCTGTGCAAAATTTTAGCCAAGTGTGGGAAAAAATGCTGCAAAGTATTAATGGTTTAAAAAAATAAAAGTGTAAATAGTTTATTTTTATTAATTAGCAAAATGAATGAACAAAAGAGAAATCTGAATCACATCAATACTTGGTGTGACTGCTGTTTGCCTTCAAAACAGTATCAATTCTTCTAGATACTGGGAGATTGTTACAAACATCTTGGAGAACTAACCACCGATCTTCTGTGGATGTAGTCTGTGCCAATCCCTCTGTCCCTTCATCCCAGACAGACTTGATGATGTGAGATCGGGGCTCTGTGGGGGCCGTATCATATAGTTCTTAGTGACATTGGCTGGATGTGACATAGTTCTTAGTGACATTGGCTGGATGTTTGGGGTCATTTTCCAGCTGCAGAATAAATTTGGACCCAGACGCCTCCCTGATGGTTTTGCATGAATGATAAGTATCTGCCTGCAATTCTCAACATTGGGGGCACCATTATTCTTGCCCAAATCCATTTATTGAAATTGCAATGACCCTCAGTCCACAAAGTTGCTCATTTCTTGATGCTTCTTCAAAAGAGCTTGGACAGCACATCTGGAAACCCCAGTCTGCTTAGAAATCTCTGCCTGGGAGAGACCTTGCTGATGCAGTATAACTACCTTGTGTCTTGTTGCTGGGCTCAATCTTGCTGTGGTGTATTATCTGTGTCATGATACTGTCTTCTACAACCTCACCTTTGTGGCAGAGTCTGGCTGTTCCTCACCAGCCTACAAACATACATAATCTTTGGCTTTGTGCAAGTGTACTCGTTACACCAAATTTGACTTTGATTTCTCTTTTGTTCATTCGCTTTCACTTTGTTAATTGATAAAAAATAAACTATTAACACTTCTAATTTTACAGCAGTCTTACTCTGCAGCATTTTGTACATTAACAGAAAAAAAATTAACTGGAGTATAAGTTGGCATGCGTGCAAAATAGGAGCATGTTCACACTGCTCAATTAAACAGACAGAACCCAAGACAGAAACAAAACAAACATATACCCTGCTGTAAGTAATGAAGTAAAAGCAATAGTGCATATAAATAAGGTAGGGTATTTGGTAAGCACAAGTTTTGACATAAAAAAAAAAAGTAAAAGCCATCCCACAAGCGTCAAGGTGTACCCAAATCGGGATGGTCCTAACCTTTAGTATTAAAAGGTTACCATGTGTCATAGTGATGTCAGTGTGAATAAGGGCATAGCAGGACCAGGTCCTGAATGGATACCCAGCAATGGGAAGCTATATAAACGTTATGTCCAGCTCAGGTTTTAATTCTAGAGGTTAGGACGGTCCCGGCTGCGTCACCTTGGCGCTGGTGGGATGGCTTTTATGCTTTTTTTTTTATATATATAAAAAACGGTGTTTACTAAGTACCTATATTATTTATATGCAATATTGTTTTTACTTATTTACTTACAGCAGGGTTACATGCTCATTTTGTTTCTGTCTTGGGTTTTAGCATTTTGTCTATACCTGCCTACAACTTTTGCACAGTACAAAGAGAAGGCCGCATAGCTCCGATGCTTTGGAGAATGATTGACGTGTAGTTTTTTCTGCCCTCACTCACTTTTCTCAGTACTTCTTTCTCAGGACGCATTGTACATCTGCTCACATGTAAATGCAGGTTGGACTGACACCTAGTGGCCAATTTAAAAGCTACACTGGAGATCAAATACCAAGATAAATGATGAAAAAAGAGCCCTGCCATAAATAATGACAGTCACGTAAATGCCATGACTGTCCTGAAAACAAGGTATAACATTTTATTAAATAAAATGTTATTTTTAGAACTATTATAGATGCAAAATTGGCGAACCAAGATGGCACGGGACTTCTTCACTCCCAGGAGGCCACGTTCTGAATATCGGTGCTGCTCTGACAGCGGGCTTTAACAAGCATCACCCTGAATCCCGCCTATTGTCGCTCCTGTCACGTGTCATGACAGCCAGTGGTCTACAGAATCAGTGAATGTGCATAGCGGTATCAGAGCGCCAATAACAGGGCAAAAATTAGATTAAAATAACTGGTTTATTAACACACAACGCGTTTCGGTGGACAAGGCCACCTTCATCAGGTGTGACAAGCAACAAGCAAATGATCCTTATATACACTTGACCAGGTATGCAATTGCTCCAGAGGGGCGGATCTAAATACACAGTGGTACCTCTATATTAACCCTTCTAGTTCATTTATGCCCAATAGAGTAAACAGGATTTTTATAAATTAGTACCTAATAAAACTAATAGGGTTCTCATAGATAGGATTCGCAGTATAAAAACTTGCGAATCCTATAATCATAATACTTAATAGGATATATTGTTATGTAACCCCCTATATTTTATATTATAAAAAATTACATACAACATAGAACAATATATGAATATAAAATTACAGTCACCAGAAAAAGGAAGGGGAAAAGGGGTAGGAGAGGAACCAAAAGCTCCCCTGCTGTTTATATCATTGAAAATAAAAAAATATAATAATAAAAAAAATAAAAAAAAATACAATTTTAATTAAAAAAAAAAAAATTTTTTTTTTTTTTGTAAAAAATATAATAAAATTACTAAAACATAAAAACAATTATTTAAAAAGTTGTCTTTTCTATATTAAGGTTCAAACCCTCAGGAGACAGAGTTCCCATTTTGAAAATCCAATAATTTTTGCGTGTAATAAGGCGATTTAATCTATGACGATGTGTATCAACTATATGATCAATGATAGCTAGTTTTAGGTTATTAGGATTTTTCTGATGTTCTTTTAAGAAATGATTAGAAACGCTATGTAAAGGAAAGGCGTTTCTAATATTTTGGCGGTTTATTTGGAGTGTATTTCCTGGATAGTGCGGCCAATGTATTTCAGATATATCACATATGAGGACTGACATGTAAGTCTAAAGCAGATGGGATATATCTCTCCAGTGACCGCAGAGACGAATGTTTTGGCTCCGTTATCAATGGATTGACAGCATAAGCATTTAGGAACATTACATTTATAACATCCATTGCTACTACTAGGAGATAAATTTAAATGGTTCGGTCTTCTACCAATGGTTGTGTTGCTGGGGGCTATATAATTTCTTAGATTTTTACTCCGCCGATATGTGACATGTGGGGAAATTCTGGTAAATGACCAGTCAATACCGGATCGCTCCTTAAAATGAACCAGTATTTTATTAATAAACTAGATAATGCTCGCGTAGGTTTACCATAGGTAGTAATCAGATTTAAACTAAAGTCATCGCTTGGTTCTTGACTGGTATTCTTAGATTTATTAATACACAAGTTCTGTGATAAGGATCTAGTTTTGGAGAAAGCATCCTTTAATAATTTCCGGGGGTATCCCTTAGCTTTAAAGCGTTTTTGTAAAACTTTAGATTCCAGAAAAAAATCTGAATCATGTGTACAATTTTTTCTGACACGCCAATATTGACCGTATGGAATATTTCTAATCCAGCTGGGCAAACGGCCACTGTCAAATTCAAGATAGCTATTTACATCCACTTCCTTGAAGTGGGTAGATGTAGATATTTTACCCGAATTGTCTATATTTATCTGAAGATCGAGATATTGGATATTACTCTCGGATATGGTAGAGGTAAAGGAAAGACCCCAGTCATTGGTATTTAATTCATCAATACATTTGGCAGCCTCTACAGTATTCCCCCTCCATATAATAAATAAGTCATCTATAAAGCGGCGGTACATAATGATGGGTTTATCGGCGCCGAGGGATTGCGCGATGTGGACAGACTCGAATGCCCCCATATATAGATTTGCATAACTTGGGGCAAACCTCGTCCCCATCGAGCAGCCCCTCAGCTGCCGATACATCTCCCCCTCAAAAGAGAATACATTGTTCTCAAGAATGAAAGTTATACCCCTCAATAGAAAATTTTTTTGGGATTCCTGTAAATTTGGGTCCTCATCTAGGAATATTTTAATTGCCTGTAAACCCAATACATGTGTGATATTGGAATAAAGAGAGCTTATATCGAGTGTAATAAGAAGACAGCCTGGAAGAGGGGGTAATTCTCTCAACAGTCTAATTAAATGTGTGGAATCCTTTAAATGAGAATCTAAGGATAAAACGTACTTCTGTAAAAAAAGATCAATATAGTGGGATAAGTTGGATGTTAGAATTGATTCCAGAAATAATAGGACGTCCAGGGGGTTAAATTTATCTTTATGAATTTTGGGTAAAAAATAAAAATAAGGGACTTTGAATTTTTAATGTCTAAAAAGGATTTTTCTTTTTTTATTGAGGAAGCCAGCTGTAGAGGCCCCGGCTACAAGTCATTTGTACTCCAAAAAAATGGTTACAGATGGGTCTGCTTCTAATTTCATGTAATAGTTTGAGTCGTCTAAGATTCTGAGGCCCTCCTTGATGTACCAGCCCCTGTTCATTATCACAGTCCCCCCTCCCTTATCTGCTCTCTTTATAATTATCTCTTTATTATCCTGAAGGGTTTTTAATGCACATTTCTCTTGGTAGCTCAAATTATTTACTTTTTTAGAAATTGGGGGGAATGTCCTAAGGTCCCTCAAAATTAATTGTTGGAAAGTTTCAAGGTGTAAACCTTTATGATGTAATGGATAAAAATTGTTTTTCCCCTTCACATTTACATGAGTGAAAGGGTCCAACAATGGGGGACCTGATGGTGTGTTGGATTCTTGGGTGGAGGGGAATACCGATAAAGTTGAACTAGTAGGATGCGATTTTCTCTTATCTTCCAATAGAAAATGCCTTTTTAGTGTCAATTTCCTTATAAATTCATTTAAATCACAAAACAAAGTGAAATTAGTAAATGGGTCAGCTGGACAGAAAGATAATCCTCGACCTAACAAGGATCGTTCAGCTTCAGATAGCACATAGCTAGAAATATTAAAAATACCCCCACAACCGATAGGGGTTTCTATCTGCAGGAAATTTATGTCCAGGTTCATTGGCAAGATTCATTTTCTTTATATTTGAATTGTGTCTTAATTTCGGCATTTGAACTATTTTTGTTGTTGAAACCTCAGGTTTTTCCACTCCCTCTACATCCCCTAAATTTCTCTTTCGTTTTGCACAGCGACCGGGGACCACGTGAAAAAAAAATAGATTTTTGTGTACTCACCGTAAAATCTCTTTCTCTTAGCCTCCAATTGGGGGACACAGGACCATGGGTGTTATGCTGCTGTCCACTAGGAGGCGACACTATGCATAATCTGAAAAAGGTTAACCGTGGCTCCTCCTCTGCAGTATACACCCCTGGACGGCATCAGCCTTCTCCAGTTTTGTGTAAAAGCATTAGGAGGAACATAACATGGATAACATAACCATGCCTATAAGAAGGCAACTATGTACGAGCTCAAAAAAAAAACAATATGAGAACTCAACATAACAAGGGCCCGGAAAGGGCAACAGGGTGGGAGGGGTGTCCCCCAATTAGAGGCTAAGAGAAAGAGATTTTACGGTGAGTACACAAAAATCTCCTTTACTCTGTCGCCTCATTGGGGGACACAGGACCATGGGACGTCCCAAAGCAGTCCCTGGGTGGGAAGCAATGGACAAATATTGTGTACACAGGCCCCTACAATTGGGGTACCGCCGCCTGCAGAACACGTCTACCCAGGCTCGCGTCTGCTGAGGACTGGGTATGAACCCTGTAGTGTTTGGTAAACGTGTGTAGGCTAGTCCAGGTGGCTGCCTTACACACTTGTTGTGCCAAAGCCTGGTGCCGAATGGCCTAGGAGGCCCCTACTGCACGTGTAGAGTGTGCCGTAATACCTGCTGGAAGAGGAGAATTTTTGAGGCGGTAGGCCTCTTGTATGGTGGATTTGATCCACCTGGCAAGGGTAGCTTTGGAAGCTGGCAGACCCTTGCGGCCAACTTCCAGAAGAAGGAAAAGAGAATCAGACTTCCGGAAGGGCGCAGTCTTAGACACATAGATACTTAATGCCCTGACAAGGTCAAGCGTATGCAGAGCCTTCTCCACTCTATGAACCGGGGCCGGACAGAGGGATGGCAGTGAAATTTCCTCATTGAGGTGGAAGTTGGACACAACCTTCGGAAGGAAGGATGGGACCGTACGGAGAACTACCTTGTCCTGGTAAAAAGCCAGGAAGGGCCGTCTGCAGGAGAGTGCTGTCAGTTCAGACACCCAGCGTAGCGAGGTGATTGCCACCAGGAAAACCACTTTCTGGGATAGAAGGCAGAGTGGGACTTCCCTAAGGGGTTCAAATGGTGTTTCCTGCAATGCTGTCAGCACCAGGTTGAGGTCCCACGTTTCTAGTGGTCGTCTGTAGGGGAGAACCAATCGGGAAACCCCCTGAAGAAATGTCCTTACTTGCGGCTTGTTAGCAATGCACCTCTGAAAAAGCACTGAGAGAGCTGACACCTGGCTCTTAAGGGAGGCCAGGGACAATCTGGCCTCCAGGCCCGATTGGAGAAACCCAAGTACCCTGGGGAGGGAATAAGGGAATGGGGTCTGGCCACGAGATTCTCACCAGGTAAAGAAGGCTTTCCAGGTACGGTAATAAATCTTAGCAGAGGTTGAGGTTGGCTTCCGTGCCCTGATCATGGTTCCAATGACGTCCGGCAAGAACCCTGACTGGGTTAGAACCCAGGTCTCAATGGCCACACCGTCAAATTGAGGGCCCCTGAGTTCTGGTGGTAGAACGGGCCTTGTGACAGAAGATCCGGGCGGTCGGGGAGATGCCAGGGGACGTCTGCTGTGAGCTGTACGATGTCGGCGTACAATGTACGTCTGGGCCAGTCCGGTGCGATTAGGATGGTTGGAACTCCCTCTTGCTTGATCTTCCTCACCACTCTGGATATCAGGGGGAGAGGTGGAAAAATGTACAGAAGCTGGAACTGGGTCCAGTCCTGAACCAGGGCGTCCGCTCCTAGCGTCCGTGGGTCGTGTGTTCTGGCCATGAAGTTGGAGACCTTGGCATTAAAGTGGGATGCCATTAGGTCCACGTCTGGAGTCCCCCAGCGATGGCAGATCTGTCGAAAAACTTCGGGATGGAGAGACCACTCTCCCGAGTCCATTCCTTGCCGGCTGAGGAAGTCTGCTTCCCAGTTGTCCACACCCGGAATGTGGACCGCAAAGAGAACCGAACCGGTGTCTTCCGCCCAGTGGAGAATGTGTGTCACTTCTCGCATCGCCTGGGCACTGCGGGTCCCCCCTTGGTGATTCACATATGCCACGGCCGTGGCATTGTCCGACTGTACTCTGATGTGAGAGGCTGCTAGTAAGTGATGTAAGGTTCTCAATGCCAGGAGGATGGCACGAATTTCCAAGATGTTGATGCGCATGGTCGCTTCCGCTGGGGACCACTTGCCCTGAGCTCTGTGGTGTAGGTGCACCGCACCCCAACCCGTCAGGCTCGCGGTGGTGGTCAGAACCTTCCATTGACCCGTGAGAAAGGATTTCCCCTTTGTTAGTGAGGTTGGCTTGAGCCACCAGTGCAGGGACCTCCTGGTTGACGACGTCAGCTGGAACTCCCTGTCGAGAGAAAAAGGGTTCCTGTCCCATGACTTGAGAATGGCTAGTTGGAGAGGCCTGAGGTGAAGCTGGGCAAATGGGACCGCTTCTATTGCCACCACCATCCTGCCAAGGACTCTCATGGCAAACCGGAGAGATCGAGGGGGTTTTCGGAGCAGAGTACGAACTCCTAGACAGAGAGGCAGTGCCTTGTCCTTGGGAAAGAGCACTAGACCCCTGAAGGTGTTGAATAGCATTCCCAGGAAGGTCAGAGACTGACTCGGGGTTGGTGATGACTTTTGTAGGTTGACTAACCAGCCCAGGCGACTCAGAGTGTAGATTGTGATTGAGAAGCTGAGCTCGCAGTCCTTGAAGGTGGGAGCCTTGATAAGGAGATCGTCTAGGTATGGAACGACTACTATGCCTCTGGAGTGCAGGACGTCCATGGTGGCTACCATGACTTTGGTAACCACTCTGGGAGCCGTGGCGAGTCCGAACGGGAGAGCCACAAACTGGTAGTGGTCCTGGTCAATTGCGAACCTGAGAAATCTCTGATGGGCGGGTGCAACTGGTATATGCAGGTATGCGTCTTGTATGTCTATGGAGGCGAGAAATTCTCCCTTTTCCATGGACGCAATGATGGACCGAAGGGACTCCATGTGGAAGTGACGTACCCGTACATATATTTGTTGAGCTGTTTTAGGTCCAGTATGGGCCGTACGTCGCCTCCTTTCTTGGGGACTACGAATAAATTGGAGTAGAACCCTCGGAAGCGCTCTGCCGCAGGGACCGGTACTATGACTCCTGCTTGAAGAAGCGAGAAGACCACTTAGCGGAAGGCACGAGCCTTGGCTGGCGGTTTTGGGGGAACAGAAAGAAAGTCTGTTTGGTGGGTTGGGAGTAAACTCTATCTTGTATCCCGAAGACACTAGTTCCCTGACCCACCTGTCTTCTGTAATAGGTAGCCAGAATTGATGAAAGAGCAAAAGTCGGCCGCCTACAGGTGGGGTGTCTTCCGGAGTCCGTGAGTCATGATGAGGAGGAAGTCTGAGATTTTCCTCCTTTGAACTTTGACTGGCCTGCTTTTGACTGCCAGGTCTTGTCCGACTTTTGCGTCGACCGCGAGTTGTCCCTGCGTGGGGAGCGGTTGCTATTTTGTGCTGGCCGCGAGACGGACCAGCCCGAAGAGTTCCGAAAGGATCAGAATCGAGTTTGGTTACGCTTCTTGTAAGTGCGTTTGGGTTTCAGTTTGGGGAGAGAGGTACTCTTACCCCCGGTGGCGTTGGATATCATCGTGTCCAACTGTTCACCAAAAAGTCGACCACTGAGGTACGGGAGGTGCGTGAGGGACTTCTTTGAGGCAGCGTCTGCTTTCCATTCCCGCAGCCAGAGGAGACGCCGAATCGTGATGGCGTCTGATGCTATCCCCGCTGCACCCCTTGCAGAATCCAGAACTGCTATTTGAACCGCTTGGTCCGACAGCTCAGGAGCAGATACTTGGAGGCCAGCTTGTAAATTTTGGGCCCAAGCCAGGATGGCCTTGGCAGCTCAAACTGAAGCGAACGCGGGAGCTAGGGAGGCGCCTGCGGCCTCTAAAATTGAACGAGCCATGCGTTCTACCTGCCGGTCTGCTGCGTCCCTGAGGGTTGAGCTATCTGGCAGTGAAAGGAGTGACTGTGCTGCTAGCCTAGAGACTAGGGGATCCACTTCGGGTGGATCTGTCCATTCCTTGGTGGCCTCCTGTGGGAAGGGGTACCGCGTCTCCAGATATTTGCGATTGGTAAACTTCTTCTCAGGCTGTGAGAACTGCTTTTTAAGGATCGATGCATTGTCTGTCCCTGGCAGGGGACGGTCTTGATGACCTGGAACTACGGTGTCTCTCCCTAGAAGAGGATTACCGTGTGCTATGGGATGATGCAGATGAACGTGACCGGTGGCTCCGCTTGCGTCCTGACCTAGACGTGGATGTGCCCGGGTCGTCATGTCCCCGAGTCGAGCCTTCCCTTTGCTGGGTAGCGTTCATAGCCGTTGAGAGTATTGCTGCAGGTTGTACAGAGTGCATAATAGCAGTCCTGCCTGGTTCTCTTGGACCTTGAGCCCGGCATAGTGCACTGGGGTGGCTATGCAGAGGGCCATACAGGGGTGGCTATGCAGAGGAGCCTATAAGAATAATGGACTCACAGCCGAGGAAGAACTCCAGCTGTGATCTTATCCCACCAGTGTGCCCCAGGTTCCAGCGCCGAAGATCCACAGTCCTGTGCCCAACCAGAGACTGGCTGGTCTTCCCTTATCCTGCAGCAGATAATGGCCGCCAGAGTAATGTTAAGAAAGTAGGGGGGCAGAGAGCTGAAAAGGGCAGCAGAACTGTGTGAAATCGCACACTTTCAGTCTCGATCCGCCCCCTCTATGACACTGTAGAGTGTCATATTTGTCATCCGAGGGGCGGGCCGGGGAGAGGAGGTGGCGGCTTCGGCTAGGCCAAAGCCGCGGCCTAAATTAGATGCCTGATGCCCAAAGGGACTCCAGGCCGGCGCGGAAGTCCGGGAGGGGGCCGGATCTGAACCGGACCCCCCCGGATTTAAAGGCAGGATAGCGGTTGGGTATAAGCAAAAGGGGGGGGCCCTGTGAAGAGTCCCCATAGATCTGGTGCTGCCGCAGAAACAGGGCACAGGGAGGCCTGTGCCTCTGTTGGTGTTATGCCTGCCTGCACTCTCCCCGGCCCCGACAGAAGCCCGCAGCAGGGCTGTGGTCCCTGGATTCAGCCGTAGTGTGCTGGCTGCTGCCTGTACAGGCCCTACCTGAGGCGTTTCAACCTAATACCCCCACTGGGGGATTAGGGAGTTGCTGCTGTCACCATCAGGGGGCTATATCCTCGCCTCGACCTCAACCCAGAAACCAAAAGGAATTGGGGAAGGAGGGGAGTCTTGACTTCGAACCAGCACCCGAGGGGCTGGGGAAGGAGCGACATGGGGAATAGCCATCTCGACTTCAACCGTGCACCTCGTAATAAGGGGCCGAGGAAGGAGCCATGCCGGGAGTCTTGCAGTAGACCCAGTTTTCTTCATCTGTAATCCCGTCAGTGAAAACGGAGAAAAAGTTTTAGGTGTGCCTCCTATGCGACACTAAGCAAAAACTGGAGAAGGCTGATGCCGTCCAGGGGTGTATACTGCAGAGGAGGAGCCACGGTTAATCTTTTTCAGATTATGCATAGTGTCGCCTCCTAGTGGACAGCAGCATAACACCCATGGTCCTGTGTCCCCCATTGAGGCGACAGAGTAATGTGTAATTTTGTTTTATCAATTTGAGATACAACTGCATTCTGTATTTGAGGATTTATCAAGATAGTATTTTCATTCAAAATCGGAGATAATTCCAAGGATGTTCTTCTATTCATAGGGGGTTTCATGTGATTTATACCACCCGTTTTAACAGGAGATCTCTCTTGATCTAAAATGTTCAGTGTATCCACTACCGGGATCTGTCCAGATGACTCCCCAGCAATAGTCTGTATTGCACTAGAAAGCTCTGAAATATTAGATTCACTGTGGGATATCTCCCGTGAATTAATATGTAACGTGAAGTTCAATTCATCTATATCTGCTACTTGTGTGGAAATAATAGGTGGATTAGCAATAAATTCTACATCGGCTGCTTGTGTGGATAAAATAGGTGGATTAGCAATCGATTCGGAGGAAGGAGTAATTTCCACACACATTCCCTCTATTATAGGTTCATTATTTTTTTCCAAATTTGAATTAGATCCAGTCTTTTTCATATTATTATTGTTGATAACTTCTTCCTATGAGTCTCATATATTGTTTGTTGTTTTTTATTCATAAAAAATTGTTTTTTAAAATTCTTCACATGTTTTATATGGTTATCAGTATCATTATTTAGAATAGGGGATGATGGATTGTCCCTAGTTGTTCTCTGCATAGAGATGATGGGAACAGGTGAAATTTGAGGTGGTGATTGAATTTTTTCTTTTTTAGAGTCTTTTATATCTCTTTCATATTTCTTTGCTTTTTTATTTATTAAATTATTTTCTAATTTAGCCAGTCTTAATTTTACCTCATTATCCATGGCATAATATTCCATAGATGAGGAAAAGAACTCCAAATCCCCTTTAGTTATTGCTTCTAAAGCATGCATAGCCAGAGTATTCCTTTTATCAATCAACAATCTGATCAGTATTGCCGAGCAATCAGAAATACACCTGTCCCATCTTTCAGTGAAAACAATATCCTGTGGAAAAGATGAATTAAGATTCATTCTCAATCCCTTAGGTATTATGTTATCTTTAATGTAATGTTCCAAAAACATTGTGTCTATGTGGATCGTTATTTCTATTTTGCCGTTATTTTCAAGGTCCAAAAACAGTCCATGCATCCTTTTTTTATCTGTATCATTCAGCATAGTCGGATTCTTATATATGCATCTGTCTCCATCATTAGTTTTATTAGGTACTAATTTATAAAAATCCTGTTTACTCTATTGGGCATAAATGAACTAGAAGGGTTAATATAGAGGTACCACTCTGAATTTAGATCTGCCCCTCTGGAGCAATTGTGTACCTGGTCAAATGTATATAAGGATCATTTGCTTGTTGCTTGTCACACCTGATGAAGGTGGCCTTGTCCACCGAAACGCGTTGTGTGTGTTAATAAACCAGTTATTTTAATCTAATTTTTGCCCTGTTATTGGCGCTCTGATACCGCTATGCACATTCACTGATTCTATAGACCACTGGCTGTCATGACACGTGACAGGAGCGACAATGGGCGGGATTCAGGGTGATGCGTGTTAAAGCCCGCTGTCAGAGATTGACAGTGGGATTTAACTGGTTAATACTCGAGGGTAGAGCTCCGATCCACCCGCAGCTGTTAAAGGCACGAATGCACATACATTCACTAATGACAAAATCACATCCGGTGCAGAAGGCAACACATACAGTACGCAGAGCTTGAAGTGTTATTTTAACGGAAATATTATATGTATAGTTTTTAGTTTAATTAAAAAACAATAAACATAATAATTAAAACTTGTAAGGAACCAAGAGTAAGATGTAGCATAAATGTATGGACCTACCAGCAGCTCCAGCAGGATCTCACTGTCGTATTTCGTCTCTTCTCCTTCAGCCAAAGCCGGCAATAAACACAAGTACGAGGCCACCTGGTGGAGAGTTTTGGGACTGAGGGGGAAAAAAAAAAACAAAAACTCAGCACACCCGTGCTAGAACAGCCCATTGGGAGCAAACCTTTGTACATCGCCCCAGAAAATGTCAGCTGTGTATAACAAGAAGCTCGACCTGACTTTTCTCCTTTCAGGATGGAGTTATGATGGCCCGGTGCCACACAAGGAGCACATGCGGCTACTCTTGTCTACAGACCTGCGTGACACGGACAAAATCTTATATATGGGTTTGTGTAGTGCACTTGATCTGAAATGTCGCTTCATTATTCCAACGAACCGATGCTTTGCTGTGTTTCTTGCCACAGTATAAAAAATCGTGGCAAAATCCGGCCTTGCTGTACTCTTAAAGGGAGTTATCTCTTCTCAAATAATATTGTACCGGAGGGTTAAAGAGGGTTAAAATAACAAACAGAGCTGTTACCTACCGTCCCCAGGTCCAGCGATGCCTCTAGGCTGACATCACGTCTTCAACGCTCATAACCGCTGCAGACAGTCACTGTGCTCAGTGCCCTGCCCTCTGCCTCAGCTGAGCCTCTGTGCACAGTGACTGTCTGCAATGGTTACGATTGCATTAGATGTGATGATAACACTGCAGCCCATCATTGGGCTTATAGATGTTAAGCCAAGTGATTGGCTGCAGCAGTTATAAGTGCTGTAAATATGACGTCACCACCGTTGCCTATCAATAAAGCTGCACAGGACCCGTGGAGGTCAAGTTATAGCACCAGTAGTTATTTTAGTCCTCAGCAACCAAATGGTCTGCTGCTCTTACGTTTTGGCATGACATCTGTAGTTACTTGTACTCTTCCTTGTGCATCTGGCCACAGGGAATAAGAACTGTGCTCCTAGTTATCAGCAGAGGGGACCACCCACTAGAGTTTGGATGGGTTACTACATCATAAAGCAGCAGACTGAGGGCATTTATACAAATCAGGGAGCTCAGAAGGGATTTCTAGTCAGATATTAAGCTTCATCTCACCATACATTAGCTGCTGCAGAACAGCTTTCTCCTGTTCACCAATGATTGATTTTAAAGGGTTTGTCAGGTCATATGATATTGATCATCAGTGTCAGATTGGTGGATGTCTGACAAATCTGTGCAGCGCGGCTCTGTTCGAAGTTTAGGATCTTAAGATGGTTGTATACATTTGGCTGTGATCGGAACGCAGTGCACAGACTGTCCGGCACCTCTACCGATATAGAAATACATGAAGCCGTCACGCTCATGACAGGAGAGCAGCTGGCCAGTCCGTGCACTGCGTTCCGATCACGGCCGTCTTTACTGCGCCTTTAGTGTAGGTTATCACCAGCATATGACCGGACAACCCCCTTTAAACATTTTTATGTTTTTTTTTTATTAAGAAGATCCGCAGCATCGGAGGCGAGTACTATGATGTGCTGCAGCAGCAGGGATACAGCGCTGTATATTATATGTTGCCATAAAGGAAAAAAAAAAAGAGAGGGGGCCCCAAGAGTCAAATCAGTGGCTAAATCATAAAAAGGAAAAGCACGATGTGCAGCTTGTGTCACTTACCTTAGTGCTCCAAAGCACTTCACAAGGGATTCTCGAGTGTCCACAGCTGCCACATTGGAGAGAGCAAAACTGTAGAGCTCTGGGAAGTGGGCGAAAGCGGCTCTCTGTGTGGGCAAATGTGTGAGAATGAGTGACGTGGTATACAATCACTGCACGTTATAGTCATAGAGGTGCGGCCGGAACAGGTTTAATCACAGCTCAGTGTATAGTGAGCACTGGCTGTACGCATGCTCCAGCATTGACGGACAGCCGGCTCAGCACTGATACGCTGCAGAGCAAGCTGTGCTTACACTGTGTACTGAGCGGTCACTGAAGATGCCCCCACACACCTGCAGAACTCTGAATCCTGACAGTGTGTGGTGCGCACATGTCAGGATTCACAGATTTTGTCACTGATTATTTGAAGACTGAACAACCGCTTTACAATGTATTTTTTTATTTTTTTTAAACATGTTACAATCTGTATTAAAAATAAAAGATCGAAATCTTGCCATTTTCACGCTAGCCACTGGGGCTTTTTTTTTTTAGACTCTAGCTTTCTATTGTATCAGGAAACAACACATGTACATAGCCACAACATTGAGATCCCGACCCTATCTTTTGCATTGAAGTGTCTAATAAGGCTGAGCAGAGGAGCCAAAAATGTTTTAAAAACACATGTAACACAAAACTTGATTTAAACAATAGGCCATTTTCTGAAAAGAGCTCCCCTTTAAGGTCCTAACCATTTTTTTTTAGGTAGAGTTTTTGGGGAAAAAAAAGAATACATTTCCATCACGGCTTTGGATCAGATTTTCAGCAGTGCTTAGTCAGTGTCATGTCAGATTTTACCATCAGTTTTTCATCAATGATTTTCTCATATGCAAGGGGAAAATTAAAACTTACAAAGCATTTCCTAGCCACTGCAATGTTAAAAATGGACAGCAGACAGATTGCACATGGATGGCCTCATTGTGTGCTATTTGGGATTATAACAGACGTATAGACTTGTATAAATGATTTCAATCCATGATAATCTCCAGCTGATAAAACACTGATTGTAGTGAAACTACGACACACAGCCTAATAAGTGACACATCCCAGGAATTGGGCTCTCTTGCTGCTCTCAGGTGAGGTAGCAAATTTACACCTACATGACTTACACCTACCTGTAGTGAGGTAATACGATCATAATGAATTGTGGTCATCTCGTTTTCGGTGAGAGCATTTCCTGTCTGATCATTGATTTCAAAGCCAGTGTAAAACTTCAACATGTCTAGGAGCTGTTTAGACGAGTATTAAAACAAGTATTAAAGCAAGTTTAAAAGAGAAAACATACATGTGGTTTTCTTTTAAAGCACCAGATACCTGAGAAAATAAATGTCCTTCTTGTTCTCTCTTGGAGAGGCTGGATAGGTAGCAATGGACTACAAGGTGGGAGTCATCCAGCACTGTATTAAACCAGCGGCGGGTGGGAAGTAAAGCCTGGGGGAAAGGGGGGAATAGAATTAGCAATTGTAGTGTAAGGCTTACACTTCAGATGGACTCTACTTCTAGCGAGAGTCAAGTTCGGCTTTCCTTTCTGCGGTGGAGAAGTGATGGTGGGAAACGCTGCGCACAGGGAGGTCGGGCCAGGTCATAAAGCACCTGAGGGACGTCTAGGCCTCAATGGAGGTCTCTAAGACTAAATATGTCACTAAAACCGAGAGCGGTAAACGTGGTCTAGAGAATGGGATGAGCGTCTGCCAGTGGCTCTATACCTATGACACAAAAAAGTGGGGACAGGGGACTGCCTCAACTTGTTTGATTCTGGATAGTAGAAAGTGGAGAGTGAGCATAAGACAGTCGTCTTATAGCTGATGGGGAAGTGTACAGACTCCTCAAAATCTGGAGGAATGGGCCCCGGGGGACAAAATGTTATAGGATGAAGAACATAAAGTGACCAATTAAGGCAATCAGCAGCATTCTCCGCATATAGTCAGAGGAGGAAGCACTCCAGCCTTTTCTCTTTGCAGCCACAACCAGGTCGGTCACGCTCCTGGCATGGTCAGTATCGGATACTGCAGACTTGGTCATTGTAGACCAACCAGGGAAGCCAAATGCTTAAACTGTTGGTCAAAAACTTCATAAATAGCCAATTACCATCTTAAAAACACATGTTGCCGTCTAACTGGATGTTTGGCTGCAGGGAAAAAATGAAGTTATAGAAAAGTGTGTGGTGGTGGAGCTGTGAGCAGTCACACATCCTGCTCCTTCATGGACACCCTGCTCTATACATACGCTGTGTGCAGAGCAAAATGCTAAGCAAGGAACAGGGTGGGTGATTAAAGCGGGCTCACTATGCACAGATCGCTGACTGCTCACAGCTCCGCTGCCACACACCACAGTTCCCCCGCCACTCATTGCAGGTCCCTCCGCCACGCATCCCAGCTCCCCCCCGACACGCATCGCAGGTCCCCCCGCCACGTGTCCCAGCTCCCCCCGCCACGCACCGCAGGTCCCTCCGCCACGCATCCAAGCTCCCCCGCCACACATCCCAGCTCCCCCCCGACACGCATCCCAGCTCCCCCCCGACACGCATCCCAGCTCCCCCCGCCACGCATCCCAGCTCCCCCCGCCACGCATCCCAGCTCCCCCCGCCACGCATCGCAGGTCCCTCCGCCACGCATCGCAGCTCCCCCCGCCACGTGTCCCAGCTCCCCTCGCCACGCAACGCAGGTCCCTCCGCCACGCATCCCAGCTCCCCCGCCACGCATCCCAGGTCCCTCCGCCACGCATCCCAGGTCCCCCCACCACGCATCCCAGCTCCCCCAGCCACGCATCCCAGCTCCCCCCGCCAAGCGTTCCCAGCTCCCCTGACCACACACTCGTCTGAACGTTATCAGCTACAGGGAGAACATCACGTCATTTTCTCCCAGCAGCCAAACATCCGGTTAGACCGCCACATGTGTTTACAATGGAAATTTTCACTAGGACTAGCAGCATACTATTTTTTGGATGACAGGTTCCCTATAACCAGTTCAGCCCCCTAACCATACTGTTTTGTACTATTTTTCTCACTAAGGTCTTGTGTGTGTGAGACAGCGCTGAATTGTAAAACTACAGACACACATATATATTACAGATTATTCATCTCTCTCCACTTTACCTCCAGGTCAATCATCAGCTCTATGAATCGCTCGCAGTAATGGATTTTCTCCACTGAGACGGGACCTAAAGAATGAACAGAAACCTCATCTCAGGCAGCGGCAGATGAATAAATTACTACAATCTCTGCATGTGATACTAGAAATAAATCCTTACTGATCAGCAACTTAGATGGGTCTTTTATTTTATGAATTAAGAGTGGACGCTGTATGGTGAGACTTTTTTTTTGCCACCCATGGAAGAAAAAACACTTTTGGACATTCAGGAGGCTCCAAACCTATAGTTGTAGTCCTGCTCTCTGCTGAGAAGTCAGTACACCCACATACAGGCTAGGAAAAGCTCAGTGAGCTAAACCAGTTGGACTAGCACAATATTCAGGCCTAGTTTCAATTGAGTGTGTCTGCACAGTGACAATACTGGACGAAGGGTTCAGTGGCCGAAAGCGACCCCATGGGAAACCCGAGAGGAGGACAAAAGAGGCCCCCCCTGGCTTCCATTAAGAGCCCCCCTCCCTGACTTCCATTAAGAGGCCCCCCCTGACTTCCATTAAGAGCCCCCCCCCCCTGACTTCCATTAAGAGGCCCCCCCCCCTGACTTCCATTAAGAGGCCCCCCCCCTGACTTCCATTAAGAGGCCCCCCCCCTGACTTCCATTAAGAGGCCCCCCCCCTGACTTCCATTAAGAGGCCCCCCCCCTGACTTCCATTAAGAGGCCCCCCCCCTGACTTCCATTATGAGGCCCCCCCCCTGACTCCCATTAAGAGGCCCCCCCCCTGACTCCCATTAAGAGGCCCCCCCCTGACTCCCATTAAGAGGCCCCCCCCTGGCTTTCAGTAAGAGGCCCCCCCTGGCTTCCAGTAAGAGGCCCCCCCTGGCTTCCATTAAGAGGCCCCCCTGACTTCCATTAAGAGGCCCCCCTGACTTCCATTAAGAGGCCCCCCTGACTTCCATTAAGAGGCCCCCCTGACTTCCATTAAGAGGCCCCCCTGACTTCCATTAAGAGGTCCCCCTGACTTCCATTAAGAGGTCCCCCCTGACTTCCATTAAGAGGTCCCCCTGACTTCCATTAAGAGGCCCCCCTGACTTCCATTAAGAGGCCCCCCTGACTTCCATTAAGAGGCCCCCCTGACTTCCATTAAGAGGCCCCCCTGACTTCCATTAAGAGGCCCCCCTGACTTCCATTAAGAGGCCCCCCTGACTTCCATTAAGAGGCCCCCCTGACTTCCATTAAGAGGTCCCCCTGACTTCCATTAAGAGGTCCCCCTGACTTCCATTAAGAGGTCTTTCTGGATTCCATTAAGATGTCTTTCTGGATTCCATTAAGAGGCCCCCCTGACTTCCATTAAGAGGTCCCCCTGACTTCCATTAAGAGGTCCCCCTGACTTCCATTAAGAGGTCCCCCTGACTTCCATTAAGAGGTCCCCCTGGCTTCCCATTAAGATGTCTTTCTGGAATCCATTAAGATGTCTTTCTGGCTTCAATTAAGAGGTCCTTCTGGCTTCCATTAAGAGGTCCTTCTGGCTTTCATGTGACCAAAAAACGGCTCCTTGAGATAATATGCCTGTCATTTGTCACATTCATCTATATCACGTCTGGTTTTATTTCCAGAAAGGCTGGAGAAGTTTGAAGCATAAATACATTTAAATTTACAAGAGGGAGAGTGCACAAAATCATACAGAGGCACAGGCCGGTGTTTTGTGACGGCATGCTTTCTATCTATGGGTATGCTATACAGAATAGGTGCTGACATACCTGTTGCTGGGATTGACCGAAGTACAGACAAGAACTTCTGTATAAGGTGCCTTAGAAATTTTCTTTCCTGGGTGGCTCTATAGGGTTGATGGCAAAAGGAACATTGTGAGAAAAATATGCAGTCAGCCTTTATACGTATAGTGCTGTACATGACCAGCATGGCCATTAAAGGGACCCTGTCAGCAGAAAAAAAAAGCTCTTAACCAGCAGATATTGGGTTAATTTGCAGGTTAAGAGCATTTTTTCTAGTGACAGGTTCCCTTTAATCACACAGACTACAGCAACACTCCCTTTACAAAGCTCATGAGAGACAAAAACACGAAAAAGAATAACCCCAGCCTGAACCAGTACATTGTGAATCACTAGACTCCATAACCTATAGATAGATTTACGTACAGCTCACGAGCCTTTCCGTCCATTTTATCATCAGTTTTCTTTATAAGGTTCCAAAACTTTTTTAACTTTGGAGTTTTCTTCAATTCCTGCTCCAGCCGAGCCTATAAATGTAAGAAGTCACCAGTGCACATTAGGAAATTAAAAACGGCATCATTACACATAAATTCTATGCAAAAATTATACATAATCAGCCTGCTAATACTCACAGGCTGCAGGCAGATCCACATAGGCAGGGAGATCAGCTGCTGGATCTGTCCACGGATTAAATCAACTTCCTGAGAAAAAAGATGCATCAGGTCATCAGGAAATATAGTGTCTAACGACGGATAGGATTTTCTAAAAAATGGAGGGTGCACTGCATCTTCTGCTATAGTTTCCATAATTCACTACATATGGTAACTTGGAAACACCCTCTAAATCCTGCCACGTGTGATATTTTTCAAGTAAACCCTAAAGTATAGGGCGATAAACATTCACTTCATATTTAAACATCTGACAGTCATGGTCTGATATTCATATGACTGGCCGTCATGTCAGGTTACATTTCACCTTTAGCACCTTCCTTTTTAAAAAGGGGTTGCAGTCACTGGTCTACAGTCATGGCCTAAAGTGTTGGCACCCTTGATATTGAAGTATTTCTCCCAGAAAATTAATGCAATTACATGTTTTGCTATACACGTTTATTTCCTTTGTGTGTATTGGAACAACACACAAAAAAAAAAAAAAAAAAAAAAAGGAGAAAAAAAAAGAAGGGCAAATTGGACATAATTTCACACAAAACCCCAAAAATGGGCCGGACAAAATTGTTGGCACCTTTGTAAAATTGTGGGTAAATAACTTTGTATCATGCACGTGATGCTTGTTCAAACTCACCTATGGCAAGTAACAGGTGTGGGCAATATGAAAATCACACCTGGAACCAGATGAAAAGGGGAGAAGTTGACTCAATCTTTGAACGGTGTGTGTGTGCCACACTAAGCATGGAGGACAGAAAGAGGAGAAGAGAACTGTCTGAGGACTTGAAAACCAAACTTGTTGAACAATATCAACAATCTCAAGGTTACAAGTCCATCTCCAGAGATCTTGATGTTCCTTTGTCCACGGTGTGCAACATAATCAAGAAGTTTACAACCGATGGCGTAACTAATCTCCTTGGATGTGGACAGCAGAGAAAAATTTATGAAAGGTTGCAACGCAGGATAGTCTGGATGGTGGATAAGCAGCCCCAATCAAGTTCCAAAAAATTCAAGCTGTCCTGCAGGCTCAGGGTGCATCAGTGTCAGCGCGAACTATCCATCGACATTTGAATGAAATGAAACGCTATGGCAGGTGACACAGGGGGACCCAACTGCTAACACGGAGACATAAAAAAGCTAGACTGCAGTTTACCAAAATGTACATGAGTAAGCCAAAATCCTTCTGGGAAAGCGTCTTGTGGACAGATGAGACCAAGATAGAGCTTTTTAGTAAAGCACATCATCCCACTGTTTACCGAAAACGGAATGACGCCTACAAAAAAAATAACATAGTACCTACAATCAAATATGGTGGCGGTTCAAAGATGTTTTGGGGGTTGTTTTGCTGCCTCTGGCACTGGGTGCCTTGAATGTGTGCAAGGCATCATGCAATCTGAAGATTACCAAAGGATTTTGGGTCGCAATGTAGGGTCCAGTGTCAGAAAGCTGAGTTTGCGTCCAAGGTCATGGGACTTCCAGCAGGACAATGACCCCAAACATACTTCAAGACGCACCTAGAAAAGGATGGAAACAAAGTGCTGGAGAGTTGTTCTGAAGTGGCAGCAATGAGTCTGGATCTAAATCCCAATGAACACCTGTAGAGAGATCTTAAAATTGCTGTTGGGAGAAGGAACCCTTCAAATATGAGAGACCTGGAGCAGTTTGCAAAAGAAGAGTGATCCTGGATTCCAGTTGAGAGGTGGAAGAAGCTTGTTGATGGTTATAGGAAGTGATTGATTACAGTTATTTCAAAGGGTGTGCAACCAAATATTAAGTTGAGGGTGCCAACAATTTTGTCCGGACCATTTTCGGGGTTTTGTGTGAAATTCTGTCCAATTTGCCTTTTTTTCTATGCTTATTTGTGTTGTTCCAATACACACAAAAGAAATAAACATGTGTATAACAAAACATGTGTAATTACAATAAATTTGTGGGATAAATACTTCATTTTCTGGACCAATTTCAAGAATGCCAACACTTTTGGCCATGACTGTATATCATACCTAAAGCATTAGATATGGCATGCAGCAGCGTCTCCCCATATCTGATGCCAGTCCAGACAGAAGAGAGAGGAGCTGCACATCCCAATGTAACGTCAGACACTTACCAGACTGTTGAAGCAGTGATCTAAGAACAGGAGTAAAATCGTGCGCTCGTGTAGTGAGAAGTCGTTCTCGGCCTCTTCAGCCACAGACGCCTCCAGAATACACTTGAAGAATGAGGGGAAATGCTCTGGTTTCTTTTTGAAAGTCTGAAAATTACAGATAAAAATACATTTTACAGACAAAGCAAAGTATATACACAAGATAACATTTTTCAATATTACAAGTAATGCAGGAGTACAAATGTAAACCACACATTATATAACATATCATCTGTGCAGTATT
Organism: Phyllobates terribilis; assembly: GCF_046119375.1. Classification (NCBI taxonomy): domain Eukaryota; kingdom Metazoa; phylum Chordata; class Amphibia; order Anura; family Dendrobatidae; genus Phyllobates; species Phyllobates terribilis. The sequence goes on along the minus strand of NW_027362767.1, from coordinate 99,360,317 downwards.
TACCAAGGAAAGCCTTAACGGGGTTTTCTGGTTAAATACATGCTGCCATAAATCCGCAGTATAGGTGATAAGGTACTGATCAGTGGAGATCGGACTGCTGGGACTCGGACTGATCGGTATAACGGGGACCTTATATCCCCATTACAGGAAAAAATATTAGGTCGGACGACCAACTGATACACCATACATTATAGAGATGCCGGAAAAAGCAGAGTGCAGCGCCCATAGGTAATGAATGGATCGAGTAAGCGCCCTGCCACTCCATTCTTAAGGGGATAACTGAGGTCCCAGCTGTTGGACTCCGACTAATCAACAAGTTAACACCTATCATAACTAGTTTTCACTGGACAATCCCTTTAATCCCTTAACACAAATGATGTATAGGTATGAACTGAAGCAGTCCATGTATGTGTGCGTACTGAAATCTCTCCTAGTTCTGTGCTCATCAGTTATGTCTGCAGGCACGCTCCCACAGGGCAGGCCATCCATCACTGATTAGCACCGCCCACCAGACTGATGAGCACCACCCACCGGACTGATGAGCTCAGAACAAGCATGGATATCAATGAATAAGTGACAGGGTATAATGGAACTTTTTCTAACAAAACTACATAGGAATCTGCTCAGCTCGTCCTGATTTATAACCTGCTGCCTGCAAACTGGACTGGTTTTTCAATAGGACAGTCTCAGAAGATCCCAAGGCCTCATTGAGCCGTCCAAGAAACATACAAGTTGCTTCTGTGATTTTCACAGATAGCACACATCTGTCCTTGTTTTTTTGTGCACCATATCCCGAAAAAGAATCAAGGAGAAACGTCCGCTTTTGATCCGACTCCAAGAGCAAAATCATCCATACAAGTCTATGCGTGTGTGAAAAGTACAAATCATGGACATCTGAATGACACCTAGTAGACAGTAGCATACATGACACACACAGGTTTTCATTTAGGCCTTCATCTTTCACTTTTCTATGCAATTTTGTAATGAAACACTAGCCAATAACATGCTGAAAAATAATTACCAGCCCCATAACAAAGACAAAATATAAGAACGAGTTATATTCTTATTAAATAAAGGAAATGTGAAGACTTGACAGGTCTTACCTCCCAGGCAGGGACATTCTCCCGAAATTTCTCATTTACCATACAGCAGATGGACATAAGGTAAGCTTTACTGGATACGTCAGGCGAGTAATTCAACCACAGGTAGTTTTCCAAGTACTGACTGTTGTAAATGCAAAACGACATTGTTTAGGAGGTCACACAAACTAAGCATAGTGGTAACACAAAGTTCTCAAATTATTAAAAACATTTCCAGACAGAATAACTAAAAGGACGTGACTAAGCTGAGACTAATAAAAGCTGATCCAGACTGTTTTTTTTAGGTCATTTAAAGAGTAAGGCATACCTTTTTAAAAAAAAAAAATAGCATGCAGATTGGTGGGGGCCCAAGTCCTGAGATCCCCATCGATCATAAAAAAAACAAAAAAAAAAACAACAAGATGTGTGCTATTCAGGAGACAGCAGCAGGGCACAGGTCACACAGTGCAGAATGCAGGTTTTCTACTGAATCCATGCTTCGCTCTGTGTGACCTCCTGTCTCTGGAGGTGCGCACATCTCATGGTTTAAGCCATCGATGGTCGTCTCAGGGTCCGGGCCCCCACTGATCTGCTCGAAACTAAAAGGGCACACCAATGGTGATAAGAAACTTTGGATTATATCTTATTACAGAGAGATGTTTCCTTCTAAGAATATGACATGAATTCCCTGGCAGGTGAGGGGTCCAGAGTGGAGGAAGAATAATGGGCTAGTGAGTGCCACATTCTCCATACATGTTTGTGCCTTTTGGATGAAGGGAAGGAAAAAAATAAATGAGCAAAAACAAAAACAACAAAAAAAAAAAATCGCCATGTTGGGAAGGACAGAAAAGCTTAACGGCAAGTAACACAAGACATAGGATTTCCTCCTCACCTGAATTCCAGAAGCATTATCTTCCTTATAGCAAATCTGTAATGGAAAGTATAGAAGAGGAATAAGTAACTCACATACCAATGAGACCACAAAAGAAGACGACTTTGCTTCACTCCCCCTGATATCTGGAGGTGGACAGTATCTGTGGGGTAGAAGGTCTGCATAGACAGAATGCAGGCCTACAAATCAACATTTACAGGCCCAGCCTAATAAACCCCGGAGTGTTCTGGACACGGCTGGAAAGGGATTGTATAGTACTTCAATAACTTCCTATAGGCAGGCCAACAAAAGCACCTCTGCGGGGCCCCTGCCCAACTCTGCGGGGACCCCGTCCCTCTCTATGTACCGAGGCAGCTGACTATATGGCAGCTATGGCCCATCATTGATTTTGGCAATCTCAGAGCTGAGGGCAGGGAGTGACCATCACTGCCAGACACTAAAAAGAAACTGTAGCAACAAAAACCTAAGTGGGCAAAAATTACTTGTTTTATTATACACCCTGCCTTTTTATTTTCTTTGTTATACAGGACAACCCCTTTAAACGGGATTCGCTCAACTTCATAAATGGTTAAAACTGCAAAGAGCCTGCAAAACAAACAGGCAACTTTGCAATTCACCCCCTATTAAAAATCCTGTGCTCTCAAGAACTGTGAGATTCTTAATTTTATAGTTTACTGCTCGTTGCTTGGGCTATCAGCCACTATATGGTCTATGAAAGTGGCCGGTTTCCTGGGCAATTAACAGGCGCTTGCAGGCTGTTTCCTATACAGCTTGTATACGCAGTTATGACGTAGCTTTAGTACCCCTGCGCTCCTCGGATCGTGCAGAAGCAAACCGTCCTCTGCTGGCAGTGTAATAGAGAACACCAAGTTCTCTAATAAAGGGTCCAGAACTTTGATAATGATCCATATCTGCTAGTCTAAATGAACCTTCACCTTCCAGGAGAACAAAATCTGTGCTGTTCCTGTGACGGACATAAGCTCAGGAATAGCAAAGAGCAGAGATGAGCTGAATGATTCGTGGGACTCCAGTGCAGAGTTCATGTCAGAGACACCCGGCAGCTGGATGGGAGGACCACAAATCTCCTACCTTCCCGTATCCCTGGGGCGGCATTTGATTTGTCAGGGCTGCACAATGTCATCTATGTGATGTGACACAGAGATGACGTCACACCAGACCAGACTAATCAAAAGCCGGAAGGTAGGAGATTCGTGGGCCTCCCGCCTAATCACCAGGCACCACTGACCAGGACAATGTAACAAAGTCCCAAAAAAACCGACCAGCTCATCTCTAGTAACAAACCATAGTGCCCACATCAGCAGCCAAGATTTTCATCCCCTGGAAGGAAACAATGAACGTTCCTTTTAAAGGACTGCAAGAAAAAATCTTAAAAAAGATTAAAAGAAGTGTCAAGAAAATTTGGAAAATTGTACGACTCTTCTACAGTCAAACAATACTCCCGGTTGCAGTCCCCATTTCATCAATAAGCAGCAATGTACAGGGTGTCCCTAAATTCTGGACACAAGGGCAAAAATAGATATTTTCAAGAAATGAAGTTTATTAACATTTTATTCAATTGGAATATTAAGTTCTTCAATATGACTTCCATCATTTGCGATGCAAAGGTTGAGGACTTTGCAAAATTCACATGAACGCGATGTAATAAATCCACACTGTCATCAATTTTAGTACCGTACATTCATTCTAGTTAATGAGCACTCCTATGTCTCCAGCCTATAGGGACACGCTGTATAATAGCGGCTGATATTGCATGAATCCTTTATAAACAGACTGACCAAAGAAAAGGCAAATTCAAAAACTTCGACTTATGAAGAAAAAAACGAATCCATACCGAGACTTGACAATCTCCTTGACGTATATGTCTTCTATAACCTAAAACGAAACACATAAATGTAACATGATGACGGGAGGACTCACGGCCATACGAGTATAACATTTATTGATTGGGAGTTTGACCGTTGGGACCCTTATCGACGCTCAGAACAGGGCTCTAAAATGTCCATGAAAATCAACTGCACTGCTCCACCATCTCCAGCCCGCTCCCACAGAGACTGAATGGAGAGGTGGTGCCCGTAAGTTGCCGCTGCTGCACCATCTCCAGCCCGCTCCCACAGAGACTCAATGGAGAGGTGGTGCCCGTATGTGGCCGCTGCTCCACCATCTCCAGCCCGCTCCCACAGAGACTGAATGGAGAGGTGGTGCCCGTAAGTGGCCGCTGCTGCACCATCTCCAGCCCGCTCCCACAGAGACTGAAAGGAGAGGTGGTGCCCGTAAGTGGCCGCTGCTCCACCATCTCCAGCCCGCTCCCACAGAGACTGAATGGAGAGGTGGTGCCCGTAAGTGGCCGCTGCTGCACCATCTCCAGCCCGCTCCCACAGAGACTGAATGGAGAGATGGTGCCCGTAAGTGGCCGCTGCTGCACCATCTCCAGCCCGCTCCCACAGAGACTGAATGGAGAGATGGTGCCCGTAAGTGGCCGCTGCTGCACCATCTCCAGCCCGCTCCCACAGAGACTGAATGGAGAGGTGGTGCCCGTAAGTGGCCGCTGCTGCATCATCTCCAGCCCGCTCCCACAGAGACTGAATGGAGAGGTGGTGCCCGTAAGTGGCCGCTGCTCCACCATCTCCAGCCCGCTCCCACAGAGACTGAATGGAGAGGTGGTGCCCGTATGTGGCCGCTGCTCCACCATCTCCAGCCCGCTCCCACAGAGATTGAATGGAGAGGTGGTGCCCGTATGTGGCCACTGCTCCACCATCTCCAGCCCGCTCCCACAGAGACTGAATGGAGAGGTGGTGCCCGTAAGTGGCCGCTGCTGCACCATCTCCAGCCCGCTCCCACAGAGACTGAATGGAGAGGTGGTGCCCGTATGTGGCCGCTGCTCCACCATCTCCAGCCCGCTCCCACAGAGATTGAATGGAGAGGTGGTGCCCGTATGTGGCCACTGCTCCACCATCTCCAGCCCGCTCCCACAGAGACTGAATGGAGAGGTGGTGCCCGTAAGTGGCCGCTGCTCCACCATCTCCAGCCCGCTCCCACAGAGACTGAATGGAGAGGTGGTGCCCGTATGTGGCCGCTGCTCCACCATCTCCAGCCCGCTCCCACAGAGATTGAATGGAGAGGTGGTGCCCGTAAGTGGCCGCTGCTGCACCATCTCCAGCCCGCTCCCACGGAGACTCCAATGGAGGGGTGGTACCCGTAAGTGGCCACTGCTCCATCATCTCCAGCCCGCTCCCACAGAGACTCAATGGAGAGGTGGTGCCCGTACGTGGCCATTGCTCCACCATCTCCAGCCCGCTCCCACAGAGACTGAATGGAGAGGTGGTGCCCGTACGTGGCCGCTGCTCCACCATCTCCAGCCCGCTCCCACAGACACTCCAATGGAGAGGTGGTGCCCATACGTGGCCACAGCCCCACCATCTCCAGCCTGCTCCCACAGAGACTCAATGGAGAGGTGGTGCCCGTACGTGGCCACTGCCCCATCATCTCCAGCCCGCTCCCACAGAGACTCAATGGAGAGGTGGTGCCCGTACGTGGCCACTGCCCCATCATCTCCAGCCCGCTCCCACAGAGACTCAATGGAGAGGTGGTGCCTGTACGTGGCCATTGCTCCACCATCTCCAGCCCGCTCCCACAGAGACTCAATGGAGAGGTGGTGCCCGTATGTGGCCACTGCTGCATCCCGTCAAAGCATTTCGGAGCCACGCTCTCAGGATCAGCAGAGTTCCCAGCATTCAGACCCCCAGAGATACACAAGTGATCACCTAAACTATAGAGCGGTGAGGACATCAAATAGTGTGAATAACCATTTAGTGGTTCTCCTCTGACATAAGAGGCCATTACAAGGCCAGATATGTACTGCTGAGAACAGGACCTACTTCCCAACATATCACATCCCAGCACATGTCACCATCCAAGAAAACGGTACAAGTTATTACCCTGAGTTCTTACCTTATAGTCAAATGGAAGTTTCTTCTTCGAATGTGGGGCCCAATAGGATTTAGCCAGCTGAAATGAACATGTAATATATAATTATTTTACTCATGTACAGTAAAGACCAAAAGTTTGGACACACCTTCTCATTTAAAGATTTTTCTGTATTTTCATGACTTTGAAAATTGTACATTCACACTGAAGGCATCAAAACTATGAATTAACACATGTGGAATTATATACTTAACAAAAAAGTGTGAAACAACTGAAAATATGTCTTATATTCTAGGTTCTTCAAAGTAGCCACCTTTTGCTTTGATGACTGCTTTGCACACTCTTGGCATTCTCTTGATGAGCTTCAAGAGGTAGTCACCAGAAATGGTCTTCCAACAATCTTGAAGGAGTTCCCAGAGATGCTTAGCACTTGTTGGCCCTTTTGCCTTCACTCTGCGGTCCAGCTCACCCCAAACCATCTCGATTGGGTTCAGGTCTGGTGACTGTGGAGGCCAGGTCATCTGGCGTAGCCCCCCATCACTCTCCCTCTTGATCAAATAGCCCTTACACAGCCTGGAGGTGTGTTTGGGGTCATTGTCCTGTTGAAAAATAAATGATGGTCCAACTAAATGCAAACCGGATGGAATAGCATGCCGCTGCAAGATGCTGTGGTAGCCATGCTGGTTCAGTATGCCTTCAATTTTGAATAAATCCCCAACAGTGTCACCAGCAAAGCACCCCCACACCATCACACCTCCTCCTCCATGCTTCACGGTGGGAACCAGGCATGTAGAGTCCATCCGTTCACCTTTTCTGCGTCGCACAAAGACACGGTGGTTGGAACCAAAGATCTCAAATTTGGACTCATCAGACCAAAGCACAGATTTCCACTGGTCTAATGTCCATTCCTTGTGTTCTTTAGCCCAAACAAGTCTCTTCTGCTTGTTGCCTGTCCTTACCAATGGTCTCCTAGCAGCTATTTTACCATGAAGGCCTGCTGCACAAAGTTGTTGAAGAGATATGTCTGCTGCTAGAACTCTGTGTGGCATTGACCTGGTCTCTAATCTGAGCTGCTGTTAACCTGCGATTTCTGAGGCTGGTGACTCAGATAAACTTATCCTCAGAAGCAGAGGTGACTCTTGGTCTTCCTTTCCTGGGGCGGTCCTCATGTGAGCCAGTTTCTTTGTAGCGATTGATGGTTTTTGCAACTGCACTTGTGGACACTTTCAAAGTTTTCCCAATTTTTCGGACTGACTGACCTTCATTTCTTAAAGTAATGATGGCCACTCGTTTTTCTTTACTTAGAATTTGTATTATGGCAAGAAAAAATCAGCTAACAGTCTATTCAGTAGGACTATCAGCTGTGTATTCACCTGACTTCTGCACAACACAACTGATGGTCCCAACCCTATTTATAAGGCAAGAAATCCCACTTATTGAACCTGACAGGGCATAACTGTGAAGTGAAAACCATTTCCGGTGACTACCTCTTGAAGCTCATCAAGAGAATGCCAAGAGTGTGCAAAGCAGTCATCAAAGCAAAAGGTGGCTACTTTCAAGAACCCAGAATATGAGACATATTTTCAGTTGTTTTACACTTTTTTGTTAAGTATATAATTTCACATGTGTTAATTCATAGTTTTGATGCCTTCAGTGTGAATGTACAATTTTCAAAGTCAAGAAAATACAGAAAAATCTTTAAATGAGGTGTGTCCAAACTTTTGGTCTGTACTGTATATACACACACACACACACAAGTTGCTGTAAAGAGCAATGCTCCATCTGGGAGTTCAGGCTTGCTCATGTCACCTGGGTCCTGCATATGGTCGCAACAGTATTCCTCATCTGTGTGACTTCATCTACAATGAAAACCTCCCGTATAACATGAATTACAGAGATTCTGATTTGGCTTTTATCCTAAGTCATATTACACGACTCGTTAAAGGGTTGATTGTGACTTGTAGGATTGCTACTTCCAATAGGTGGCGCTATAGAGTACAAGTCCTCTTTTTCTCTGAAGAGGCAATTTGCACACCCAAGACACAATGCTAGAAAGGCTGCGCTGCCAGTCTAAGAACAGAGGATCACTTGGCTTCTATTTACAGAATCCCTCACAATAAGACCTGATTGTGGGGCGTCTACTGTACAACACATATGGCACCTGTGCGCCATCATTTCTCCTCTCGCCAAATACAGGTCATTTTTTACATTTCTATGTTTTAAGCCCACTCCTTGTATATACAGGTGCAGCTCACTAAATTACGATTATCATAAAGAAGTTAATTTATTTCAGTTTTTCAATACAAAAAGTGAAACTCATATTATATAGAGTCATTACACACAGAGTGATCTATTTCAAGTGTTTATTTCTGTTAATGTTGATGATTATGGCTTACAGCCAATGAAAACACAAAAGTCATTATCTCAGTAAATTAGAATAATTAACAAAAAACACCTGCAAAGGCTTCCTAATCGTTTAAAAATGTCCCTTAGCCCGCTTCAGTAGGCTCCACAATCACGGGAAAGACTGCTGACTTGACAGATGTCCAGAAGGCAGTCATTAACACACTCCACAAGGAGGGTAAGCCACAAAAGTCATTGCTAAAGAAGCTGGCTGTTCAGAGAGCTATATCCAAGCATATCAATGGAAAGTTGAGTGGAAGGAAAAAGTGTGGTAGAAAAAGGTGCACAAGCAACCGGGAAAACCGCAGCCTTGAAAGGATTGTTAAGAAAAGGCCATTCAAAAATTTGGGGGAAATTCACAAGGAGTGGACTGCTGCTGGAGTCATTGCTTCAAGAGCCATCACACACAGACGTATCCAGGACATGGGCTACAAGAGTCTCATTCCTTGTGTCAAGCCACTCATGACCAATAGACAACGGCAGAAGCGTCTTACCTGGGCCAAGGAGAAAAAGACCTGGACTGTTGTTCAGTGGTCCAAGGTGTTGCTTTCAGATGAAAGTAAATTCTGCATTTCATTTGGAAATCAAGCTCCCAGAGTCTGGAGGAAGAGTGGAGAGGCCACAATCCAAGCTGCTTGAGGTCTAGTGTGAAGTCTCCACAATCAGTGATGGTTTGGGGAGCCATGTCATCTGCTGGTGTAGGTCCACTGTGTTTTATCAAGACCAAAGTCAGCGCAGCCGTCTACCAGGACATTTTAGATCACTTCATGCTTCCCTCTGCCGACAAGCTTTTTGGAGATGGAAATGTCATTCTCCAGCAGGACTTGGCCCCTGTCCACACTGCCAAAAGTACCAATACCTGGTTTACACACAACAGTATCACTGCGCTTGACAGCAAACTTGCCTGACCTTAACCCCATAGAGAATCTATAGGGTATTGTCAAGAGGAAGATGAGAGACACCAGACCCAACAATGCAGACGAGCTGAAGGCTGCTATCAAAGCAACCTGGGCTTCCATGACACCTCAGCAGTGCCACAGGCTGATCGCCTCCATGTCACATTGCCGCATTGATACAGTAATTGATGCAAAAGGAGCCCCGACCAAGTATTGAGGGCATTTACTGAACATACATTTCAGTAGGACAACATTTCGGATTTTAAAAACATTTTTCAAGCTGTTGTTATAAAGTATTCTAATTTACTGAGATAATGACTTTTGTGTTTTCATTGGCTGTAAGCCATAATCATCAACATTAACAGAAATAAACACTTGAAATAGATCACTCTGCTTGTAATGACTCTATATAATATGAGTTTCACTTTTTGTATTGAAGAACTGAAATAAATTAACTTCTTGATGATATTCTAATTTTGTGAGGAGCACCTGTACCCATATGTGGGAGTGTGTAATCCGTATGGACATCAGTGGCACATGCTAAATAAGAACACACATAGTCCTACATGGTGGGTGGTGGACACACGCGCCCATACTGGGACCAAACCACTCCCTACAGACAATGCTAGAGAATTACCTCACATTGTTAACGAGTACACAGCTCCAACATAGCCAGTGGATGTATAAAGTCTACACACACCATTTTTATGGAGGAAATAAAAATAAAACTAAAAGGTGACTGCATAAGTGTGAACTTTCTCTTATAATTGAGAATTGGCAACCCCCGCTCGTCAAATTCATTACCAGATGCGGCGTTCCTAACGGCACAAATCTTACTCAAATGCCCGACTGGAGTAAGATTTCTGGCGAGGAGCATGCCACCTTTCAGATGTGCCAAATTCATTAAGAGGCAAATGCCTCTTAATGAATTAAGAGTGTCTGGTCTGACTCCAGCACGCCTCCACAACAAGATGAATCAGGAACAAAGTCCATAAACAGCTGACAACACAGCAAAGCATCTCATTGTTGAAAGTTATCATGTACAAATTTTTTTCCAAGGCATTAGCTATACCATGGAACACTGTGGAGATGGTCATCAAGAAGTAGCTTTATTTTGACACAACAGTGACATCCCTCAAAAATTGATAAAAAGAGAAGAAGAAAATTGGTCCAGGTGGCTGCCAAGAAGTCTAGAGCAGCATTAAAGGAGCTGCAGGGATTTCTGGTTGAGTATTGCACATGACAACAATCTCCCATATTCTTTTTAAGTCTGATCTGTGGGGCAGGGTGACAAGACAGAAACCTTTTCTTACAAAGAAAAACATCCAAGCCTGGTTAAGTTTTGCCAAAACCTACATCAAGTCAGCTAAAAGCATGTGGGAAAATTTGTTCTGGTTAGAGGAGGCCAATGTTGAAATTTTTGCCCATAATTACAAAAGGAAAGTTTGGTGCAATGCCAACGCTGTGCATCAACAAAAGAACACCATACCCACAATGAAGCATGGTGGAGGCAGCATTATGCTTTGGAGCTAGAGGGAACTTTGTATGAACAGTTCCAAATATAAGTACATTTTGCAACAAAATCTTCAGGCCTTTGCTAAAAAGCAGAAAATGAATTTCACCTTTCAGCTTGACAACGACATTAAAGAGGTTGTCCACTACTTCATCACTCATGACCTATCCCTAGGATAGATCATCAATGTCTGATTGGTCGGCGTCCGACACCTGGCACCCCCGCCGTCCAGGCGGTCTTGGACGGTAACGCTCAATTGTGGAGCTACTCTGTCTTTTGATAGTGGCCGCAACCAGGTACTGCACATCTGCCTCCTATTCAAATCAATAGAAGACGGGTGTGCAGTACCCGGCTGGGGCCACTATCAAAAGACAGAGCAGCTCCGCAATTGAGCATTTACAGCTGGCAGCCGCCACCGAGAACAGCTGATCGGTGAGGGTGCCGGGTGTCGAATGCCGATCGGTCAGACACTGATCCTAAGCATAGGTCATCAGTGATGAAGTAGTGGACAAGCTATTTAAGCATGCCTCCAAATCAGCAAAAGAATGGCTTCGCCAGAAGAAGATCGAAGTAGCATAGACCTGAATCCAATTGAAAATCTGTGCGTGACCAGAAGAGGGCGCTGTACACAGGAGATGCCCTCACAATCTGACAGATTTGGAGCTGCCGCAAGGACAAGTGGATAAAGATTGACAATTCTAGCTGCGTCATTCTGACAGACTCCTACCGAAAAAGACTGAATGCTGTCAAATTCATAGGGTACTTTAACAAAGTATTAGTTTAAGGGTGTACATATTTATTCAACCACATTATTGCAGTTCTTTATTTTTCCTTTTCCACCTGAATAGATTTCAGTTTGTTTCTCAATTGATTTGTACAGATATAGGAGACATTAAGGCTATGTGCCCACAATGCAGAAAATTTCCGCAGCATTTCAGCATGTCCTTGCTAGTAAAAACGCATGTGGATTTTACACACGTTTAAGCGTTTTTGCAATGCATTTTTCAAATGCATTGAGAAGTCAAATCCGCATGCAGAAACACACTTATAATGGACATGCTGCGGATTTTTCCGCAAGGAAAATCCACAGCGGAAATTTTCGCAGCATGTGCAGAGCACATGCAGATTTTCATTGGGGACCATGGGGCACGGATTACCAAGCATTTTTAAAGCGTTTCCGCTGCGGAAATTCCACATCAAAAACGCTAGAAAAAGGCATAGTGGGCACGCAGCCTAAAGGTGGAAGAAAGCTCTGAAATTATTCTTCTTGGTATGATTTTTTTTTTACATGTCAAAAAACTAACATTTTAACAAGGGTGTGTAGACTTTTTATATCCACTATACATATATACTTTCAATAAGTGCATTCTTTAGCCAGTCCGGTCAGTCCATGGTCTAGTGTCAATGCTGCTGCTGCTGCCGCCGCCGGTCAGTCCACGATTTAGTGTCAATGCCGCCGGTCAGTCCACAGTCTGGTGTCAATGCCGCCGCCTCTGGTCAGTCCACAGTCTGGTGTCAATGCTGCCGCCGGTCAGTCCAACGCAGCCGCCTACGGTCAGTCCGCAGTCTGGTGTCAGTGCCGCAGCCTCCGGTCAGTCCACAGTCTGGTGTCAGTGCCGCAGCCTCCGGTCAGTCCGCAGTCTGGTGTCAGTGCCGCCGCAGCCGGTCAGTCCGCAGTCTGGTGTCAGTATCGCCGCAGCCGGTCAGTCCGCAGTCTGGTGTCAGTGCCGCAGCCTCCGGTCAGTCCGCAGTCTGGTGTCAGTGCCGCAGCAGCCGGTCAGTCCGCAGTCTGGTGTCAGTATCGCCGCAGCCTTCGGTCAGTCCGCAGTCTGGTGTCAGTGCCGCAGCCTTCGGTCAGTCCGCAGTCTGGTGTCAGTGCCGCAGCAGCCGGTCAGTCCGCAGTCTGGTGTCAGTGCCGCAGCAGCCGGTCAGTCCGCAGTCTGGTGTCAGTGCCGCCGCAGCCGGTCAGTCCGCAGTCTGGTGTCAGTGCCGCCGCAGCCGGTCAGTCCGCAGTCTGGTGTCAGTGCCGCCGCAGCCGGTCAGTCCGCAGTCTGGTGTCAGTGCTGCCGCCGGTCGGTCCAATGCCGCCGCCTCCGGTCGGTCCGCAGTCTGGTGTCAGTGCCGCCGCAGCCGGTCGGTCCGCAGTCTGGTGTCAGTGCCGCCGCAGCTGGTCGGTCCGCAGTCTGGTGTCAGTGCCGCCGCAGCCGGTCGGTCCGCAGTCTGGTGTCAGTGCCGCCGCAGCCGGTCGGTCCGCAGTCTGGTGTCAGTGCCGCCGCAGCCGGTCGGTCCGCAGTCTGGTGTCAGTGCCGCCGCAGCCGGTCGGTCCGCAGTCTGGTGTCAGTGCCGCCGCAGCCGGTCGGTCCGCAGTCTGGTGTGAACACAGTCTACTGTTATAGTTTCTATATTTTAATGTTGGAGATTTAAGAAATTTGGCTCCTAAACTTTGCAAGACTGACTTTATTTCAGACTCGTACATTATGGAGCTATGTGCAGACACACTGTAGTGACACCTGTGTCCTCTGAGAGGCGCCATCTGACTGCACATAGGACCTGTCCACACAGGAGACATTAGTATACAGGTGACTGACCCTGTATCATGTATGCACTACCACAACCCGCCAGTCACACACAGCGGCTGCAGACTATTACCCCAGCCCGGCCACCCTCCAATCAGCAGCAGCTGCGCCTGCAGGTGACAACCAACATGGCTGCGAGTATGAGTCCTACAGAGCTGTCACCCAGCTTTACCAGGTGCCTGAGCGGTAAACCTGAGGGAAGAGATCCTGGCAGAGGTGGAGGCCACACCTGGGGGCCCGGGGCCACACAACGTGCCGGTAGAGCCGCACAGCGCTCACCTGGGTGACAAACTCCGCGTTCATCTGCGTCACTGTGGGGGTCACCATTTTTCTGGCGGGGGGCTGTGTCGCTGTCACCCGGGTTTCCATGGTAACTCCGCAGAAACCTGTAACTCGTGGGTACAGAATTGAACGTTCCCACGTCCCTCACACCGGAAGTTGTGAGTGTGCGGCTTCCCGGAAGTGACGTCATAAGACAGCGCCATAACGTGAATGCAGAGGGCGCTCGCCGCCATGTTGTTGGAGACCACGGGATGTAATCATTTGAGGTGTATGAGCGGTAACGCAAGGTGTGGCTGTCATAGCAACCGACCACATTGCAGCTGTCTGACTGGTTGCTATGGGAATTGCTCCACTTTCCCTGTAGCTGTCACTCTGATATCTCCGAGCCGCCTCTACAGACTGGTATCCTGCAGGGAGCTGATAGGTCGGGATAATACGGAGTCCGGCGACCTGTGAGCTGATGGCCTTCCCTGGGTGCAGCATTGCTGCCATTGTGGGTGTATACCGTATACTGCCCTATGGATGGTGTCAGGGCCTTTACTGTCCGGACTCTTACCATGCTGAAGTTGGTTTCTTATTCCGCAATTTCTTTTCTGTTTTTTTTACAGGTTTAACATCATAAATAAAAAATCACAATAATAAAATACACTGCGGTGAGGTGTCCTGATGGGAATGCGCTGAAAAGCTGCTGCAAACCTGGAAAAACACCAGTCACTTAATCAAATCTGTGAAAGTGGCTATTTGCCCTCTTTGATGCCCAGAACATATTTGGGCCAGGATACAGTGACCTGAATGTGATGTGGGCCCCCTTATCTGTGTCTGCAGTGTGAGATCAGTGGCACAAAGTCATTTAACCCTTTCAATAACGCCCTTCATTGCCCTCTTTGATGCCCATTTTTGTGCATATTCCCATCAGGACACCTCACTGCAGTGTATTTTATTTTATTGTAATTTTTTATTTCTGATGTTAAACCTGTAAAAAAAACAGAAAAAAAGAAACTGCCAAATAAGAAACTGGACGAATAAGAAACCAACTTCAGCATAGTCTGACTCTTTCTGTTATTATCCAGCTGCCAGATACTCAAACATCACAGTGCTGCAATTGGATAATCCTGCCGTGTTTTGCTGCATCACCAGCTTCATCAGGGGTTGGGGACGCTACTGGTGAATGATGTGCGGGTGATTTTCACATTTCAATGTATTATGTCAGACAGCACTGTGGCTCAGTGGTTAGCACTGCAGCCTTGCTGCTCTGGGGTCCTGGGTTCAAAACCCACCAAGGACAACATCTGCAAGGAGTTTGTATGTTCTCCCTGTATTTGCGTGGGTTTCCTCCAGGTTCTCCGGTTTCCTCCCACACTCCAAAGACATACTGATAGGGAATGTAGATTGTGAGCCCCAATGGGGACAGTCATGGTATTGTCTGAATTGCGCTGCAGAGTATGTTTGCCGACATAAAGAATCCTACGAACACATGTTTGACTCCTTTGTGCTGATCCCTGGCTGATAATCGGGAATATTCCTACAAACACTCTTGACTATTATCTACTCATCTGTATGCACCATAAAAAAAGTTCCAGCCACCGGTTTAGCCCCCGAATGCTTTCAGGAAGTGACACGCCACCTTTAAGGTGTTGTCCAGTGTAAAATGACAAGTCTGCAGTCACTCTATGGGACTGCACAATTGTACTTCGCGCTGTGTGGATTCTTGGATGTCAGTGCAGGGACGAGCAGTCACGTGACCGCATGTATATGACATACGTAGTCCCAGCCAGAACCCAACTAAACTGTTTCAGGCTTCGCACAATATACTTGCATTGAGCACTCCGGAAACAGTCTAGTCGGGTTCGGTTCTGGCTGGGAGACCACATATCACATATGTACTGTCAAATGACCGCCATTCCTGGTGATGACACCCAAGAATCCTCACAGTAAGCATTGAGCACTATGTGAGGATTCCCAAGTCTGTAGTCACATAGATTGACAGCAGACTTGTCCTTTTAGACCAGACAACCCCTTTAATAATGTCAGGAAGAACACAGGAGAGATAACGCAGATCCCACCAGTTGTCAGGGAACAAAACTCCTCTGTCTCCAAGCATCAGGACAATTACACAATTGAGTGATGGACAAGGCCGCGGTTTCCACTACTAGGCCAGTTATTGGGGAACTCACAGTGAGCGTATGGTTTATACACCTCCGATTCCAACTCTTGGAATATATATATATATATATATATATATATATATATATATACCCCGGTACAGTCACTGACAGCTCCACAATAACAAAAAGAACTAGCTGCCACCAATCGTGAGATAGTGTATGGCTTCATAGGTACGGTTTACAGAGCAAGAGGAACGAAGCTATTACATTTTTTTATATTTAATTTGGAAAGGTAGGCAGTTAATAAAAAAAATTATACAAAGATGTTACAAAATGAGAACAAAACAATACGGTATATACACGTAGCATAAAATGGATAACAAAAGAAAATTACTAAACCTGTGTCACGGAAATGGCTCAGAGCTTAGCGGAGGGAAGCACTCCCCTTTAAACAACTCCTTAGAGCAACGGACAGATCCACATAGCACTGTGTCTTCCAGAATAGAAACATCACAAAAACCCAAACTCTGATTTTTATTAGATCAAGGTTATGCCCACATACCTCCCCTTAGTGAGCTCATATGGGGGATGGTCAGGGGATGTACCAGATCTTTAGCAGATTATGAGATCCCCAACTTTCAGGATATCTTCGTCCCTGTAAGTCCCAGACGGAAAATATTATTGTCATGTTTCCTATCACTATTTTATTTTTATTTAGAGATGAAATATGGCATGGATAGCATCATCCATCTGTCAGATATTAAATTGGAGGTGTTAGGTTGGCTTATGGTGATGTGAGTGAATGCGTTATGTTTGTCACGATACCGAAAGTATATATCCAATAAATATCGGATTAATGCAAATCCAAATATTCATCACTGGCTCCAGAGTGTCTGAGATAATTCCTTTGAACAGAGGAAGCCCCTGCTTCGGGAATTGTACTTCTGTGCCTCTGAGTATACGAATCCTAGACTTGGTGGCTGTCTCTCAGCAGATCCCCTGTTGTATTTGCCTGTTCACAGCAAGAGGTCCTACTTCAATGGAGGTTGAAGTGTCAGCTCTTTCTCACTTCCCCAGCTATAATTAATCCAATATGTTCAATGTGAAGGTGATGTGTCCACTCTCTGGAGCTGTCTTTATGGATTTTACAATTTTTCTCTCTGACAAATAACTTTACTGATTATATTGAAGAAGAAGGATCATATGGCTGCATTAAAGGATTTCTGTCCGCACAAGTCCTGCCTCTTGGTGCACAGAGGTGTGGGAAATCATTCAAATATACCTTCCTACCTGCTTATTTTCCCTCAATCTCCTCACCCTCTTCTTTGATTGGACAGATTCAGAGTCGGAGAAGGGAGGAGATAGATGGAAAGCAAGCAGGTGGGAAGGTGTATATAAATGATTGGCCCCTCCATGATGTACCGGGTGCCTGTTCTTGGTTTTAAACAGTCACTCATTGCTGACAGAGTCCATTCAAGGGCACCTTAAAGGAGTTGTCTTGGCCATAATTAGAACTAGGGAGTGTGTGTAACATGCTCATGCTGTAACATACTAACCATTAGGATTCTGCTCTTTGCACAGTCTTGTCACTTGTCACATGACTGCTCATGTGTGATCTGCATACCTGACACCAGGTGCTGACCACTTTCTCCTTAGCTTCTCTCTGTGCTGTAATTTGACTGTTCACAACTCATTTTTTTGGCTACATCAGAGATAAACATTGGGAGTATTCCATGACATAAAACTGTAGGGGCATATGGAAGCCGGGAATTGGATGTTTCGCCCCCGGGTACATTTCGTCCCCAGCATTAGGCCCCCGCACATCTCACCCCCGCACATATCGCCCCCAGTTCGAAACGTCCGGGGGCGAAACATGCGGGGGCGAATCTTCCTGGGGGCGAAATGTGCGGGGGTGAAATGTACCTGGGGGCGAAACTTCCTATAACCATGGAAGCCAAGGACTCCCATAGACAAAACACATACAGTATTGTATAATTGTATCCCTTTTTTTGTACAGTGAAGAAAAAGATATGCCCATGCATACTGGCCCAAAATATCCCAAAAAGACACTTTTTTTGGCAAACATGAAGTGCATGGAAACCTATAGATACAGTAGAGGTATATGTCAGGTATATGTCTAGATGCATTCCCCCAGCATAGCCAAAACTAGATGTGATCAGAGCATTACATGTTAAAAAATACAAACACAATGACAGAATAAAGAGTTTTTTCAACAAGGATCTTCTGAAGAATGACAGCCCAGACGGGCGGCTGTCATGAGTCTGGGTGCAAACCCTTGAGCCTGTGTTTTGTGGTCGGCTTCTTTGTTATTCTGGCTGCAGTCTATTTAGCAAAACACAGGTGTTTTCATTTGTCAGCCCTATCACCTTTCGGGTGCGGCTTTATATTCTGCCCCCCTGCTGGCATTTCCTGTGGGTGATAGTTTCTTGCGGATGTTCAGCTATTCTGCTATAGCTTAAAGGGAATCTGTCACCCCTGACACTTATCTGACCTCTAATATGGGCATATAGGTGATAGAAATGTGAATCTATGCCTACCTGTACATCTCATATTAGAGGTCTTGTTGCAGTGAAATGTATTTTTATTCCTACAAGTTTCTGATGTGTTCCAGTCCCAGGGACGGGAAGAAATCCCTGCCTCCTGTGTGAATTAGGCTATGTGCCCATGATGCAGAAATGCTCTGAATTTTTGCTGAGCATTTCTGAATCTCCCTGGCAGAAAAAACGCATGCAGATTGTACATGCAGATTTTACATGCGTTTTTCCTGCCAGGGAGAAGCGTTTTTTAAGAGTTTCGTGCATGCATTTCCGCATGCGTCTTGTCAAGCGCTTTTCCAAGCGATTTTGAGCATCACTTGGAAAGTGCTTGATAAGTTGGTCACACTATATAAATCCATGCAAACGGCATGGATTTATATTGGGTGACCAAGTTATGATGCTGTAAATGCAGCATCAGTAGTAAAAAAAAAAAAAGATTTAAAATGTTAAAAATAAAAAAATACATTATACTCACCTTTCCGGTGACCCGCGGTCTCCTCTCTGATGCGTCCTGTGTCCTCTGCGTCCAGTGGTGGTGTAAAAGGACGTGCCATGACGTAATGATGTCACCGCAGGTCCTTTTGCACCACCGCTGGACGCCTAGGACCTAGTGGTCGGCGCTCATTGCACAGGAGCATTTCTCCTGCATACAGGCGATCTGCTTATCGCCTGTATGCAGTAGAAACGATCAGGAAACTGCAGCTTCTAGTCTCCTATGGAGACTATTGAAGTATGCAGAAAGTGTAAAAAAAAATGGTTTTAAAAATATAGAAAAATATAAAAGTTTAAATCACCCCCCTTTCGCCCCATTCAAAATAAAATAATAATAAAAAAATTCCCACATACACATATTTGGTATCGCCGCGTTCAGGATCGCCTGATCTATCAATATAAAAAAAAGAATCCGATCGGTGAACGGCGTAACGAGAAAAAAATTCTAAACGCCAGAATTACGTTTTTTTGGTCGTCGCAACATTGCAATAAAATGCAATAACGGGCAATCAAAACATCGGATTTATCCCAAAATGGTATCAATAATAACTTCAACTCAGCACGCAAAAAATAAGCCCTCACCCGGCCCCAAATCACGAAAAATGGAGACGCTACGGGTCTCGAAAAATGCCGCTTTTTTTTTTTTTTTTTTAAGTAAACTTTGGATTTTTTTTCACCACTTAAATAAAAAAGAACCTATACATGTTTGATGTCTATGAACTCGTAATGACCTGGAGAATAATAATGGCAGGTCAGTTTTAGTATTCAGTGAATGTAGTAAAATAAAAAAAAAAAACAACTGTGGAATTGCATTTTTTGCAATTTCACCGCACTTGGATTTTTTTCCCGTTTTCCAGTACACAATATGGTAAAACCAATGGTGTTGTTTAAAAGTACAACTCGTCCCGCAAAAAATAAGCCCTCATATGGCCTTATTGACTGAAAAATAAAAAGGCTATGGCTCTGGGAGGAAGGGGAGCAAAAAACAAAAAAGCAAAAACCCAATGTCCTTAAGGGGTTCAAGTGCACAGAGCATCTCTTTACAGTGTATGAGGGCAGGGACAGTACAAAAAAATGTATCTCCTGGAGTACTCCTTTAAGGGAATTTTCCCAAGAAGTGTAAACTCTGCAGATTTATCTTCTTCATTTTACAGTAACAGCATTGTGCATGCAAATTTTAGGAATCTCATGCACACAATATGGAAAATATTAGCAGCGTCCATTTATGCTGCCATTATTACCACATTAAGGCTATGTTCACACATTGCGTTTTTTCAGCTTTTTTAATGCAATTTTCCACCTGCCTTTTAGCAGCTGCCTGTCCAGCAAAGACTATGAGATTTCAGAAATCGTTTGTTTTTTTTGTCCTCTGTGCAAAACCATGGGGTTTGCAGAATGCAGCTTGTCACTTTTGTGTTTTTTCAGCATTTTTCACCCAACTGGCATAAAAAACGCTAAAAAAAATTGCAGTTATCAGGATTTGCTGCATTTTTAGTGAAAAAAAGCAAATGCAGCAGTACGTAAAACCCATCTCTTTTTGTGATTTTCCCAAGTTTTCCATCTTGTCTTGGTCACCTGAGATGGCGGTTTGGATTAGTACAGTTTAATTAAATTAGTAATGCGTACAAAGTAACATTGGCGGAACAAGGTTTGAGATTGAACAATACCTGTGGCCGACCAAGGCGTGAAATTGAACAATGCCTGAGCAACTGAATGACAGACCAAAGTGTAAAAGTAAACAGTGTCCTACAAACTCAATGTCTTAGGTTAACTATTCCTGAACAATTCACCCCCCCCCCCAACTGTAACATTTGTAATTCTGGTTAATATGGATTTTACATGCGTTTTTCCTGCCAGGTAGAAGTGGTTGTCAGGCGTTTTTGCATGCATTTTCGCATGCGGGTCATCAAGCGCTTTTCCAAGCGATTTTAGCATCACTTGGAAAAGTGCTTGACAACTTGGTCACACTATATAAATCCATGCAACCGGCATGGATTCATATAGTGTGACCAAGTTAATAGTTAAAAAAAAGAATAAAAATGGTAAAAAATAATAAAAAAAAACATTATATTCACCTTCTGATGGCCCGCGGTCTTCTCTCCGGTGCGTCCGGTCTCTTGTACGGCTCACGGTGGTGTAAAAGGACCTTCCATGACGTCATTTAGTCATGTGACCACCGACATCATGGAACGTCCTTTTACACCATTGTGAGCCACCGGGGGGCCAGGACGCACCATAGAGGAGACCAGGGGACATCGGAAGGCGAGTATAATGTATATTTTTTATTTCAAATTCTTTTTTTAAACAGGTACTATGGTACTCCTCTCTCCAGACCCGGGTACCATCCGCACATTGAATCGCTTAATATCCGCTTGTGCACATGTAGTCATGCGGATATTATGCGATTCAATGCAAGTCAATGGCGGCAATTACGCTGTGTGTCCACAAAATTAATGGACATGCTGCAGATTTTTCCACAATGATAATCCGAGGCGGAAATTTCCGCAGCATGTGCACAGCACATGTGGATTATCATTCGGGAACATGGGGCACATATTACCAAGCGTTTTTTAACCCCTTTACCCCCGAGGGTGGTGTGCACCTTATTGACCAGGCCAATTTTTACAATTCTGACCACTGTCACTTTATGAGGTAATTACTCTGGAACGCTTCAACGGATTCCCCTGATTCTGAGACTGTTTTTTCATGACATATTGTACTTCATGATTGTGGTAAAATTTCTTTGATATCACTTGCGTTTATTTGTGAAAAAATCGGAAATTTGGCGAAATTTTTTTTTTATGCCCTTAAATCAGTGAGATATGCCACACATAATAGTTAATAAATAACATTTCCCACATGTCTACTTTACATCAGCACAATTTTGGAACCAAAAATTTTTTTTGTTAGGGAGCTATAAGGGTTAAAAGTTGACCAGCGATTTCTCATTTTTACAACAAAATTTACAAAACCAATTTTTTAGAGACCACATCACATTTGACGTGACTTTGAGGGGCCTTTATGACAGAAAGTATCCAAAAGTGACACCATTCTAAAAACTGCACCCCTCAAGGTGCTCAAAACCACATTCAAGAAGTTTATTAACCCTTCAGGTGCTTCACAGGAATTTTAGGAATGTGGAAGAAAAAAATTAACATTTAACTTTTTTCACAAAAATGTTACTTTAGACCCAAATTTTTTTATTTTTGCAGGGGTAACAGGAAAAACGGACCCCAAAATTTGTTGTTCAATTTCCCCTGAGCATGCAGATACCCCATATGTGAGGAAAAACCTTTGTTTGGGCGCACGGCAGGGCTCGGAAGGGAAGGAGCGCCATTTGACTTTTTGAATGTAAAATTTGCTTGAATAATTAGTGGATGCCATGTTGCGTTTGGGGAGCCCCTGATGTGCCTAAACAGTGGAAACCCCCCACAAGTGACACCATTTTGGAAACTAGACCCCCCCCCCAGGGAACTTATCTAAATGTGTGGTGAGCACCTTGAACCTCCAAGTGCTTATATTGAGCCGTAAAAATACAATTTTCACCTTTTTCCAACAAAAATGTTTTCAGCCCCCAATTTAGCATTTTCACAAGGGTAACAGGAGAGATTGCACCATACAATTTTTTGTGCAATTCCTCCTGAGCACGCTGATACTACATATGTGGGGGAAAACCACTGTTTGGGCGCACGGCAGGGTTTGGAAGGGAAGGAGCGCCATTTGACTTTTTGAATGTAAAATTTGCTTGAACAATTAGCGGACGCCATGTTGCGTTTGGGGAGCCCCTGATGTGCCTAAATAATGGAAACCACCCCCCTCACCCCAGTGACTCCATTTTGGAAACTACACCCCTCCAGGATTTTATCAAGGGGTATAGTGAACATTTTGAACCCAGAGGTACAACACAGAATTTGATAACATTAGGTCATCATATTGAATAAGTTGTCATTAGTCTTGAGCGCAAGTGCTCTCTATTTGAGTTTGCATCGGGTGCTCAGGTATGCACCAAGTATCGCGGGTGCTCAAGTGACATGCTCGAGTCCCCCGCCCCCGAATGTTTCACGGTTATTAGACACACAAAAAAAATACATGCAGGGATAGCCCATGCACGGCAGGCAATCCCCGCGAGGTTTTTTTGGCTGTATAACAGCTGCAAAACATTTGGGGCAGAGACTCGAGCATGTCACTCGAGCACCCGCTATACTCGGTGCATACCTGAGCACCCGATGCAAACTCAAGTAGCGAGCACTTGCGCTCAACATTAGTCACCATATCGTCGTCATTTTTTTTCTTTACTTCTGAAAAAATCCCAACCCCAACCCTAACCTTAGCCCAACCCTAGCCCTAGGTCAACCCTTGCCCAACTCAAACCCTAGCCTAACCTTAGCCTAATTCTAGCACAACCCTAACCCTAGCACAACCCTAACCCAAACCCTTGGGTTTATTTTTTACGCCGTTCCTCGTGCGGTATAAGTGATTAGACGACTTTATTCTTCGGGGCGGTGTGCGATTACAGCAATGCCAGATTCATATTAGGTTTTTACGATTGACAGCTGTCACACACTAAAAGACGCATTTTTTTGCAAAGACTAGTTTTTGCATTGCCATATTTTGAGAGCTATAATTTTTCCATATTTAAGCCGACAGAGTCATGTGATGGCTTGTTATTTGCGGGACAAGTTGACGTTTTTATTGGTACTATTTTCGGGCACATAACATTTTTTGATCGCTTTCTATTCTGATTTTTAGAAGGCAGAATAAACAAAAAACAGCAATTCAGGAATTGTTTTATTTGTTTTTTTTTTTTTTTTTTTATGCCGTTCTACGTGTGGTAAAATTGATAAGGCAGCTTTATTCTCTGTGTCAATATGTTTACAGCGGTACCACATTTAGATATTTTTTTTATATTTTGGCGCTTTTACACAATAAAAACTATTTTATAGAAAAAAGAATTGTTTTTGCATCGCTTTATTCTGAGAGCTATGACTTTTTGATTTTTCGGCTGATGGAGCGGTATGGCGGCTTGTTTTTTGAGGGACAAGATGACATTTTCAGCGGTACCATTTTTACTTATATTCGTCTTTTTGATCCCGTTTTATTCCATTTTTTGTTTGGCGGTATGATGATAAAACATTGTTTTATGTTTCGTTTTTTATTTTTATTTTTTTACCGTGTTCACTAAAGGGGTTAATTAGTGGGACAGTTTAATAGGTCAGGCCGTTCCGGACGCGGCGATACCAAATATGTGTACTTTTATTGGTTTATTTTTTTCCCCATAAGATTATTTATTTATGGGTACAAATATATATATATATATTTTTTTTTTTTTCTTTTTTTTCCCTAAATATTTTCACAATTTTTTTTTTCACTTTCTGACATTTTTCTTACTTTTACACTTTGTCCCACTATGGGACTTTCACTTTTTGCAGCCTGATCAGCAGCATAGCACAGGAATGCAGAACCATCCCTGTGCTATGCAGCCTGTTAGCGCTGCACAGGGAGAAATAACTTTGGTCGAGCACAGCGCATGCCCAAAGCAACTTCCTGCCTCCTGGTGACCCGGATGTTGTCATGATGACATCGGGTCACCATGGCAACATCCGGGACCGGACTCAGACGCTGCCGGACGCCGGCAGAGAAGGTAAGTATCATGCTTACCTCCTCTTGCCACTGCAATGCTGCGATTGATTTCGATTGCAGCATTTCGGGGGTTAATGTGCAGGGAGCGGTGCGGGACTGCTCCCTGCACATAGTACCGGGTGTCAGCTGTAACAATCAGCTGACACCTGGCGGCGATCTCGCCCGCACCGCTTGTGTGCGGGCAAAATCGTCAGGGCGTACTAATACGTATCAAGCCCAAAAGGCCCAGGGCACAGGTATGTATTAGTATGCCCTGGGCCAGAAAGGGGTTAAGCGTTTTCGCTGTGGAAATTCTGCGGCAAAAACGCTTGAAAAACGCATAGTGGGCACGCAGCCTTAGATAGAAATCACCTCGGCCGTGCACTGCGGCACATCTTATGAATATGGGTAGGCCGTTTCTCCTCTCGCTCCAGAGTATCTTATCGGCCCACTAGTGCAGATAACGGTTCAGGCAGATACTATACCCACTAATATATGCAGAACTAACTGTACCAAGCATTAAAGGGTTATTACCACAATGACAATATTTTTTAACAAAGCCCAGTGTCTGTATGATTGTTACTATACAGTACAGGCCCAAAATAAAATGTGCCAAACAAGTTTACTTTTTTTTACAAGTCACTTTTTTTTCTCATATGGTATTACCGTATTTTTCAGACTATAACACAGTAACATAGTTTTTAAGGTTGAAGGAAGACGAAGTCCATCTAGTTCAACCCATAGCCTAATATATTGATCCAGAGGAAGGCAAAAAAAAACCCATGTGGCAACACTAAGCTCCACATTGGGGAAAAAAATATCTTCCCGACTCCATATGACAATAAGACTAGTTCCCTGGATCAATGCCCTATCAAGGAATCTAGTATATATAACCTGTAATATTATACTTTTCAAGAAAGGCATCCAGGCCCTTCTTAAATTTTAGTAGTGAATCACTCATTACACCATCATGCGGCAGAGAGTTCCATAGTCTCACTGCTCTTACAGTAAAGAATCCGCGTCTGTGATTATGATTAAACCTTCTTTCCTCCAGACGTAGAAGATGCCCCCTTGTCCCCGTCTCAGGCCTCAGAGTAAAAAGATCAGTAGAAAGGTCTTTGTACTGTCCCCTCATATACTTGTACATAGTAATAAGATCACCCCTAAGCCTTCTTTTTTCCACAGTAAATAACTCCAAGTGTAAATGTAGCACCCTGAGGATTCGGCTGCTACAGGAGTATTGCACCTCAACCCAGAGGTGTGATATTCCACTCCCTGGTAAGGATGGAGTGTGGAACTGAGCTCGGTAAGCTGCATGCACTACATACATCCCATTTCCGAGGAACAGACCAACGGTACTCCCACTTAGAAATGTGCAGGTACGACCGAGTCTGTTCCTGGCTGGAGTGGGAGGGGGGTGGTACATCCCATGTAGTGTAGGGGCAGATAGGGGGAGCAGCCTGGGTAAAGATAGGAGCTCATTGGGTGCTGGTCACCTGAGCTCACACATAGAGGGTGTATATAAGGTGGGCACCAACTAAGATCAGGGTCAGATGCAGAGAACAAGTCAGTTGGAGACAGCAAGACAGCTGCAGAGGAGCAGACAGCAAGCAGAGAGGAAGTCAGTCTGTCAGCCTTTTGTCAGAGCAGAGCAGAGGAAGAGGAGCAGAGCAGCCCCAGAGCAAGAGTGAGAGAGGAGAAAGGAAGAAAGACCCAGAGGGGGTGAAAGAAAAGGACTCTGAGAACCCAAAGTCCATCACCGGGTGAAGAGTTGGCAACTGGGTACCGGATCCCAAACTGGTGGGGGCTAAAGCACACCCTAGCCAGAGACCGGAGGCCGTGGGCAGGATCTGCCACGGCCACCCACCACATCCACCCTGAAGGCAAACCACGTGTAGGGTCAGGGAACCCAAGGCCAAGGGTCTCCCAACAGAAGGCCCGAGGGAGCTGGACCTAGGTGGATCCCTGGTGGGGACGGCCAGAAGACAGGACAGGAAGGAGGGCTCAGGGTCACGCTCCGGACTTGCTTGGGGGTTGGCTGAATCCAGGACCTGGTGGACGCAGCACGGCTCGGGTGGTCACTTGAAGCTGGAGTGACCGGAACATCAGCAGTAAGTAAATACCCTAAACTGCACAACCCGACTCTGTCTTTAATTACCATCTATGCTGCACCACCACAACCCCCATCCTCTGCACCTGACCCCCTGAGGCTATACCCCACCCGTTGGGGGTTATACTATCAAAAGCTGCACCAACACCATCAGCCTCAGCGGACCCTGCTGCAGCGGCGGCCGTAGTGACCGCAATACAACGGGTGGCGTAGTCGACATAAAGAACTTTATAACATCTGTAGGACTGCCACATACTCTGAGCTTGACACCCTGGGCACGGACCGGGTCACAGCCACTCGGAGACTACAACCCCCATCTGATCCGGCTCCGGGTATTCCCCTAAAGAATATGGCCCAGGGGGTGCGTCAACTTTGGCGTAGTCGGCAGGATTACGTGCCCGCAACACCCGGGTACTGCGTGCCTGAAGAAAAGAACGAGTTTACCTCAAAAAGAAGTCTCCTGCCGGTTCCGGAGGGTCCCCGCCATCGGACTCCATCACAGGTCGTTTCCCGCCGGTTGTCCGCCATTAACAGCTTTTTCCCGCCATCTGCAGAGTTTCCCGCCACTGGGAGACGATTCCCGCCATTTCCAAAGGTTTCCCGCCTTGGAAGAGCGGACGCCATTATGGGCGTGCCAGAGGGTGGCAAGAGGCCACCTCCCATCGTGGGCCAGGACCGAAAATGGCGCCAAAAGTGGAAACCGCCCCCACCAACAGAGACTGTGATGCTAGAGGTGTCTGTCAGCGTGAAAGAACTGCCCCTGGAGCTGACAATCACCAAGTGGCCCCGGGACCGCCCTCGAAGTGGGAGGACTGAGAAGAAGAGAGCAAAGATGGGTGTCGCCTGGAGCAGTCTGGAGAGAGCGCACCCGGAGACAAGAAGCCTAGAGCTGAGTCCAGGAGAAGCTTACCCGGAGATGGGAGAAGAGCAGAGCAGCACCGGCCCGCTGGCCAGGAGCCTGCCGGGAACAGCAGAAGGAGAGCAGAGCAGCACCGACCCGTTGGTCAGGAGCCTGCTAGAAGCAACGACCCCACTAGGCTTAGTGGAGGTCCTAGCACAGCTCCCCCGAGACCGGGAGTGTGCGCAGACCGCTCTGGAGGGCCTCGCAAGGAGGATGGCCCGGGTGCAACGAGAGACGTTGGCGCAGTGGAGCCGAGAGATGGCCCAGCAGACCGAGACTCGTCAGCGGAGCACGCCACCCGAGACGAGGAGACAGACCGCCTCTGAGGATGGCGCAGGAGGACCCAAGGCCGGAGACGGCGCCGAGAAGGGAGCCAAACGCATGGAGGCAGGTAAAGGGGACGCCTATACCCCAAGCCGTGACACCGCTTACCTGCCCCAGCTCCCCGTCGCAGAGCCCGAAAGTCCCCCTGCTGTGCCCGTAGCCGCCATGTCACCGCTATGGACTAGGCCCCGACCGGAAGCCGCCGCAGCGACCCCTGTGACGTCACGCGCCTCGACCCGGAGCGTGACAAAGCAGGAAATACCACCAGCCTGGTCGCAGGGCCTAGAATTCCCGGGCGCCGCAACACCAACAGCGCCCCCTACCTCTGCGGAGCCTCCGGCCTGGTCGCAAGGCCAGGTAGCCCAGGGCGCCGCCGTCCTAACGGTGCCCTTCACCTTTCAGGTGCCCCAGGCCTGGCCGCAAGGCCTGGGCAATCCGGGCGCCACCACCACCGCGCCCGCGCCCGTAAAACCAAGGGTGCCACACCTGGGGGAGGACTTGTTCAGCCAGCTCACATGGCCGGACGGGCGGCCCTTCATCTGGCCCGAAGGATACCATGAGCTGGAACGGCAGCAGAAACTAAGACCCCTGGATGAACCCCTGATTCCGGCTCCGAAGCCCGTGGCACGGATCTCGCCCCCGCTAGCGGAAGCACAGTTTGAGTGGGACCCCACCGGAGAAGATCTAATGGGGTTCACTCAGGAAACTAGGGCAGCTGCAGCAGAGCGTGCGGAGTGCTGCCGCCAACAGCTCGAGGAGTTTGCGAGGGAGCGGAGAGAGAGGCGGGTCCGGGAACAACAGGCCCAAATAAGGAGCGCCGAGCAAAAGAGCCGGACCAGGAGGGACCCCCGTGCAGCGCACAGTCCCCGTACCACCGGGACTGTAATCAAGTTCAACCAGCAGCATGGGTGGGGCTTCATTCGAGACAACAACACCCCCGGCGACGTCTTTGTCACGCGCAGAGACGTGGAGTCCCATCTGCCGGAGGGGCACAGAGGTCGTGACCTCTACATCGGAGACGAGGTCACCTTTACCCGGCACAAGTGTGCCAAAGGACCTTACGCCCTCCACGTACACCGCCTGACGGAGGAGGAGTTGCGGTGCGAGGAGGAGGAGCAAGAGGACCCGGACGGGTCTGAAGTAACAACCAGCTGTAAGCAAAGAGCAGGAGGAAGACGCCGTTGAGTGCGGCAGAGCAAGTGATGTAAATAGTTACCCGACCGGGTACCAAAGAAACTGTTGATACATATATATAGTCCCCGTTGGGACCAGCTGAGTGAACTGTTTACCCGTTAACCCCTTAATCCCACAGGCTGAGGACTGTGAGCAGCCATTCCCTTCCCTCTACCTGGCCGAGGACTGAGAGCGGCCAACTTCCCCTGTATATAGTTGCGCTTCCTAAAGCGCCCCCTACCGGTTTTATAGGAAAACCAGATTTTCTAAGAGACTGTCGCACTTTTCCCGGACACACGTTGCACAGTGTCCGGAGGAGGAACCTGAAACAAGAAACGACTACGAGAATGTTTATATGAAAAGTTTTATATATATAATGTTTTATATGTTTTATTATGTTTATGAAAAAAAAAAAAATTTTGTATGTTTTGGTGTTATTTATGTCTTACAGCCCGAGGACGTGCTGTGATTTACCAGGGGGGAATGTAGCACCCTGAGGATTCGGCTGCTACAGGAGTATTGCACCTCAACCCAGAGGTGTGATATTCCACTCCCGGGTAAGGATGGAGTGTGGAACTGAGCTCGGTAAGCTGCATGCACTACATACATCCCATTTCCGAGGAACAGACCAACGGTACTCCCACTTAGAAATGTGCAGGTACGACCGAGTCTGTTCCTGGCTGGAGTGGGAGGGGGGTGGTACATCCCATGTAGTGTAGGGGCAGATAGGGGGAGCAGCCTGGGTAAAGATAGGAGCTCATTGGGTGCTGGTCACCTGAGCTCACACATAGAGGGTGTATATAAGGTGGGCACCAACTAAGATCAGGGTCAGATGCAGAGAACAAGTCAGTTGGAGACAGCAAGACAGCTGCAGAGGAGCAGACAGCAAGCAGAGAGGAAGTCAGTCTGTCAGCCTTTTGTCAGAGCAGAGCAGAGGAAGAGGAGCAGAGCAGCCCCAGAGCAAGAGTGAGAGAGGAGAAAGGAAGAAAGACCCAGAGGGGGTGAAAGAAAAGGACTCTGAGAACCCAAAGTCCATCACCGGGTGAAGAGTTGGCAACTGGGTACCGGATCCCAAACTGGTGGGGGCTAAAGCACACCCTAGCCAGAGACCGGAGGCCGTGGGCAGGATCTGCCACGGCCACCCACCACATCCACCCTGAAGGCAAACCACGTGTAGGGTCAGGGAACCCAAGGCCAAGGGTCTCCCAACAGAAGGCCCGAGGGAGCTGGACCTAGGTGGATCCCTGGTGGGGACGGCCAGAAGACAGGACAGGAAGGAGGGCTCAGGGTCACGCTCCGGACTTGCTTGGGGGTTGGCTGAATCCAGGACCTGGTGGACGCAGCACGGCTCGGGTGGTCACTTGAAGCTGGAGTGACCGGAACATCAGCAGTAAGTAAATACCCTAAATTGCACAACCCGACTCTGTCTTTAATTACCATCTATGCTGCACCACCACAACCCCCATCCTCTGCACCTGACACCCTGAGGCTATACCCCACCCGTTGGGGGTTATACTATCAAAAGCTGCACCAACACCATCAGCCTCAGCGGACCCTGCTGCAGCGGCGGCCGTAGTGACCGCAATACAACGGGTGGCGTAGTCGACATAAAGAACTTTATAACATCTGTAGGACTGCCACATACTCTGAGCTTGACACCCTGGGCACGGACCGGGTCACAGCCACTCGGAGACTACAACCCCCATCTGATCCGGCTCCGGCTATTCCCCTAAAGAATATGGCCCAGGGGGTGCGTCAACTTTGGCGTAGTCGGCAGGATTACGTGCCCGCAACACCCGGGTACTGCGTGCCTGAAGAAAAGAACGAGTTTACCTCAAAAAGAAGTCTCCTGCCGGTTCCGGAGGGTCCCCGCCATCGGACTCCATCACAGGTCGTTTCCCGCCGGTTGTCCGCCATTAACAGCTTTTTCCCGCCATCTGCAGAGTTTCCCGCCACTGGGAGACGATTCCCGCCATTTCCAAAGGTTTCCCGCCTTGGAAGAGCGGACGCCATTATGGGCGTGCCAGAGGGTGGCAAGAGGCCACCTCTCATCGTGGGCCAGGACCGAAAATGGCGCCAAAAGTGGAAACCGCCCCCACCAACAGAGACTGTGATGCTAGAGGTGTCTGTCAGCGTGAAAGAACTGCCCCTGGAGCTGACAATCACCAAGTGGCCCCGGGACCGCCCTCGAAGTGGGAGGACTGAGAAGAAGAGAGCAAAGATGGGTGTCGCCTGGAGCAGTCTGGAGAGAGCGCACCCGGAGACAAGAAGCCTAGAGCTGAGTCCAGGAGAAGCTTACCCGGAGATGGGAGAAGAGCAGAGCAGCACCGGCCCGCTGGCCAGGAGCCTGCCGGGAACAGCAGAAGGAGAGCAGAGCAGCACCGACCCGTTGGTCAGGAGCCTGCTAGAAGCAACGACCCCACTAGGCTTAGTGGAGGTCCTAGCACAGCTCCCCCGAGACCGGGAGTGTGCGCAGACCGCTCTGGAGGGCCTCGCAAGGAGGATGGCCCGGGTGCAACGAGAGACGTTGGCGCAGTGGAGCCGAGAGATGGCCCAGCAGACCGAGACTCGTCAGCGGAGCACGCCACCCGAGACGAGGAGACAGACCGCCTCTGAGGATGGCGCAGGAGGACCCAAGGCCGGAGACGGCGCCGAGAAGGGAGCCAAACGCATGGAGGCAGGTAAAGGGGACGCCTATACCCCAAGCCGTGACACCGCTTACCTGCCCCAGCTCCCCGTCGCAGAGCCCGAAAGTCCCCCTGCTGTGCCCGTAGCCGCCATGTCACCGCTATGGACTAGGCCCCGACCGGAAGCCGCCGCAGCGACCCCTGTGACGTCACGCGCCTCGACCCGGAGCGTGACAAAGCAGGAAATACCACCAGCCTGGTCGCAGGGCCTAGAATTCCCGGGCGCCGCAACACCAACAGCGCCCCCTACCTCTGCGGAGCCTCCGGCCTGGTCGCAAGGCCAGGTAGCCCAGGGCGCCGCCGTCCTAACGGTGCCCTTCACCTTTCAGGTGCCCCAGGCCTGGCCGCAAGGCCTGGGCAATCCGGGCGCCACCACCACCGCGCCCGCGCCCGTAAAACCAAGGGTGCCACACCTGGGGGAGGACTTGTTCAGCCAGCTCACATGGCCGGACGGGCGGCCCTTCATCTGGCCCGAAGGATACCATGAGCTGGAACGGCAGCAGAAACTAAGACCCCTGGATGAACCCCTGATTCCGGCTCCGAAGCCCGTGGCACGGATCTCGCCCCCGCTAGCGGAAGCACAGTTTGAGTGGGACCCCACCGGAGAAGATCTAATGGGGTTCACTCAGGAAACTAGGGCAGCTGCAGCAGAGCGTGCGGAGTGCTGCCGCCAACAGCTCGAGGAGTTTGCGAGGGAGCGGAGAGAGAGGCGGGTCCGGGAACAACAGGCCCAAATAAGGAGCGCCGAGCAAAAGAGCCGGACCAGGAGGGACCCCCGTGCAGCGCACAGTCCCCGTACCACCGGGACTGTAATCAAGTTCAACCAGCAGCATGGGTGGGGCTTCATTCGAGACAACAACACCCCCGGCGACGTCTTTGTCACGCGCAGAGACGTGGAGTCCCATCTGCCGGAGGGGCACAGAGGTCGTGACCTCTACATCGGAGACGAGGTCACCTTTACCCGGCACAAGTGTGCCAAAGGACCTTACGCCCTCCACGTACACCGCCTGACGGAGGAGGAGTTGCGGTGCGAGGAGGAGGAGCAAGAGGACCCGGACGGGTCTGAAGTAACAACCAGCTGTAAGCAAAGAGCAGGAGGAAGACGCCGTTGAGTGCGGCAGAGCAAGTGATGTAAATAGTTACCCGACCGGGTACCAAAGAAACTGTTGATACATATATATAGTCCCCGTTGGGACCAGCTGAGTGAACTGTTTACCCGTTAACCCCTTAATCCCACAGGCTGAGGACTGTGAGCAGCCATTCCCTTCCCTCTACCTGGCCGAGGACTGAGAGCGGCCAACTTCCCCTGTATATAGTTGCGCTTCCTAAAGCGCCCCCTACCGGTTTTATAGGAAAACCAGATTTTCTAAGAGACTGTCGCACTTTTCCCGGACACACGTTGCACAGTGTCCGGAGGAGGAACCTGAAACAAGAAACGACTACGAGAATGTTTATATGAAAAGTTTTATATATATAATGTTTTATATGTTTTATTATGTTTATGAAAAAAAAAAAAATTTTGTATGTTTTGGTGTTATTTATGTCTTACAGCCCGAGGACGTGCTGTGATTTACCAGGGGGGAATGTAGCACCCTGAGGATTCGGCTGCTACAGGAGTATTGCACCTCAACCCAGAGGTGTGATATTCCACTCCCGGGTAAGGATGGAGTGTGGAACTGAGCTCGGTAAGCTGCATGCACTACATACATCCCATTTCCGAGGAACAGACCAACGGTACTCCCACTTAGAAATGTGCAGGTACGACCGAGTCTGTTCCTGGCTGGAGTGGGAGGGGGGTGGTACATCCCATGTAGTGTAGGGGCAGATAGGGGGAGCAGCCTGGGTAAAGATAGGAGCTCATTGGGTGCTGGTCACCTGAGCTCACACATAGAGGGTGTATATAAGGTGGGCACCAACTAAGATCAGGGTCAGATGCAGAGAACAAGTCAGTTGGAGACAGCAAGACAGCTGCAGAGGAGCAGACAGCAAGCAGAGAGGAAGTCAGTCTGTCAGCCTTTTGTCAGAGCAGAGCAGAGGAAGAGGAGCAGAGCAGCCCCAGAGCAAGAGTGAGAGAGGAGAAAGGAAGAAAGACCCAGAGGGGGTGAAAGAAAAGGACTCTGAGAACCCAAAGTCCATCACCGGGTGAAGAGTTGGCAACTGGGTACCGGATCCCAAACTGGTGGGGGCTAAAGCACACCCTAGCCAGAGACCGGAGGCCGTGGGCAGGATCTGCCACGGCCACCCACCACATCCACCCTGAAGGCAAACCACGTGTAGGGTCAGGGAACCCAAGGCCAAGGGTCTCCCAACAGAAGGCCCGAGGGAGCTGGACCTAGGTGGATCCCTGGTGGGGACGGCCAGAAGACAGGACAGGAAGGAGGGCTCAGGGTCACGCTCCGGACTTGCTTGGGGGTTGGCTGAATCCAGGACCTGGTGGACGCAGCACGGCTCGGGTGGTCACTTGAAGCTGGAGTGACCGGAACATCAGCAGTAAGTAAATACCCTAAACTGCACAACCCGACTCTGTCTTTAATTACCATCTATGCTGCACCACCACAACCCCCATCCTCTGCACCTGACCCCCTGAGGCTATACCCCACCCGTTGGGGGTTATACTATCAAAAGCTGCACCAACACCATCAGCCTCAGCGGACCCTGCTGCAGCGGCGGCCGTAGTGACCGCAATACAACGGGTGGCGTAGTCGACATAAAGAACTTTATAACATCTGTAGGACTGCCACATACTCTGAGCTTGACACCCTGGGCACGGACCGGGTCACAGCCACTCGGAGACTACAACCCCCATCTGATCCGGCTCCGGGTATTCCCCTAAAGAATATGGCCCAGGGGGTGCGTCAACTTTGGCGTAGTCGGCAGGATTACGTGCCCGCAACACCCGGGTACTGCGTGCCTGAAGAAAAGAACGAGTTTACCTCAAAAAGAAGTCTCCTGCCGGTTCCGGAGGGTCCCCGCCATCGGACTCCATCACAGGTCGTTTCCCGCCGGTTGTCCGCCATTAACAGCTTTTTCCCGCCATCTGCAGAGTTTCCCGCCACTGGGAGACGATTCCCGCCATTTCCAAAGGTTTCCCGCCTTGGAAGAGCGGACGCCATTATGGGCGTGCCAGAGGGTGGCAAGAGGCCACCTCCCATCGTGGGCCAGGACCGAAAATGGCGCCAAAAGTGGAAACCGCCCCCACCAACAGAGACTGTGATGCTAGAGGTGTCTGTCAGCGTGAAAGAACTGCCCCTGGAGCTGACAATCACCAAGTGGCCCCGGGACCGCCCTCGAAGTGGGAGGACTGAGAAGAAGAGAGCAAAGATGGGTGTCGCCTGGAGCAGTCTGGAGAGAGCGCACCCGGAGACAAGAAGCCTAGAGCTGAGTCCAGGAGAAGCTTACCCGGAGATGGGAGAAGAGCAGAGCAGCACCGGCCCGCTGGCCAGGAGCCTGCCGGGAACAGCAGAAGGAGAGCAGAGCAGCACCGACCCGTTGGTCAGGAGCCTGCTAGAAGCAACGACCCCACTAGGCTTAGTGGAGGTCCTAGCACAGCTCCCCCGAGACCGGGAGTGTGCGCAGACCGCTCTGGAGGGCCTCGCAAGGAGGATGGCCCGGGTGCAACGAGAGACGTTGGCGCAGTGGAGCCGAGAGATGGCCCAGCAGACCGAGACTCGTCAGCGGAGCACGCCACCCGAGACGAGGAGACAGACCGCCTCTGAGGATGGCGCAGGAGGACCCAAGGCCGGAGACGGCGCCGAGAAGGGAGCCGAACGCATGGAGGCAGGTAAAGGGGACGCCTATACCCCAAGCCGTGACACCGCTTACCTGCCCCAGCTCCCCGTCGCAGAGCCCGAAAGTCCCCCTGCTGTGCCCGTAGCCGCCATGTCACCGCTATGGACTAGGCCCCGACCGGAAGCCGCCGCAGCGACCCCTGTGACGTCACGCGCCTCGACCCGGAGCGTGACAAAGCAGGAAATACCACCAGCCTGGTCGCAGGGCCTAGAATTCCCGGGCGCCGCAACACCAACAGCGCCCCCTACCTCTGCGGAGCCTCCGGCCTGGTCGCAAGGCCAGGTAGCCCAGGGCGCCGCCGTCCTAACGGTGCCCTTCACCTTTCAGGTGCCCCAGGCCTGGCCGCAAGGCCTGGGCAATCCGGGCGCCACCACCACCGCGCCCGCGCCCGTAAAACCAAGGGTGCCACATCTGGGGGAGGACTTGTTCAGCCAGCTCACATGGCCGGACGGGCGGCCCTTCATCTGGCCCGAAGGATACCATGAGCTGGAACGGCAGCAGAAACTAAGACCCCTGGATGAACCCCTGATTCCGGCTCCGAAGCCCGTGGCACGGATCTCGCCCCCGCTAGCGGAAGCACAGTTTGAGTGGGACCCCACCGGAGAAGATCTATTGGGGTTCACTCAGGAAACTAGGGCAGCTGCAGCAGAGCGTGCGGAGTGCTGCCGCCAACAGCTCGAGGAGTTTGCGAGGGAGCGGAGAGAGAGGCGGGTCCGGGAACAACAGGCCCAAATAAGGAGCGCCGAGCAAAAGAGCCGGACCAGGAGGGACCCCCGTGCAGCGCACAGTCCCCGTACCACCGGGACTGTAATCAAGTTCAACCAGCAGCATGGGTGGGGCTTCATTCGAGACAACAACACCCCCGGCGACGTCTTTGTCACGCGCAGAGACGTGGAGTCCCATCTGCCGGAGGGGCACAGAGGTCGTGACCTCTACATCGGAGACGAGGTCACCTTTACCCGGCACAAGTGTGCCAAAGGACCTTACGCCCTCCACGTACACCGCCTGACGGAGGAGGAGTTGCGGTGCGAGGAGGAGGAGCAAGAGGACCCGGACGGGTCTGAAGTAACAACCAGCTGTAAGCAAAGAGCAGGAGGAAGACGCCGTTGAGTGCGGCAGAGCAAGTGATGTAAATAGTTACCCGACCGGGTACCAAAGAAACTGTTGATACATATATATAGTCCCCGTTGGGACCAGCTGAGTGAACTGTTTACCCGTTAACCCCTTAATCCCACAGGCTGAGGACTGTGAGCAGCCATTCCCTTCCCTCTACCTGGCCGAGGACTGAGAGCGGCCAACTTCCCCTGTATATAGTTGCGCTTCCTAAAGCGCCCCCTACCGGTTTTATAGGAAAACCAGATTTTCTAAGAGACTGTCGCACTTTTCCCGGACACACGTTGCACAGTGTCCGGAGGAGGAACCTGAAACAAGAAACGACTACGAGAATGTTTATATGAAAAGTTTTATATATATAATGTTTTATATGTTTTATTATGTTTATGAAAAAAAAAAAATTTTGTATGTTTTGGTGTTATTTATGTCTTACAGCCCGAGGACGTGCTGTGATTTACCAGGGGGGAATGTAGCACCCTGAGGATTCGGCTGCTACAGGAGTATTGCACCTCAACCCAGAGGTGTGATATTCCACTCCCGGGTAAGGATGGAGTGTGGAACTGAGCTCGGTAAGCTGCATGCACTACATACATCCCATTTCCGAGGAACAGACCAACGGTACTCCCACTTAGAAATGTGCAGGTACGACCGAGTCTGTTCCTGGCTGGAGTGGGAGGGGGGTGGTACATCCCATGTAGTGTAGGGGCAGATAGGGGGAGCAGCCTGGGTAAAGATAGGAGCTCATTGGGTGCTGGTCACCTGAGCTCACACATAGAGGGTGTATATAAGGTGGGCACCAACTAAGATCAGGGTCAGATGCAGAGAACAAGTCAGTTGGAGACAGCAAGACAGCTGCAGAGGAGCAGACAGCAAGCAGAGAGGAAGTCAGTCTGTCAGCCTTTTGTCAGAGCAGAGCAGAGGAAGAGGAGCAGAGCAGCCCCAGAGCAAGAGTGAGAGAGGAGAAAGGAAGAAAGACCCAGAGGGGGTGAAAGAAAAGGACTCTGAGAACCCAAAGTCC
Organism: Phyllobates terribilis; assembly: GCF_046119375.1. Taxonomy (NCBI): domain Eukaryota; kingdom Metazoa; phylum Chordata; class Amphibia; order Anura; family Dendrobatidae; genus Phyllobates; species Phyllobates terribilis. The sequence goes on along the minus strand of NW_027362767.1, from coordinate 99,322,842 downwards.
ATCACCGGGTGAAGAGTTGGCAACTGGGTACCGGATCCCAAACTGGTGGGGGCTAAAGCACACCCTAGCCAGAGACCGGAGGCCGTGGGCAGGATCTGCCACGGCCACCCACCACATCCACCCTGAAGGCAAACCACGTGTAGGGTCAGGGAACCCAAGGCCAAGGGTCTCCCAACAGAAGGCCCGAGGGAGCTGGACCTAGGTGGATCCCTGGTGGGGACGGCCAGAAGACAGGACAGGAAGGAGGGCTCAGGGTCACGCTCCGGACTTGCTTGGGGGTTGGCTGAATCCAGGACCTGGTGGACGCAGCACGGCTCGGGTGGTCACTTGAAGCTGGAGTGACCGGAACATCAGCAGTAAGTAAATACCCTAAACTGCACAACCCGACTCTGTCTTTAATTACCATCTATGCTGCACCACCACAACCCCCATCCTCTGCACCTGACCCCCTGAGGCTATACCCCACCCGTTGGGGGTTATACTATCAAAAGCTGCACCAACACCATCAGCCTCAGCGGACCCTGCTGCAGCGGCGGCCGTAGTGACCGCAATACAACGGGTGGCGTAGTCGACATAAAGAACTTTATAACATCTGTAGGACTGCCACATACTCTGAGCTTGACACCCTGGGCACGGACCGGGTCACAGCCACTCGGAGACTACAACCCCCATCTGATCCGGCTCCGAGTATTCCCCTAAAGAATATGGCCCAGGGGGTGCGTCAACTTTGGCGTAGTCGGCAGGATTACGTGCCCGCAACACCCGGGTACTGCGTGCCTGAAGAAAAGAACGAGTTTACCTCAAAAAGAAGTCTCCTGCCGGTTCCGGAGGGACCCCGCCATCGGACTCCATCACAGGTCGTTTCCCGCCGGTTGTCCGCCATTAACAGCTTTTTCCCGCCATCTGCAGAGTTTCCCGCCACTGGGAGACGATTCCCGCCATTTCCAAAGGTTTCCCGCCTTGGAAGAGCGGACGCCATTATGGGCGTGCCAGAGGGTGGCAAGAGGCCACCTCCCATCGTGGGCCAGGACCGAAAATGGCGCCAAAAGTGGAAACTGCCCCCACCAACAGAGACTGTGATGCTAGAGGTGTCTGTCAGCGTGAAAGAACTGCCCCTGGAGCTGACAATCACCAAGTGGCCCCGGGACCGCCCTCGAAGTGGGAGGACTGAGAAGAAGAGAGCAAAGATGGGTGTCGCCTGGAGCAGTCTGGAGAGAGCGCACCCGGAGACAAGAAGCCTAGAGCTGAGTCCAGGAGAAGCTTACCCGGAGATGGGAGAAGAGCAGAGCAGCACCGGCCCGCTGGCCAGGAGCCTGCCGGGAACAGCAGAAGGAGAGCAGAGCAGCACCGACCCGTTGGTCAGGAGCCTGCTAGAAGCAACGACCCCACTAGGCTTAGTGGAGGTCCTAGCACAGCTCCCCCGAGACCGGGAGTGTGCGCAGACCGCTCTGGAGGGCCTCGCAAGGAGGATGGCCCGGGTGCAACGAGAGACGTTGGCGCAGTGGAGCCGAGAGATGGCCCAGCAGACCGAGACTCGTCATCGGAGCACGCCACCCGAGACGAGGAGACAGACCGCCTCTGAGGATGGCGCAGGAGGACCCAAGGCCGGAGACGGCGCCGAGAAGGGAGCCGAACGCATGGAGGCAGGTAAAGGGGACGCCTATACCCCAAGCCGTGACACCGCTTACCTGCCCCAGCTCCCCGTCGCAGAGCCCGAAAGTCCCCCTGCTGTGCCCATAGCCGCCATGTCACCGCTATGGACTAGGCCCCGACCGGAAGCCGCCGCAGCGACCCCTGTGACGTCACGCGCCTCGACCCGGAGCGTGACAAAGCAGGAAATACCACCAGCCTGGTCGCAGGGCCTAGAATTCCCGGGCGCCGCAACACCAACAGCGCCCCCTACCTCTGCGGAGCCTCCGGCCTGGTCGCAAGGCCAGGTAGCCCAGGGCGCCGCCGTCCTAACGGTGCCCTTCACCTTTCAGGTGCCCCAGGCCTGGCCGCAAGGCCTGGGCAATCCGGGCGCCACCACCACCGCGCCCGTAAAACCAAGGGTGCCACACCTGGGGGAGGACTTGTTCAGCCAGCTCACATGGCCGGACGGGCGGCCCTTCATCTGGCCCGAAGGATACCATGAGCTGGAACGGCAGCAGAAACTAAGACCCCTGGATGAACCCCTGATTCCGGCTCCGAAGCCCGTGGCACGGATCTCGCCCCCGCTAGCGGAAGCACAGTTTGAGTGGGACCCCACCGGAGAAGATCTAATGGGGTTCACTCAGGAAACTAGGGCAGCTGCAGCAGAGCGTGCGGAGTGCTGCCGCCAACAGCTCGAGGAGTTTGCGAGGGAGCGGAGAGAGAGGCGGGTCCGGGAACAACAGGCCCAAATAAGGAGCGCCGAGCAAAAGAGCCGGACCAGGAGGGACCCCCGTGCAGCGCACAGTCCCCGTACCACCGGGACTGTAATCAAGTTCAACCAGCAGCATGGGTGGGGCTTCATTCGAGACAACAACACCCCCGGCGACGTCTTTGTCACGCGCAGAGACGTGGAGTCCCATCTGCCGGAGGGGCACAGAGGTCGTGACCTCTACATCGGAGACGAGGTCACCTTTACCCGGCACAAGTGTGCCAAAGGACCTTACGCCCTCCACGTACACCGCCTGACGGAGGAGGAGTTGCGGTGCGAGGAGGAGGAGCAAGAGGACCCGGACGGGTCTGAAGTAACAACCAGCTGTAAGCAAAGAGCAGGAGGAAGATGCCGTTGAGTGCGGCAGAGCAAGTGATGTAAATAGTTACCCGACCGGGTACCAAAGAAACTGTTGATACATATATATAGTCCCCGTTGGGACCAGCTGAGTGAACTGTTTACCCGTTAACCCCTTAATCCCACAGGCTGAGGACTGTGAGCAGCCATTCCCTTCCCTCTACCTGGCCGAGGACTGAGAGCGGCCAACTTCCCCTGTATATAGTTGCGCTTCCTAAAGCGCCCCCTACCGGTTTTATAGGAAAACCAGATTTTCTAAGAGACTGTCGCACTTTTCCCGGACACACGTTGCACAGTGTCCGGAGGAGGAACCTGAAACAAGAAACGACTACGAGAATGTTTATATGAAAAGTTTTATATATATAATGTTTTATATGTTTTATTATGTTTATGAAAAAAAAAAAAATTTTGTATGTTTTGGTGTTATTTATGTCTTACAGCCCGAGGACGTGCTGTGATTTACCAGGGGGGAATGTAGCACCCTGAGGATTCGGCTGCTACAGGAGTATTGCACCTCAACCCAGAGGTGTGATATTCCACTCCCGGGTAAGGATGGAGTGTGGAACTGAGCTCGGTAAGCTGCATGCACTACATACATCCCATTTCCGAGGAACAGACCAACGGTACTCCCACTTAGAAATGTGCAGGTACGACCGAGTCTGTTCCTGGCTGGAGTGGGAGGGGGGTGGTACATCCCATGTAGTGTAGGGGCAGATAGGGGGAGCAGCCTGGGTAAAGATAGGAGCTCATTGGGTGCTGGTCACCTGAGCTCACACATAGAGGGTGTATATAAGGTGGGCACCAACTAAGATCAGGGTCAGATGCAGAGAACAAGTCAGTTGGAGACAGCAAGACAGCTGCAGAGGAGCAGACAGCAAGCAGAGAGGAAGTCAGTCTGTCAGCCTTTTGTCAGAGCAGAGCAGAGGAAGAGGAGCAGAGCAGCCCCAGAGCAAGAGTGAGAGAGGAGAAAGGAAGAAAGACCCAGAGGGGGTGAAAGAAAAGGACTCTGAGAACCCAAAGTCCATCACCGGGTGAAGAGTTGGCAACTGGGTACCGGATCCCAAACTGGTGGGGGCTAAAGCACACCCTAGCCAGAGACCGGAGGCCGTGGGCAGGATCTGCCACGGCCACCCACCACATCCACCCTGAAGGCAAACCACGTGTAGGGTCAGGGAACCCAAGGCCAAGGGTCTCCCAACAGAAGGCCCGAGGGAGCTGGACCTAGGTGGATCCCTGGTGGGGACGGCCAGAAGACAGGACAGGAAGGAGGGCTCAGGGTCACGCTCCGGACTTGCTTGGGGGTTGGCTGAATCCAGGACCTGGTGGACGCAGCACGGCTCGGGTGGTCACTTGAAGCTGGAGTGACCGGAACATCAGCAGTAAGTAAATACCCTAAACTGCACAACCCGACTCTGTCTTTAATTACCATCTATGCTGCACCACCACAACCCCCATCCTCTGCACCTGACCCCCTGAGGCTATACCCCACCCGTTGGGGGTTATACTATCAAAAGCTGCACCAACACCATCAGCCTCAGCGGACCCTGCTGCAGCGGCGGCCGTAGTGACCGCAATACAACGGGTGGCGTAGTCGACATAAAGAACTTTATAACATCTGTAGGACTGCCACATACTCTGAGCTTGACACCCTGGGCACGGACCGGGTCACAGCCACTCGGAGACTACAACCCCCATCTGATCCGGCTCCGGGTATTCCCCTAAAGAATATGGCCCAGGGGGTGCGTCATAATAACCTGTCTTGGTATTGCAGACCCCCCAGTCCTCTAATAACCTTGGTCGCTCTTCTCTGCACCCGCTCTAGTTCAGCTATGTCTTTCTTATACACCGGAGACCAGAACTGTACACAGTATTCTAAGTGTGGTCGCACTAGTGACTTGTATAGAGGTAAAATTATGTTCTCCTCATGAGCATCTATGCCTCTTTTAATGCATCCCATTATTTTATTTCCCTCTGCCTGACTTTGACCACCAAACGTGAGCTTGTCGTCCACCAATACACCAAGGTCTTTTTCAGTTACAGTTTTGCCCAGTATTTTACAATTAAGCATATAATTATACATTTTATTTCTTCTGCCCAAGTGCATTAACTTACATTTATCCCCATTAAAGCTCATTTGCCATTTATCAGTCCAAGCTTCTAGTTTACATAGATCCTCCTGTAATATAAAATTGTCCTCCTTATTTATTACCCTGCAGAGTTTAGTGTCATCTGCAAATATTGAAATATTACTGTATGCCCCCTACAAGGTCATTAATAAATATGTTAAAAAGAAGGGGGCCCAATACTGACCCCTGTGGTACCCCACTGTTAACTGAGACCCAGTCTGAGTGTTTTCCATTAATAACCACCCTTTGTTTCCTATCCCTGAGCCAATTCTTAACCCACATACATATATTTTCCCTTATCTCCATTGTTCTCATTTTATGTATCAACCTTTTGTGTGGAAAAGTATCAAAAGCTTTTGAAAAGTCCATATACACAACATCCACTGCATTTCCTTGGTCCAGTTCGGAACTTACCTCCTCATAAAAGCTGATCAGATTAGTTTGTGTAGCGCCGGCGTCCCTGCCCTCTGCTAGGCAGGGACGCTGTTCCCCTCACCGCTCTGCTCCGTGCCCGGCGTCCTCCTCCCGCTCTGCTGGCAGCGCGCGCTCCTTCCCGGCCACTGTGCTTAGGGCGCGCGCGCTCTCCCTCCCTCTTAAAGGGGCCGCGCGCGCCGTCCTAAGGAGTCCCCGGCCAATGGCCGGAGGACTTCACCATATATAAGGCACCTCCTCCAAAATGGAGGTGCCCGAGCAATGTTGTTGCACTGTTCACTACTCTGCTTCAGCCCTCAGGTCCCGTTGCCAGTTACCTGCCAGATTCCTGCCAGCTTGCTGTCTTATTCCTGCCTGATATTCTGCTACCTGCCTGCTAGCCTGAGGTCCGACGGTCTGCCTTACAACTCCTGTCAGTCTGTCTAAGGACCAGCTTGCCCGCTCACCTGGGAGCGCACATCTGCTACCTGCCTGCTAGCCTACCTGGAGGCTCCGCCGTCACGTGCTGTGACCACCTGCCTGTCCAGTGACTCCTGTCCGCTCACCTGGGAGCGCTCATCTGCTGCCTGTCTGCTAGCCTACCTGGAAGCTCTGCCGTCACGTGCTGTGACCACCCGCCTGTCCAGTGACTTCTGCCCGCTCACCTGGGAGCGCTCATCTGCCGCCTGTCTGTTGGTCTTCCTGGAGGCTCCGCCGTCACATGCTGTGACCACCCGTTTATCCAGAGACTCTCGCCTGCTCACCTGGGAGCTCACGTCTACCATCAGCCGCCACAGGTCGTACCAACCCTTTACCCAGAGACTGCCCCGGTCACTTGCCGTGACCTCCTGCCCGTTCATCCAGAGACTGCCCCGGTCACTTGCCGTGACCTCCTGCCCGTTCATCCAGAGACTGCCCCGGTCACTTGCCGTGATCTCCTGCCCGTTCATCCAGAGACTGCCCCGGTCACTTGCCGTGATCTCCTGCCCGTTCATCCAGAGACTGCCCCGGTCACTTGCCGTGACCTCCAGCCCGTTCACTCAGAGACTGTCCCGGTCACCTGCTGTGACTGCCTGCCCGTCTTCCCTGGTCGCCACCCGCTCCCTTACAAGGACTGCCCCCTTGTATAGTAGCTCAGAGGTTCCGCCTCCCAGACCCGTTACAGTTTGCTCGGGCCATGGAACCCGGTGGCACCCAAGCTCCCTTGCTCTCGGACCTGTGTCATGAACTGTCCCGTCAGAGGTCCCAACAGGAGTCCATCCTGGGTCACCTGCGGAATGTCAATTCTCGCCTGGACACTCTGACTGCTCCGCCAGCAACCTCCGCCAGTGCCATGACTCGCAATCCGGCAGCTCCGCTGCCCACTAATACCATGGTATCCTACCCCGGACCCCGGCTTTCTGCACCTCCTCGCTTCGGAGGCGACTCCGCCCAGGCTCGGGGCTTCATAAATCAGTGCACCCTGCACTTTGAACTCCTGTCTCACCAGTTTAACTCCGACCGGGCCAAAATTGCCTTCATCATGTCCCATCTCACCGGGGAGGCCCTGGCCTGGCTAAATCCTCTATGGGAGAGAGGAGACCCCCTGGTGTCCGACATGCCTGCCTTTCTCACGGCTTTCCGGAAAGTCTTCGACGAACCCGGACGGAAGACCTCATCTGCATCATCACTGCTACGCCTCCGTCAGGGAGGTCTCACCGTGGGCCAATATGCCATACGGTTCCGTACCCTTGCCTCGGAGCTGGCCTGGGATAACGACGCTCTGGTATCCGTCTTCTGGGAGGGTCTGTCAGGCTGTATTAAAGATGAACTTGCCGGTCGGGACATTCCTACCACTCTCGATGACCTAATAACTCTTGCCACCCGGATTGACCTACGGTTCCAGGAGCGTGCCAAAGAGGTCACCCGTGAGAGGAGGTTTCCACGTCTAGCTCCTACTTTTCAGAAACCCGTCACTCCCTCCGTCTCTCCCCAGGTACACTCTCCTGAGCCTATGCAGGTCGACCAGACCAAGATGGTCAAAACCCGTCAGGACTTACGCCGTGCCGAGGGGAGCTGCTTCTACTGTGGCAGTAAGGAGCACCGGATCCGTGCCTGCCCGGAGAGGTCGGGAAACGCCTGTGTCTAGGTTCGCTCAGAGAGGTCGACCTAGACAAGAATAAATCCTCTCCATCTCTGCTGCTGTCAGTCTCAATCGTCTGCGGGGAGAACCGTTATTTCGAACTAGCCCAACTTGACTCTGGAGCAGCCGGGAATCTTATTTCACAGTCCCTGGTAGAGAAATACCGCATCCCCACCAAACCTCTGGCTGTACCCTTGTCTGTTGCTGCCGTGGATGGGGGTCTCTTACCACGCCCCATCCAACTCATCACCGAATCCATTACTCTGCAGGTGGGAATGCTGCATTCTGAGAGTATCTCCTTTCATGTTCTGCCTGGATTCTCTCACGCCCTCTTGCTAGGTCTACCTTGGCTCCAGAGACATGCACCCGTGCTTGACTGGCAGACCGGAGAGGTCCTTCGCTGGGGACAGGACTGCCATAAGACCTGTCTGGTTCCCGTCCATCCCGTCCGTCCTTCTCCTACCCCAGCTAATCTACCTGGACTTCCGATTCCTTATTGGTCTTATGCTGATGTCTTTAATAAAAAGGAGGCAGAGACACTACCCCCTCATAGACCATACGACTGCCCTATCGACCTGTTACCCGGTACTACTCCTCCCCGTGGGCGTATTTATCCATTATCCGCTGCTGAGACCCGGTCGATGTCCGAATATATTGAGGAGAATCTGGCCAGGGGATTCATCCGGAAATCTACCTCCCCGGCGGGAGCAGGCTTCTTTTTCGTCAAAAAGAAGGACGGTTCTCTCCGTCCCTGTATAGACTATAGAGGCCTTAACCAGATCATGGTGAAGAATAAGTACCGCCTTCCGCTCATTCCGGAGTTATTTGATCGTCTGAGGGGGGCTAGAATCTTCACCAAACTGGACCTCAGTGGGGCGTACAACCTGGTTCGTATCCGTCAGGGGGATGAATGGAAGACGGCATTCAACACCCGGGACGGCCACTATGAATATCTGGTAATGCCCTTTGGTCTCTGTAACGCTCCTGCCGTCTTTCAAGAGTTGGTCAATGACATCTTCCGGGACCTTCTCTACTCCTGCGTAGTGGTGTACCTGGACGACATCTTGGTCTTCTCTCCGGATCTCCAGACTCACCGGAGGGACGTTCGTCAGGTCCTGCTCAGGCTCAGGCAGAATCACCTCTTCGCTAAATACGAGAAGTGCCTCTTTGAGCAGACCTCGCTTCCGTTTTTGGGCTACATTATTTCTCAGACCGGCCTACGAATGGATCCAGAGAAACTGTCTGCCATCGAGAAATGGCCTCGACCGGAGGGGTTGAAGGCCATTCAGCGGTTCCTGGGCTTCGCCAACTACTACCGCCTCTTCATACCACACTTCTCTTCCCGGACTGCCCCAATTTCCGCGCTCACCCGTAAGGGTACTAATCCCAAAGAGTGGCCGCCCGAAGCAGAGGAGGCCTTTCTTTCCTTAAAACAGGCCTTCTCTTCCGCCCCGGTGCTGCATCGCCCGGACGGCAACAAGCAGTTCTTCCTGGAAGTTGACGCCTCCTCCTCTGGAGCCGGAGCGGTACTTACTCAAAAATCATCTTCCGGGAGGATGGTAACTTGCGGCTTCTTCTCTAAACTCTTCTCCTCCTCAGAGCGCAATTATTCCATAGGAGACCGAGAGTTATTGGCCATCAAACTGGCATTAGAGGAGTGGCGTTACCTGCTCGAGGGGGCTCTTCACCCGGTAATAATTTACACTGACCACAAGAACTTGGCTTACCTCCAGCATGCCCAGAGACTTAACCCGCGCCAAGCCCGGTGGTCCTTGTTTTTTGCTCGCTTTGATTTTGTTCTTCATTTTCGCCCGGCTGACAAAAACGTCAAGGCGGACGCCTTGTCTCGATCCTTTCTGGTGTCTGATCTCGAGGAAGATCCGAAACACATCATCGATCCCGCCAGAGTAATGCAGGTGGCTCCCGTGAGTCTAAATCGTCTCCCTCCCGGAAAGACGTTCGTATCAGTACCTGATCGGGAGAAGATCCTTCACTGGGGTCACTCGTCTAAACTGGCTGGCCATGCCGGTCAGAAAAAGACCCTCCAGCTTATTACCCGGCACTACTGGTGGCCTACCCTGCACAAGGACGTAATAGACTTTGTTTCTGCCTGTGTGTCCTGCGCCCGCAACAAGGTTCCGAGACATCTGCCAGCCGGTCGCCTCCTTCCGCTTTCTGTACCTGCTGCCCCCTGGCAGCATATAGCAATGGACTTTATAACTGACCTCCCAGTCTCTGCCGGTTGTACGGTCATTTGGGTGGTCGCTGACCGCTTCTCCAAGATGGCTCATTTCGTTCCCCTGCCAGGTCTCCCGTCTGCACCCGAGCTAGCTAAAGACTTTATTCGTCACATCTTTCGTCTTCATGGCCTGCCCCTCCACATCGTGTCGGATCGTGGGGTACAGTTCACCTCACTCTTCTGGAGAGCCACTTGTAAACTGCTAGACGTCACCCTGGACTTCTCTTCCGCTTACCACCCACAGTCCAATGGTCAAGTGGAGCGGATCAATCAGAACCTGACCAGTTACCTCCGGCACTTCGTTAATGCCCATCATTCAGACTGGGTGGATCTCCTACCATGGGCCGAGTTCTCTTATAACAATCACGAGAGCGAATCCTCCTCCAAATCCCCGTTTTTTGTAGTCTTCGGTCAGCATCCTCGGATTCCTTTTCCTGTCTCCACCTCTGTGGACAACACGGCTGCGGAATCTCTCGTTAGCAAATTTTCCTCCATTTGGGAGAGTACCCGATCCGCACTCCTTCAGTCGTCCGAACGGATGAAAAGACACGCTGACAAAAAACGCCTGGATCCTCCACAATTTCGTCCTGGAGATAAAGTCTGGCTCTCATCTAAATATGTCCGACTCAAGATACCTTCTTACAAGTTAGGGCCTCGGTTCATCGGTCCTCTGGAGGTCATCAGTCAGATCAACCCGGTGGCCTATAAATTGAAACTCCCGGCCAACTTACGGATCCCTAACTCCTTCCATGTATCTCTCCTCAAACCTGTGGTACTTAACTCTTTTTCCAAGTCTACAGGTACGCCTCCTGCTCCGGTTTCTGCTGAGGATGAGTTTGAGGTAGAGAACATTCTTGCCACCAAAAGGGTAAGAGGAAAGACCTTTTTTCTAGTAGATTGGAAGGGGTTTGGTCCTGAGGAGAGAACGTGGGAGCCCCGGGAGAACATCCATGCCCCTCTTATCCTTGCTAAATTTCTGTCTGGCCTAAAAAAGGGGGGGCCTAAAGGGGGGGGTACTGTAGCGCCGGCGTCCCTGCCCTCTGCTAGGCAGGGACGCTGTTCCCCTCACCGCTCTGCTCCGTGCCCGGCGTCCTCCTCCTGCTCTGCTGGCAGCGCGCGCTCCTTCCCGGCCACTGTGCTTAGGGCGCGCGCTCTCCCTCCCTCTTAAAGGGGCCGCGCGCGCCGTCCTAAGGAGTCCCCGGCCAATGGCCGGAAGACTTCACCATATATAAGGCACCTCCTCCAAAATGGAGGTGCCCGAGCAATGTTGTTGCACTGTTCACTACTCTGCTTCAGCCCTCAGGTCCCGTTGCCAGTTACCTGCCAGATTCCTGCCAGCTTGCTGTCTTATTCCTGCCTGATATTCTGCTACCTGCCTGCTAGCCTGAGGTCCGACGGTCTGCCTTACAACTCCTGTCAGTCTGTCTAAGGACCAGCTTGCCCGCTCACCTGGGAGCGCACATCAGCTACCTGCCTGCTTGCCTGAGGTCCGACGGTCTGCCTTCCAACTCCTGTCAGTCTGTCTAAGGACCAGCTTGCCCGCTCACCTGGGAGCGCACATCTGCTACCTGCCTGCTAGCCTACCTGGAGGCTCCGCCGTCACGTGCTGTGACCACCTGCCTGTCCAGTGACTCCTGCCCGCTCACCTGGGAGCGCTCATCTGCTGCCTGTCTGCTAGCCTACCTGGAGGCTCTGCCGTCACGTGCTGTGACCACCCGCCTGTCCAGTGACTTCTGCCCGCTCACCTGGGAGCGCTCATCTGCCGCCTGTCTGTTGGTCTTCCTGGAGGCTCCGCCGTCACATGCTGTGACCACCCGTTTATCCAGAGACTCTCGCCTGCTCACCTGGGAGCTCACGTCTACCATCAGCCGCCACAGGTCGTACCAACCCTTTACCCAGAGACTGCCCCGGTCACTTGCCGTGACCTCCTGCCCGTTCATCCAGAGACTGCCCCGGTCACTTGCCGTGACCTCCTGCCCGTTCATCCAGAGACTGCCCCGGTCACTTGCCGTGATCTCCTGCCCGTTCATCCAGAGACTGCCCCGGTCACTTGCCGTGACCTCCAGCCCGTTCACTCAGAGACTGTCCCGGTCACCTGCTGTGACTGCCTGCCCGTCTTCCCTGGTCGCCACCCGCTCCCTTACAAGGACCGCCCCCTTGTATAGTAGCTCAGAGGTTCCGCCTCCCAGACCCGTTACAGTTTGACAGGAACGGTCCCTCGTAAACCCATGTTGATATTGAGTCATGAGGTTATTCTTCTTCAGATGCTCTAGTATAGCATCTCTTAGGAAACCCTCCAGGATTTTACCCACAGTAGAGGTTAAGCTTACCGGCCTATAATTTCCAAGTTCAGTTTTTGTCCCCTCTTTGAATATTGGCACCACATTTGCTATACGCCAGTCACGTGGTACAGACCCTGTTATTAAGGAGTCTTTAAAGATTAAAAATAATGGTCTATCTATGACGTTACTTAATTCCTGCAGTACTCGCGGGTGTATCCCATCCGGGCCCGGGGATTTGGCAACTTTAGTGATTTTTAGACGCCGCCATACTTCCTGCTGGGTTAAGCAAGTGACATTTAATGGAGAATTTTTGTCATCACTGATCATGTTTTCTGTCATGCGATTTTCTTGTGTAAATACGGTTGAAAAAAAATCATTTAGCATATTGGCTTTTTCATCATCCTCATCCACCATTTCACCCAGACTAATTTTAAGGGGGCCAACACTATCATTTTTTAGTTTTTTACTATTTATGTAGTTAAAGAATATTTTGGGATTATTTTTACTTTTTCTGGCAATGATTCTCTCTGTCTCAATCTTTGCTGCCTTGATTTGGTTTTTACAGAATTTATTTAATTTTCTGTATTTATTTAATGCCTCATCACTACCTACTTGCTTTAGTTCTCTAAATGCTTTATTTTTGTCACTTATTGCACCCCTTACAGCTCTATTTAGCCATAGTGGTTTCCTCCTATTTCTAGCATGTTTATTCCCATAGGGTATATATTGTGCACAGGTCCTATTCAGGATGCTAATAAATGTCTCCCATTTGCTTTGTGTAGTTTTATGTCTCAGGATCTCGTCCTAGTTTATTGCACTAAGATCATCTCTCAACCGTTGGAAATTTGCCTTCCTGAAGTTTAGTGTCCTTGTAACCCATCTACTACACATCTTATTAAAGGATACATGAAAACTTATTATTTTGTGATCACTATTACCCAAGTGACCCCCAACTCGTATATATTTGATATGCGGTATGGCCTGGTGGTTAATATTAGGTCTAGCAGTGCCCCCCTTCTTGTTGGGTCCTGAACCAGTTGTGAAAGGTAATTGTCTCTCATAGTTGTCAAAAACCTATTACCTTTGCTGGAACTACAAGTTTCTGTTCCCCAATGTATTTCAGGGTAGTTGAAGTCCCCCATAATAATGACTTCTCCTTGAGTCGCTGCTTCATCTATTTGCTTTACGAGGATATTCTCTACTGCTTCCATTATTTTTGGAGACTTATAACAAACCCCTATCAGTAATTTATTATTTTTTCCCCCTCCCCTTATCTCCACCCACAGGGACTCTACATTTTCATTAGATTCACATATATTCTCCCGCAAGATGGGTTTTAAGAATGATTTTACATATAAACACCCCCCCCCCCCCCTCGCTTGTTTGTACGGTCATTTCTGAACAGACTATAGCCCTGTAAATTAACTGCCCAGTCATGGCTCTCGTCCAGCCATGTCTCAGATATCCCCACCATGTCATAATTATTTTCCAACAAAATTAATTCTAATTCCTCCATTTTGTTGGTGAGTCTTCTGGCATTAGTGTACATGCATTTTATGTATCTCTCTGTACCTCTATTCCTTCTTACTAGTGACTGTTCTAACCCCACCCCCAATTTCTTTATTTGTGCCCAGGTCACTACCTGCACTATCTTCCCCACCTATAAAATTAATACTGTCCCTCCCAATCCCTAGTTTAAACACTCCTCCAACCTTCTAGCCATTTTCTCCCCCAGCACAGCTGCACCCTCCCCATTGAGGTGCAGCACGTCCCTAGCGTAGAACCTGTAGCCAACTGAGAAGTCGGCCCAGTTCTCCAGGAACCCAATCCCCTCCTTCCTACACCAATTCCTGAGCCACTTATTTATCTCCCTAATCTCCCGTTGCCTCTCTGGCATGGCAAGTGGTACAAGCAGTATTTCAGAGAATACTACCTTTAAGCTTGAAGCCTAATTCCCTGAAATCATCTTTAAGGACCTTCCACCTACCTCTAACTTTGTCATTTGTGCCAATGTGCACCATGACCGCTGGGTCCTCACCAGCCCCTCCCAGTAATCTGTCAACCTGATCAGCGATGTGCCGGACTCGAGCGCCAGGTAGGCAGAACAATGTTCGACGATCCCTGTCTTTGTGACAGATTGCCCTATCTGTTCCCCTAATAATTGAGTCCCCCACTACCAGCACCTGCCTGGCCTGCCCTGCTCTCCTATTTCCCTCCTTACTGGAGCTGACACTCCTCTGGCTTTCAGAGGACATGCCTTGCTGCAGCAGTGTTACCCCTGTACTGACACTGCCCTCATCTGCCAACTTTGCAAACTTATTGGGGTGTGCCAGATCAGGACTAGCCTCCCTGGCACTCTTCCCTCTACCCCCCTTCTTTCACCCAGCTAGCTGCCTCACTGTCCTGCAGCTCCATACTACCACCCTCCCCTACATCTACCCCAGTGAGCAGCAGACTCATTTCCATATTGTCAATGGATCTCAGTGTTGCCAGCTGCTCATTTAGATCCAGTACCTGGGCTTCCAAACGTGGACACATCTCGCAAAGCAGTATGCACCTACGACCGGCTGTTCAAGGATTGCATACATGTGGCAAGATGTACACTGGATAGCATTGTCAATAATGGAGCTCATTTCCTAATGGGGATTGCACTAGACAGAAATGTTAAGTAAAAAGAAATGTAAAGAATGAATAAAATACAGACAGCAATTCAGTCCAAATTCCTCCCTTCCAAACACCCTGAATCCAAAGCCACTGAATCACAAGTCACACACTTACTTCCGTTTGCACTTACACTCCGGTCACACTCAGCTCGGTCACACTCGCTAAGGAAGAAGATTTAAAGCGTTTTTTTTTTCCCCCTTTTGCAGCAATCAAACCTACAGCTCAATGCACTTTCAAAGGACTGGATGCCCCCAACCAGCTGCCCCTTATAAAACCTTAATTATGACCCCTCACCCTTAATTAACCCCTTGTGAGTATAAGATGCACTTTTTTTCACCCAAATTTGGGGGGAAAATGGGGTTGCGTCTTCTAGACCGAATGTAGCTTACCGGGGAAGGGGCGGCGGCGGCATGAGTCAGGCGATACTGTGGGATCTGAGCTGGGAGGAGGGCGTTTTCGGAGGTGGGACGCTGCGGGACTATGCTGCAAACCCAGGCTGGTGCTCGATGCTGCAAGTCCCATCCCTTGCTGGTAGAATGGGGTGTTCGGCGGGGTGAGGGCTCCCCCGACAATTTGTGAAAGCCCAGAGTCCCCGCACTTATATGGTTTCAATGCGGCGGACTCCGGGAAAATAGCCGCTGGAGGCGGAGCATGCGCAGGTTGAGATCTCGGCACAGACATCTGGTCTCCCGAGATCTCAGTCTGCGCAAGTGCCACCCCAGCGGCCATTTTACTGGAGACCGCTGCATCGAAACAATGTAAGTGCGGAGACTCCGGGCTTTCACAAATTGTCGGGGGAGCCCTTGCACCGCCAAATACCCTCTTTACCAGCCCGAGATGGGACTCGCAGCATCACCCCCACAGTGTTGCACTCCTGTGATCCCGCTCCACCACCGCCCCCTTACCGCCGATGAGCTGAATTCAGACTGTAAGGCTGTGTGCCCACGATACGTTTTTTAAGCGTTTCCGCAGCGTCAAAAACGCTGCAGAAATGCTTAAAAAACGCATGGTAGAAGGCCTGCCATGTCCCCCAATAATAATCCGCATGTGCTGTGCACATGCTGCGGAAATTTCCGCAGCATGTGCTGTGCACATGCTGCGGAAATTTCCGCTGCGGATTATCATTGCGGAAAAAAACGCAGCACTACCAATTATTTTGCGGAAGTGCTGCGTTTTCGCCGCCATTGACTTACATTGGAACGCATGGAATCCGCATCACTGCATCTGTACTTGCGTAATTGGCGCGTTCTAATGTGCGGATGGTACCTGGGTGTAGAAGAGAGGAGACTCTCCTCCGGACCCGGGTACCATTAAAAAAGCTGTAAAAAAAGAATAAAATAAAAAATAAATGTATACTTATCTTCTGGCAGCCCGCGGGGAGCTCCTCCTTGCTTCCCGGCACTTTGCGATGGAATGAAGGACCTGCGCTGACGTCAGAGTCATGCCGGCAGCCGGGACGGTGAAGCAAGCCAGCGCGGGCCATCGGAGGGTAAGTATATATTTATTTTTTACCATTCTTTTACGGTCACACTATATGAATCCATGCCGGTTGCATGGATTTATATAGTGTGACCAAGTTGACAAGCACTTTCCAAGTGATGCTAAAATCGCTTGGAAAGCGCTTGTCAACCCGCATGCGTAAATGCAAGTGAAGAACGCTTCACTTCCACATGTCCCTGGCAGGAAAACGCATGTACAATCCGCATGTACAATCCGCATGCGTTTTTTTCTGCCAGGGAGATGCAGAAACGCTCTGGAAAAATCCTGAGCATTTCTGCATCGTGGGCACATAGCCTAGGACGGACCCTCATTTGACGCATTACATTTTTTTCCCTATTTTCCTCCAGAAAATTTGGGGTTTGTCTTATGGTCTGAAAAACATGGTAAGTGGTGTTTTTTTGCACCAAATTCTTCATAATAGGGCACAAGGTTAATTAAATTTGCACAAAATTAAAAGTGTTGGTCTTTAACCCTGTTTCAGTGACATTATTTTATTTTTCCTTTTCCACCGGAAAAGATTTCAGTTTGTTTCTCAATGGATTTGTACAGATTATAGGTGATGTTAAAGGTGGAACAAGTTGTGAAATGATTCTTCTTGGTATGACGGCGACTACTGGGCACATTCTAGGGCAATGCCAATCATCCACGCTCAATGCCAATCTCACAAATGAGGGACTCACATTTCTTCTTTTTAGAACTTTAAAAGGTATTTTATAGAAGAACGGCAGGTTACATATAAATATTCTCATATTCTGGATTTTGTTTAGAAGCTATATTAACAAAATAGAGCCATTTGGTACAAAAAAAAAAAAAAAAATCACAGCTTCCATAAAAGTGGGTCACGATCGCGCGGCTGTAAGTCCGTATATTACATACCAAAAACATGAGCAGATGATGGCAAACTCAGGCTCTGTTCACAATACAGTTTTTGCCTTTCCATAGAGATTCTGGCATTGTAGAAGACAAGGAGAGTATAATCTGCAGCCCTATTTTTACCATCATATCCCCGCTATGAATGGAGCCCATGGGGGTAACACTTTGCCAAACTAAAGGATTTCCTATAATGGGATCTGCTCCATATTTTGGCAGTGTATAGAATAATGTGAAAAATACATCCACGATAAAGACCAGGTGAACGAAACATCAAAAGAATCTACTACACAACATAACACACTAAAAAAATAAATAGTCATCTACATAGTTTTTTTTGCATTTTCAGTTATTTAAAGGGGTTGTCCACTTTTATAAAACCTTGGTCTTCGGGCAGTTTGTTATAATAAAACAAACCGTGCTGTACTCCCCGTCCCCAGGTCTAGCAATGAATCTCCGCTGCTGCTTCAAGTTTCCAATATTGGCTGCGACACTAACATCACGTCGACAGCCAATCACTGAGCTCGGCGGTTCAAACACCCCGCTTAAAACCACTGAGCTCACTGATTGGCTGTTGGCGCCACAGGCGATACTGATTACCGGGAGCATTGGCTGAGACTCAGCCCTGGACCTGGGGACAGTGAGTAAAGTGCGGTTTGTTCTTTTTTTTTTTAACAAACTGCACCAAGATTTTACAAAAGTGGAAAACCCCTTTAATTTTTATGTTATTGCTCTATAACCAGTGAGTAAACCTACAAACACAATGTGAAGCTGTCTGACACACAATCCGGCCGTGACATTTTTAACTTTGCAAGTTCTTACCAATCTGCTGAATAAGCGATAGTGAAGGTCCGACGACTGGGACTTCCCCCCAGAGATCCCAATAAAGGGGCTATAAAATGCCCGGATGGAGCTATAGCTGCGCGTCCATTCACTGTCAATGAGACTACCGAGCATAGAAGAGGACCGCGCACTGCTTTCCGTTTTTCAGCTAGTCATCTGGTTGAAATGTCGCTAATGGACGTTTAACAACCAACCACAACTTAGCTTTCATTTCTTAAACTGTTCTCGAAATACAAAAGCTACGCCGTGATTGGCAGCTATGGGCGAGGCCAGGTCGTTCTGTTAAGACAAAGGAAATCCGCCCGTGAAATTAATATTTTACAAATAAAATGCTATGTCAACGTTTGCAACCAATTTTTGTTTTTTGCTATTGACCCAATATACCTAAAAAAAAAAAATAGGTAACTTTGCATAAACTCCAAAATTCCCTTTTGTTTTGTTTCTACAGCTCCCATGCAGATGATGCGTCTCCATGGTAACAGACAGTAAACAAAATTCTGTGCAGTGTAATTCTCCTGCCGCCTTGTGGCTTCATTCTGTGTAACAAATGTCCGAAAGTAGAAAACAGATCAAAGGAAAGGATCTGCAGGACCCGACGACACAGAACTTGTTTGTAATCTGTTACCTTGGAGATGCCTGGTCTGCATAAGAGCTGTAGACACAAAACAAGACAAATTATTAATCAACACGTATGGTAAAAGAGCTTCGTTATAAATGCATTGAGAGAATGAAGAATAGATTGCCATGGTGGGCACAGTCTATAAAGAGAAGCAATCAGAAAATTATCTATTGTTTGAATTAGGTTTTTCTATATTTTTAATATTTTTGGGGAATGTTTTTTCCAATAAATATGTTTCAGGAAACAACACATGTACATAGACAAAATAGTCAGACCCCTATATTTTGCACTGAAGCACCTATTGAGCTTGTAATTTTCAAGGGAGGTGGCGATGGGTCATATATATATAACATTTGTAATCTTGAAATTTTCACACTGTGGCTTTTTTAGACTAATTTTCCTGTCTTTTCAGGAAGAGTTTACAGGAGTCTTCCTATCAGCAGATGCAAGATGACAATGACTAGTAACACCTCTATACAGAGCTGATAACACAGGATCCATCAATCACAAGATGCAATGTCACTCTTCACAGTAACAGGATCATTAGATACCTCAGTACAAAAGATAGGGTCAGAATCTGACCATTATGGCTATGTGCATGTGTTGTTTCCTGAAACAATAATCGATTAGAGTCTAAAAAAGCCCCAGTGGCCAGGGTGAAAATTTCAAGATTTCTATTGTTATTATTTTAATGCAGATTCTGTTATGTAAAATGAATATTGACCCAATTTTTTAAAAAAATATATTGAATTCAAAAACCTGACTTTAAGAGGTTGTCCACTACTCGGACCATCCCGTATGAGTCCCTATGTTTTTGCCTTGCAAAATAATAACACTAATACTCACCTCCGATGCTGGTGCCATTCCAGCGGTGTCAGCAGTGGCTCTCTCGGCGATGCCTGAAGCCAATCAGCGCTGGCTTCACTGTCCTCTCCTTTGGACAAATCACATACAGCCGAAGAAGTCAGAGCTGTGGTTGCACTCTCACTTCCTCCGGCTGCATGTGATTTGTCTAAAGGAGAGGACAGTGAAGCCAGCGCTGACTGGCCACAGCAATTGCATGACATAACAATGCGACGCAATCCCCGGGATAGCCAGTGCTGACACCCCTGGAAGGACACCAGAGGTGAGTATAGGTGTTATTTTACAAGGGGGAAACAAAGGGTTACAGAAGGAGTTGCCCTAGTAGTGGACAATCCCTAAAACAATAGATCATTGTCAGATGATAGCTTCTCTTTAATAAAGGTTTAGTGATTATCCCATAAAAATTCTAGACAAAGTCATGGCCTTTAAGAAACACAGACATCCTCAATTTTCTTCTTCATTTGAGTGTGTGTCATCATGTGTCGTTTCAGGTGAGGATCCTGACGGAAAGATTTCCCACACTCTGTACACTGGAAGGGTCTCTGCCCGGCATGCATGAGATAGTGGCGCTCGAGTTTGGAGGGGGAAAGGAAGGTCTTTGTGCACACACTGCAACTGTAACTTTTCTTGACAGCTGGAGCACTCACTTTCTGCTGCGGATTGGATTTTGCTTTGCGTTCCTTACGCACACTCATCCTTGCATTCTTACATGTCCCTGCTTTTTGGCTCCCAGAAGACAAGTCCATTGATTCACTTTCTACTTTTATGTCAGGAACAACAATAGTCTTGACTTGATCGAGCTCGTCAGTGTTTACCGTGGAGTCACAATGTTGGGACAGGGGAAAACTTATGGTCTGTTGTTGGCAGAGTGTAGAATAGTAATCTCCCAACACACTCGGTGACCCCAGCACAGGAGCCTTTAGGACATGAATTACTAGGTGGCGTTTTAGATGTGCAGTCTGTCTAAATGTCTTCCCGCATTCATCGCACGTGAAAGGCTTCTGCCCGGTATGGGTGAGGTAATGTCTACGTAACTTGGACATTGTCGGGAACGTTTTACTGCACTGATCACATTTCGCCACGTTGCGCTTGCGCAGCAAAATGCCTTGTGCTCCTTGAAGAAACTGGTGAAGCGAATGACTCTGCTGACCATGCTGGTCTTGGTCATAGGCATGGAAGGTGCGGCAAATGGTTTCACTTCTACTGTTCTCCAACAGCCTAGGAAAAGTCATCCCAAGCTCTTGTGCTTGAAAATATCTTTCCATGTCCATGCGAGGCTGCTGAATATTTTCCCCCCACGGTTTCCTGATATGAAGATTCTTGGAGACACTGAGATGTTGTGTTTCCGCGTCGCCAATGTTCATATGATTGGGTTCCTCCAAGTGCTCTGCTTTCATCACTCTCCCATCTGGAAGGATCTCATCATCCAGGAGATGTTCCCGTATTTTGGATCCTCCATTACATGTTACCCTGGAGGAGGTTGCGGCTTCAGAGACATTTGCTTCTGTTATACATTCATGGTTGTCCAGATTTTCCTGCTTCTCAAAACATTGTCCACACGAAGAGCACTGGAAAGGAATGACAAAGACGGAGAAGGCTTCCTCGGCCTCCTGCTTCACCTCCACAGGTTCGGCACTGGGAGATCTCTCCCTCCTGGACACAGTAGAGAAGATTTTGTGCACACCTTGGTGCTTGAGAAGCTTCTCTGCCATCTTGAAGGCCTTGGGACATTGGTGGCACTGGAAGGGCTTCTCCTCAGAGTGAGTCAGCTCGTGGATCTTCAGGTGCGTCTTCTGCCTGAAGGTTCGGTCACAAAGCGAACAGGCGAAGGGTTTCTGGCCCGTGTGGATCATTAGGTGCCTCTCCAGCTTTGAGCGGGAAGGAAACACCTTGTCACAGAACTCACAGCGCCGCGTTTGGACTTTTTGGATGGCGGCCACGTTCATGAACTCACACTGATGAAGTAAACGCTTCTCCTCATTGGCGAATGTTCTCTGGCAGCCGAAACAGTATTGAGGCAGAGAGAGGACGTTCTTCGGAGCAGGGGCTGGAGATCTCTTGGGGGCCCTCGCCTCCTTTACGGGGCCCGCACAGGGCAGCTGCTGGTGTTTGGAAAACGTCTCAAAAGTCTTAAAGTGGCGGTGACAGGTGTCGCAGCTGAGCGGGAGCATGTGCGTCATCACGTGCCTCTCCAGGTGCGCCAGCTGGCGGAATGTCTTGCTGCAGTCCGGGCATGGGAAGGGCTTCAGGCCGGTGTGGGTCAGGTAATGCCTGGCCAGCTTAGAAGGCGTCTCAAACTGCTTGGCGCAGGCATCGCAGCAGTACGGCCGCCGTCTCGGGGCTTTATTAAGATTCCTGGACTGGAGGCTTCTAAGCATCTTTGCAGGTACAGAATGCATAGTGGCAGGAAGCTAGATGGTGTTACATGCCTGGGGGTCCTCCCTCCTCCATAAACAGCCTGCAGGACCACTGTGCCGGATCTCTACACACAGCAGGCAGGGGACGGCATCACCCATGCAGAGCCTCACCTGGGGGTAACCTGGGGACAGCAGCAGCCATCATCTCCTCCATCCGGAAGTCCTGTCCCTGCAGGTCGCGTCAGAACGTCTGCTGCACATGACGTCATCAGGGAGCGCCCGGGTCCCGCGCGGCCATGTTGGATGTGGCATCTGCCTGGACTTAGTCTTCCGTCTGTGCTGCTTCTGTGTAGCTTGACCGGACCGCCGAGAACGGAGGTCACCGGGGAGCAGGGAGTATCTACGCCGGTGCTCCAAACGTCAGCTGTTCCGGGACTACAACTCCCAGACTGCCTCACTCCGACAGCACGGCACTGCCACCTGAGAGGATCAGTGGGGTCCTACTTTCCCTTTTAGAAATTGTCAGAATTTGTAATTGCATCTTTACTAATAAAGTTTCTTGTATTACTGAAGATTCTGCACCTACGGTTACCATTTCCTTGCTGTCAGTGAATAGAACACAGAACCATGCTGAAATCGCTTTCTTATTTCTCTTTCTATTTTTTACAGGTTTAACAACAACAAAAAAAATCACAATAATAAAATACACGGCGGTGAGGTGTCCTGATGGGAATGCGCTGAAAAGCAGCTGCGAAAGTGGTAAAACTGCCACAAAAATGGGCATCAAAACGGGCACCGAAGGGCGTTACTGAAAGGGTTAAGTGACTTTGGACCACTGACCT
Organism: Phyllobates terribilis; assembly: GCF_046119375.1. Lineage (NCBI taxonomy): Eukaryota > Metazoa > Chordata > Amphibia > Anura > Dendrobatidae > Phyllobates > Phyllobates terribilis. The sequence goes on along the minus strand of NW_027362767.1, from coordinate 99,300,345 downwards.
CACACTGCAGACACCGATCAGGGGGCCCACATCAGTCAGGGCCCTCCAGCCTGGCCCAAACATGTTCTGGGCACCAAAGGGCGTTACTGAAAGGGTTAAATGACTTTGGGCCACTGACCTCACACTGCAGACACCGATCAGAGGGCCCACATCAGTCAGGGCCCTCCAGCCTGGCCCAAACATGTTCTGGGCATCAAAGCGGGCACCAAAGGGCGTTACTGAAAGGGTTAAATGACTTTGGGCCACTGACCTCACACTGCAGACACCGATCAGGGGGCCCACATCAGTCAGGGCCCTCCAGCCTGGCCCAAACATGTTCTGGCCGGGCAGTCCATTTTCATGATTTGAGTAACGTGTTTTTCAGGGGTTACTTGACGTTGGGCGCTGATCTCACACCAGCAATATTATTATTATTATTATTTATGTCGAGAAAAGAAAGTATAAAGGCAGCACTCCTCCGATCTTCTTAAAATATGACCTTGTGCCCGTTGTAGCGTCAGAAGTCAGTGAAACGGCCGATGTCCTTTGCACCCGTCTCCCCCGCACGCCCTTTACGGTTCCTGCCACACGCTGATATTTGACATGTCCCGTATATTATAATAAAGGACATTTTTTTAGAAAATCGGAGGAGTGCTGTCTTTATGCTTTCTTTTCTGGACATTGCACATTTACTTGGCTGCTGCATTGCCTGAATAATCTTCGAGGATTCTGTCTGAGACCAGCTAAAGCGAGTAAATCATTACATACGGCGTGGTGCCGACATGCTTCTCTTTGTTTTTATTATTATAGCATTATATACATAGTGATGGCCATCAGCCAATTCAGGTCATTCCATCCAGAATAGAGGTTATATTTTTGTTGCTAAACCTGTAAAAAACAAAACAAGAAATTGCCGAATAAGGAACCGAGGAATAAGAAACCAACGTCAGCATCGTGAACTCAGAGGTGTCAGAAAACAAGGAGAGTAAACCCTGTCCTCTGACAACTACAACTGCGCATATAGGGCGAGGGATCCACACTACATGTATACCCAGATTCCAGCCTTGCTTGTGATCCAACCACCCCTGTGATCCCGACCCCGTTTTAATCGTAACCCCTCTGTGATCCCAACCCCGCTGTAATTCTAACCCCACTGTGATCCCAACCTTGCTGTGATCCCACCACCCCTGTGATTCCAACCCCACTGAGATCCAAGCGCCGCTGTGATCCCAACCCCATTGTGATCCCGACCCCACTGGGATTCAAGCCCTGCTGTGACCCCAACCCCATTGTGATCCGACCCAGCAGTGATCCCAGCCCCACTGTGATCCCAACACCGCTGTGATCCCAACCCAGCTGTCATCCCAACCTCACTGGGATCCCAAGACTGCTGTAATCCCAACCCCGCTATGATCCAACCACCCCTGTGATTCTTACCCCGCTGTGATCCCACCCAACCCCGATGTGATCCCAACCCCACGGTGATCCTACCACCCCTGTGATCCCGGCCCCGCTGTAATTGTAACCCTGTTGTGATCCTAGCCCCGCCATGATCCTGATGTGATCTTGGTCCCTCTGTGATCCTAACCCCATTGTGATGTTGACCACTTTGTGATCCTGGTCTCACTGTGATCATAACACCGCTGTGTTTCCGGCTCCTCTGTGATCTTGTGCTTTCAGAAAAGAAGTTTAAGAGACGATGTTGAAGTTCTTATTCACAAAATTTTCCTTTTTGATTTTTACAAGTTTATTAACAAATCAAAAAGGACCACAATAATTAAATAGAATGCAGTGTGGTACCCGGACGTGAATACATTTGCAACAGCCGCAATAAATATATTATATATATATATATATATATATATATATATTATATATATATACACACACAGTACAGACCAAAAGTTTGGACACCCCATTTAAAGATTTTTCTGTATTTTCATGACTATGAAAATTGTGCATTCACACTGAATGCATCAAAACTATGAATTAAACATGTGGAATTATATACTTAACAAAAAAGTGTGAAACAACTGAAAATATGTCTTATATTCTAGGTTCTTCAAAGTAGCTACCTTTTGCTTTGATAACTGCTTTGCACACTCTTGGCATTCTCTTGATGAACTTCAAGAGGTAGTCACCGGAAATGGTCTTCCAACAATCTTGAAGGAGTTCCCAGAGATGCTAAGCACTTGTTGGCCCTTTTGCCTTCACTCTGCGGTCCAGCTCACCCCAAACCATCTCGATTGGGTTCAGGTCTGGTGACTGTGGAGGCCAGGTCATCTGGCGTAGCATCCCATCACTCTCCTGCTTGGTCAAATAGCCCTTACACAGCCTGGAGGTGTGTTTGGGGCATTGTCCTGTTGAAAAATAAATGATGGTCCAACTAAACGCAAACCGGATGGAATAGCATGCCGCTGCAAGATGCTGTGGTAGCCATGCTGGTTCAGTATGCCTTCAATTTTGAATAAATCCCCAACAGTGTCACCAGCAAAGCACCCCCACACCATCACACCCCCTCCTCCATGCTTCACGGTGGGAACCAGGCATGAAGAGTCCATCCGTTCACCTTTTCTGCATCGCACAAAGACACGGTAGTTGGAACTAAAGATCTCAAATTTGGACTCATCAGACCAAAGCACAGATTTCCACTGGTCTAATGTCCATTCCTTGTGTTCTTTAGCCCAAACAAGTCTCTTCTGCTTGTTGCCTGTCCTTAGCAGTGGTTTCCTAGCAGCTATTTTACCATGAAGGCCTGCGGCACAAAGTCTCCTCTTAACAGTTGAAGAGATGTGTCTGCTGCTAGAACTCTGTGTGGCATTGACCTGGTCTCTAATCTGAGCTGCTGTTAACCTGCGATTTCTGAGGCTGGTGACTCAGAAGCAGAGGTGACTCTTGGTCTTCCTTTCCTGGGGTGGTCCTCATGTGAGCCAGTTTCATTGTAGCTCTTGATGGTTTTTGCAACTGCCCTTGGGGACACTTTCAAAGTTTTCCCAATTTTTCGCACTGACTGACCTTCATTTCTTAAAGTAATGATGGCCACTCATTTTTCTTTACTTAGCTGCTTTTTTCTTGCCATAATACAAATTCTAACAGTCTATTCAGTAGATGTGTATCCACCAGACTTCTGCACAACACAACTGATGGTCCCAACCCCATTTATAAGACAAGAAATCCCACTTATTAAACCTGACAGGGCACACCTGTGAAGTGAAAACCATTTCCGGTGACTACCCTTGAAGCTCATCAAGAGAATGCCAAGAGTGTGGAAAGCAGTCATCAAAGCAAAAGGTGGCTACTTTGAAGAACCTAGAATATAAGACATATTTTCAGTTGTTTCACACTTTTTTGTTAAGTATATAATTCCACATGTGTTAATTCATAGTTTTGATGCCTTCAGTGTGAATGTACAATTTTCATAGTCATGAAAATACAGAAAAATCTTTAAATGAGAAGGTGTGTTCAAACTTTTGGTCTGTACTGTATACATACATACATACACATAGACACAGTATATATATATATATATATATATATATATATATATATATATATATTATATAATATATGTTTATAACCCAAAAATGGTCCAGTCTCGCATCAGAGCTCCCATCAAAGTGGCCTGTAGGTGTTCAGCTTTCTGGTAGCCACTTGGATAGGCACTGGCATATGCTTTTTATATCAAAACAGCATAAAGTTTATAGTCCATAATAAACTTTACAGTTCCAAAATGTAAACAGCCTTTCTACAGGACAAGTGAATAACAAACAGTCCTTTCTTCAGGCACAAAGAAACAAGGTAAATGTAGCAGCCTCACCAACCTTGATATTTCAGACTGTAGCAACTCCAGCAGTTTAAACGTGTTCACCAGCCAAAACTCCCCTCTGCTGAGCTAACCCAGCTGCTGTTATTAGGCCTGTAAGCCCAGGGCTGGATTATGATAACCTTTCCCACCCAGACTCTTTGTTGCTCCTAAATTCCAGGCCCAAAATCCAGTCAAATTAAAACTCAGTTACCTAGTATTACTGGTACAGCCTTTACATTACCAAGGCCAACCACATTGGTGACACATATCTGCCATCCAGGACCTTACATCCTGCTTTCTTACATACAACCCCTGCCCAAATTCAGGGCTGGGCACCGTCTACCCATAATCAGTGTACCCTTGACCAAGCGTCCGCATTTTCATTTAGCTTACAAGGTCTATGCTCCCCACTGATCTCTTGGGACATTATCGCTCCTAGCCCGGCATCCTATGTATCTGTCTGGACTATGAACGTTTTGGAGAAATTTAACGCTTCCCTTTAGGAGACTGGTTAAAGGTGCTGCTATTATGGAAAAATTATTGACTCTCCTACAATTCCCAAGAATGCTCGGACCTGTTTTTTTGTGAGGGGTCGTGGCCAGCTAAGTATCGCCTCCTTTGCAATTGCCTCCCAGCAGGCTTTAGGAATCCTATAGGGCTTTAAGTTGACCGGAGCGTGAGACTAGGTGAGCATCTCTTGATCAATGACACGAGTGAGACATGGAAACTTTGAGAACCTGTCCCTATTCTGGTGTACCAATTTCCAATGGTTCTGTTTTTGGGAATACAGCAAAGATTCTGACACTTTGACACTCGCAAAGGTGACTTCTGACTGTCCAACAAGCAAGTGGGTTTTGAATGGGTCCCTATGCTTCCAGAGTTTTATCAGTTTGCATAATATATCGGGAAGGGCTTATTGGTATATTGGTTGGTATATTCTATTGTTGACCTGACCCACCTTTTCTTCCAATTCATAGGGTCCCTGCCACTCGGTACGGAATTTGCTCTCCACGGTGGGAACTAACACAAGTCCCCGATCCCCAGACCTAAATTGTTTCACTCGAGCCGACCTATATAACCCCTGGATTGTGCCTTGAGAGGGCGGTCTTTTACGTGTTCACTCACTTTGGTCCCTCAGCAGAACAGACCATTATGCAGGGCCAAAGGGGCCGAGCACCTTTCACCTTAAGTCCCCGAGCTGCTGAGCTGAGCAGTCCTGAAGTTGTCATGGAACTCCTCCAGGTGAGGGATATTGGCCTCAAGGGAGGCTTCCTCATCCTCCTCTGAGGCCAGTACAGTGAAAAGAAATTCAACGGTTACATCATGTGACCTTATTACCATAGCAGACTCCTGGCGGCACACTGGACTACTGAGTGCTACAGCTTTATCCCATAAATTCCAGAACAAAGGAAAACAATGGCATGCAACAAGTCCTTGACAAATCCTACTTTACGGGACACGGAACCACAGTCTGTGCGTATGCCGATCTGGGCTTTGGGATAGTTCTTGGTGTCTCCATGGATGCAGCCTACCCGCAACCTCTTCCCAGGGCCTAGCAGATGCAGGGAACTAGCGTGGCAGTTAATAGTGTAAGTAAACTCTGTGTCCAGTCACAGTCATACTGTTCACCATCACAGATGAGGTCCCTCACCAGGGTGAGGTACGGTACTGCACGTGAGATGTGCAAAAAATGAGAAGTGTTGGACTACGGAGCAATACATCAGTTCTTGGACCATAGAACAATAAGCTGCTATATGACCTGGGGCCTGAGACCTCTAGCCGACAATGGTACGAGCTGTACTCCTTGCAACAGGCTCTGACCCTTCCTGGGTCTTTGTGTGCCCCTCAGAAGTGGACTTAAACCAGAAAGGTGACCGCAGGCTCCCTTGACTGCTCAGGGAGCTCTCCAAAGCCATGTCTCTTTCCACCAGGCTCATGATGTCATCTGCATTCTGGGGATTTCCTTTGGTAACCCAGCTTTGCATGGACTTAGGTAGTGAGCGTATAAACCGGTCTACCATCACTATTTCCGTCTGTGCTGGAGAGCAGGTCTCAGGCTGCAGACATTTTTGTATCAGTTGCAATAGGTTGAACATCTTGAACCGATGTGACTAGTCCCATTGGTAGTGCCAGAGGTGCACCCGTTGCACCATGACTGCCAGGGTTATACCCAAACATGCCATAGTCTCTGTCTTTAGCTAGCCATATTGTGTGACATGTGGATCGTGGACCCACTGCGCCACAGTCCGAGCCTACCCTTGGAGTGGCGTGGCTAAGCGGCCACCTGGTTTAAGCTAGAGCTCGCTTCTGATGGTGGAGTTGGGCTTGAGCTGCAGGTGACCTCCAGGTACCACTCTGATAGCAGTCACAGACATGGAGTCACTGGCAGGACAGGATTCGGAATTCGGACTGGCAGTGCGGATCCTGGAACACTTGACAGGATGGACACTGGTACTGGTTCAAGTACCACCAGAGAAGTGTCAGGCTCAGGTACCGCCGGAGCGGCGTCAGGCTCAGGTACCGCCGGAGCGGCGTCAGGCTCAGGTACCGCCGATGTGGCATCAGGCTCAGGTACTGCTAGAGCTGTTTCAGGCTCAGGTACCGCCAGAGCTGTTTCAGGTTCAGGCACAGCTGGAGTGGTTTAAGGTTCGTGTCAGACGGCGTCACTTTGGCTGGCGGAAGGTGCCATCTGCCTGGCACGTACAGTTTCTACCAAGAGAGCCATCTGCTGCTGATACTGGAACTGTTGCTGCTGTTGTTGCAACTGCTGGATCAGGAGTTTGTTGGTTCCATGTTGGGCCTGCTGTTGCTACATATTGTCCTAGACCAGTTGCTCAACAAGCTCCTCCATGCTTTTAGACTGTTTGCAATGCTATAGCAGCCTTCACCCAGGACATTCAGTCTTTAAACAGTAGTCACGTCTGCTTTTTGGACTTCTCACAGGCATTCAGACACCAATTGTAGGGTCTCTGATGGCCGCTTGGATACGCACCAGCACAGGGATTTTATATCAAAACAGCATAAAGTTTATCAGAAAATTCAAAACGAAAACAGCTTTTCTCCAATACAAATGAGTAAGATAAACAGTCCTTTCTTCAGGACTGAGAACAGATGTCATCAGGTTTTTTTCATGGACCCATAGACTTTCATTGCCCAGCTTGATCCCACACTGGGATGAGTATCGGACATGTCTCCATGATTATTCTCTGACCATTTGGTCCACAAAAAATCAAGGATACGTGAACAGCCCCATAGACTATCACAGGTGCTACTCTTGAAAAACATGGCTAGCCCTCGTACGTGAAAATACTACGTCTGAATGAGCCCTTATCCTGGTGTGAGGTCAGTGGCCCAAAGTCATTTAGCCCTTTTAATAACACGCTTCGGTGCCCAGCTTGATGTCCATTTTGTGCCACATATACTTTTTTACTTTTACTAGGTAGTAGAAACTTGATTTTTTTTGGCATAGGAGAAAAAAACATGCCACACTGATGATAAAAATGGACCCACAAACCAAAAATGGATAAAATCGGATTCAGAACACTGATGGAAACACAATCTATTTTTTTCTTGTATGCAACAGAAAACAAGTCTGAATGAGGCCTTAATGTTTTCCTTCTACAAAATAAATTGTATATCAATTAGGGCACTAATTGCCCCTGTAGAGTTACGGCAGCACGTACTCTCCTTTATTGTAAATGGGAAGTTTACATTGCTTGGCATTGGATGATATGGCTTAACCCCTTCTTGACATGGCAATTTTCCATTTTTTTGTTTTTTTCCTCCCCTTCTTCCAAGAGCTATAACTTTTTTATTTTTCCGGCAATTTAGCCGTATGAGGATTGTTTTAGCAGGACGAGTTGTACTTTCGAATGACATCATTGATTTTACCATATAGTGTACTGGAAAATAGGAAAAAAAATTCCATGTGCATTGAAATTGCAAAAAAAAGTGCAATTCCACAATTTTTGGGGGGATTTTTTATTTACCATGTTCACTATATGTAAAAAAGATAACCTGGCAATAAGATTCTCCAGGTCAATACAAGTACAAAGATACTAAACATGTATACATTTTTTTTAATGTAAGTGGTGAAAAAAAATTCAGAGATGAATAATAAAAAAAATTTTTGCTTTTGTCGCCATTTTCCAAGACCCACAATGTTGTCATTTTTCAGACTCTGGGGCGGTGTAAGGGTTTATTTTTTGCTCCCTGAGCTGATGTTTTGATACAATTTTGGGGTAGATATAATGTACCCCAAACGCCCGTTATTGCATTTTATTACAATGTTACGGCGACCAAAAAAAACATAATTTTGGAGGTTTGATTTTTTTTCTCATTACACCTTTTACGGATCAGATTAATTAATTTTATATTTTGATAGATCGGACTTTTACGAACCCAGCGAAAACAAATGTGTATTTTTTTTTAAATTGTTTTATATTTAATGGGGCAAAATGGGGGAGATTTGTAAGTTTGTGTTTTAAATTTTTCATATTTTTTTTGTTTTAATTTTTTTTCACTTTTTACTGTATGTAATAGTTCCCTTGGGGGACTTGATGCTGCGATTGTCTGATTGCTTGTGCTATAGTTAGCAGGGATTGAGCTCTGCTATGTACAGCAGAAATCAATGGCGTGCCAACGGGAACCTGGAATGACGCGCCCTCCGCGGTTGGAATCAGGGTCTCTTTTTTTACTTTATACTGCTCTCAGATGAAGAAGCAAAAACCTGCTGACATTCCCTCTGAATTATTTTCTACCTGCTATTCATCTTTTTACCACTGGAGGTCAGCAAAGATACATTAAATTATACAGGGTGGTCCAAAAGTAGGTGGACAGAAAGTGTAATAAGATTATGAAGGGGGAGATTTATCAAACATGGTGTAAAGTGAAACTGGCTCAGTTGCCTTTAGCAACCAATCAGATTCCACTTTTCATTCCTCACAGACTCTTTGGAAAATGAAAGGTGGAATCTAATTGGTTGCTAAGGGCAACTGAGCCAGTTTTACAGATCTAGCTTTCACAGATAGATCTCCCTCAAATCTGTTTTCTTTTCAGATAATTCAGATAACACATAATGGCAAATAATTTAAATATAGATCAAAGAAAATTGATTTTAACAGAGTATTGGAAATCTCAAAATGCTGAAACCGTTGGAGCAAATTGGGTTGAAACATTTGGTACTCAAGCCCCAAAGAGACAAACCATTTACCGCATTCGTGACAGATTCAATGCCACTGGCTCAATCCTTAATGCTCCAAAAACTGCTCGACCCAAAACAGTCTGTACAGAAGATAATAGACAACTTGTTGCTGAAACATTTGTTCAGAATCCAAAAAAGTCCACAGAAGAGCCTCTCTGGAATTGGGGATTTCACGAGCTTCTATCATGCAAATCCTGAAATCTATTGGGTGGAAAGCTTATCGTCCACGTCTAATTCATGGTTTATTGGAGGATGATCCAGACAGATGGCTGCAATTTAGTGTTTGATAAATCTCCCCCTTCATAACCTTATTACACTTTCTGTCCACCTACTTTTGGACCACCCAGTATTCGGAATACAGAAAGTAGAACCCAAAAAATAAAGGTAAAATGTCAATTTAAAGAAATATAACAACAAGTGAGCATTTACCGCACCCCGTTACTAATAGGGAGGTAACATGAGCCGCCATTCACAGAGAACCTGAACCAGGGGTGGATTAAGAGTAGCAAGGGCCCCAGGCAGTTTAGAAGGCGCGGGCCCCCCACCCCACACACACACCTGATGTATCACGTGATCCCATGTGATAGTTCACGTGAAATTAATTTGGCACAATTTTAATTATAATAGATTTTTTTTTAGGCTGTGTGCCCACTATGCGTTTTTTAAGCGTTTCCGCAGCGGCAATTCCGCTGCAGAAACTCTTAAAAAACGCTTGGTAGAAGGCCTGCCATGTTCCCCAATGATAATCCGCATGTGCTCTGCACATGCTGCGGAAATTTCCACTGCGGATTATCATTGTGGAAAAATCCGCAGCATTACCAATTATTTTGCGGAAGCGCGGCGCTTTCACAGCCATTGACTTGCACTGGAACACATGGAATAAGCATCACTGCATCTGTACATGCAGAATCCATGCGTTTTAATGTGCGCATGGTACCTGGGTCTGGAGGAGAGGAGACTCTCCTCCGGACCCGGGTACCATAGTACCTGTAAAAAAAGAATAAAATAAAAAATAAATATTATACTTACCTTCTGATGGCCCCCGGTGTCATTATCCGATGCATCCTGGCTTGCCGGCAGCTCACGATGGTCTGAAAAGGACCTGCCGTGACATAATTTAGTCATGTGACAGGTCACGCGACTGCTGACGTCGGCAGGCCATCAGAAGGTAAGTATATATTTTTTTTATTTTTTACCATTCTTTTACGGTCACACTATATATGCCGGTTGCATGGATTTATATAGTGTGACCAAGTTGTCAAGCACTTTCCAAGTGATGCTAAAATCGTTTGGAAAGCACTTGTCAACCCGCATGCGGAAATGCATGTGAAGAACGCTTCACATCCGCATGTCCCTGGCAGGAAAAACGCATGTACAATCCACATGTACAATCCGCATGTACAATCCACATGTACAATCCACATGTACAATCCGCATGCGTTTTTTCTGCCAGGGAGATGCAAAAACGCTCAAAAAAAATCCGGAGCATTTCTGCATCGTGGGCACATAGCCTTACATTAATTGTATGACTCAATATGGAGCTCACGTAGCCATCTATAAACAGCGGGAGGCCGCACATAGCCATCTATACACAGCAGGAGGCCGCACGGTGCCATCTATACACAGCAGGAGGCCGCACGGCGCCATCTATACACAGCAGGAGGCCTCACGTAGCCATCTATACACAGCGGGAGGCCGCATGGCGCCATCTATACACAGTGGGAGGCCGCACGTAGCCATCTATACACAGCGGGAGGCCGCACATAGCCATCTATACACAGCAGGAGGCCGCACATAGCCATCTATACACAGCAGGAGGCCGCACATAGCCATCTATACACAGCAGGGGGCCGCACATAGCCAGCTATACACAGCAGGAGGCCGCACGGTGCCATCTATAGACAGCGGGAGGCCACACATAGCCATCTATACACAGCGGGAGGCCGCACATAGCCATCTATACACAGCAGGAGGCCTCACATAGCCAGCTATACACAGCAGGAGGAAGCACGGTGCCATCTATACACAGCAGGAGGTTGCACGGTGCCATCTATACACAGCGGGAGGCCGCACGTAGCCATCTATACACAGCGGGAGGTCGCACAGCGCCATCTACACAGCAGGAGGCCACACGGCGCCATCTATACACAGCGGGAGGCCGCACGGTGCCATCTATACACAGCGGGAGGCCACACGCAGTCACGCACACACAAACATATGCAGACATACATACACGCATAAACACATTTGAAACACAAAAATACATATAAACAGACATCACACAATGATATCTGCCTGCACACACACACACACACTCAATCACACATACACACACTCACTCTCACACAGACACTCTCTCACACACACACAGACACACACACACACACACACACACACAGACAGACAGACACTCACCATTCCCCGGCTCGGCTCCATCCTCCTGCTCTTTTCCGGTGCAGCACTGCAGGCCGGGCGCGCACTGCATGACGTCACAGCTAGGAGACACGGCCGCGCACAGGGCCGTGTCTCCTAGCAGTGACGCGGCCGGGCCAGCACAGGGAAGTTAACAGCTGCAGTGCTGGCCCGGCCGGAGAAGAAGCAGCGTCCGTGCGCCGCTGCTGGGGGAGCGGTCCGGGAGGCCCCCCGCCACTGTCTGCCAGTATGTGCCGCACATATAATGAGGGCAATCTGGCCATAGACACCCCGGGCCTCTTGGAGGCCCAAGGCCCCGGGCGGTAGCCCAGATTGCCCTCATTATAATCCGCCTATGACCTGAACCCCATTCACCATCTATACAAAAGTAATTTTACTTATTATTTCTATTTTTTCTTTGGTCCGTAATCGGGAAAGTGACAAAATCACATAAGTTTAGTCACAACTTTTAAAGCAGGAGACAAAGTTTTAGAATTAATAATGGGATTCTATCCTGTATATGATCCATCCCGTACAGGGGCTTTACCTGTCACTACGTAATGGCACATCACTAGGCCATGACACTCACTACTTGGTTTGGTGGAGGTCTGTCCAACCGACCTCCAGGCTCCTCACAGATCCTGAAAATACAGGACTGGTTTAAAGCTACAATGGATAGAAAAAGTCTACACATAATAAAAAAAATGTCACCTAATCTGTACAAATCAATTGAGAAACAAGCAAATCATTTAAAGGGGGGAAATAAAACAAAACTAAAATAATGTGGCTGCATAAGTGTGAACACCCTCTTATAATTTGGAATGCGGTTGTGTTCGGAATTAGTCAAATCACATTTTTCCTCATGTTACATAGTTGTCAGTACACAGCTGCCATCATTTATAGTGATGCGGATTAACCCCATATAAATTTTCGCTGTTCTAGGAGGGCTTTCCTGACATTTTCTCAGTTGCATTTTACAGAAATGGTCCATAAACAGCTGACAACACAGCAAAGGGATCTTATCTTATTGATGAAAGTTATGCCAGGAAAAGGGTGCAAAATAATCCAAGGCTTTAGATGCAACATAGAACACGGTGCAGACGGTGACACTTAAATTTGGCACAACAGTGACATTACCTAGAACTGAAAGTCCCTCAAAAATTGATGAAAAGACGAGAATAAAACTGATTCCGGAGGCTGCCAAGAGGCCAACAGCAACATTAAAGGAGCAGCAGGAATTTGCTGTATAGTGCATGTGATAACAATCTCCTGTATTCTTCATGTCTGGCCTGTTGGGTGGAGTGGCAAGACGGAAGCCTCGTCTTACAAAGAAAATATCCTAGCTATGTTTTGCCAAAACTTACATCAAGTCTGCCAAAACCATGTGGGAAAATGTGTTATGGTCAAATGAGACCAACGTTGAACTTTTTTGCCATAATTCCATAAGATATGTTAAGTGCAAAGCCAAAACTGTCCATCACCAAAAGAAAAGCATACCCACAATGAGGTATGGTGGAAGCGGAATTATGCTTTGGGGCTGTTTTTCAGCGGCTAGAAATGAGGCTTTGGTCAGAATTAAGGGAATTATGAACAGTTCCAAATATCAGTCAATTTTGCATCAAAACCTTCAGGCCTCTGCTAAAAAGCTGAAGATGAATTTCATATTTAAGCACGACAATGACCCTAAGCAATGCCTCCAAATCAGCAAAAGAATGGCTTTGCCAGAAGATCGAAGTTTTGGAATGTCTTAGCCAGAGCCCACACTTGAATCTATTTAAAAATCTGTGGGTTTCCTGAAGAGGGCGCTGTATAAAGGAGATACCCTCACAATCTAATAGATTTGGAAGAGTAGGCAAAGATTGCCAATTCTAGCTGTGCCATGCTGATAGACTCTGACCCAAAAAGACTGAATGTTATCATAAATTCATAGGGTACTTAAACAAAGTATTAGTTTAAGGATATGCACATTTATGCAACCACATTATTTTAGGTTTTTTTTTTCCCACCCGAAAACATTTCAGTTTATTTTTCATTTGACTTATCTAGATTATGGGTGATATTAAAGGTGGAATACTTTTTGAAATTATTCTTCTTCGCATGATTTTTTTTTTTACATGACAAAGATCTGGCATTTTAACAGGGGTGTGTAGACTTTTCCTATCCGTTGTAAACTTTCCCTGCACAGCTGAGTGCAGCTGGTCCCATTCACTTGAACAGAGCCATGCTATAGTGCACAGCGGGTATCCGGGGGGCGCTGTGCAGTAAAAGGATGCAGCACTGCACTTGTGCTGTGTCCCAGGTGTTGGACTCCATCAGACAATATGTGGTGACAATATGTGGATAACGTTTAACGTTTTGATAAAGCAGGACTAATGCGATATAAAACTTTTAGGGCGATAGTTACAACACAGGAGGAATGTGATTCCTAATGCTGGAGATGATATGTGCCCCCTCTATGTCCAGCACACAGCTGCATTCACACTGCATTATATACACATCTTTACTCATTGTTGCCCTCATGTGGCCACAAGCAGTCATTGCATATTATCAGAAAACTTGCACAGCATTTGTCTTGCTCATGTTGTGCTGTGACAGATGAGATACAGGCGTGCGTTCTACCTTTAATTTCATGTTTTATGTTTCTATCTAGTACCTATTTATTTTACAAAGTCATTTCTCAGGAGACACAAACTATGTAGAAAAAAAACTTTTACTTTATTATTTCTCTTTAGAATAGAATAAAAAAAATAACGTTTCAGGCACAAATATCGAACAGTATAATTTGAAATATAAAAAATTCACAAACCAATAGAAATGTCATTACAGTATGTACTTAATTATGTATCTACATTATCTAAGAAATAAAGTGGAAGCGGAAATGACAAAGCCTTGAAGTAATTTTATTTGATGCACAGATAAATCTGGAGTTTTGCAAATAAAGGAAACTTCTTCCTAGAGATGTCACCATACAACACCTCCGGGAAGTGGGTAAGAAATCACACAACACCTCCGGGTAGTAGGTAAGAAATCACACAACACCTCCGGGTAGTAGGTAAGAAATCACACAACACCTCCGGGTAGTAGGTAAGAAATCACACAACACCTCCGGGTAGTAGGTAAGAAATCACACAACACCTCCGGGTAGTAGGTAATAAATCACACAACACCTCCGCGTAGTAGGTAAGAAATCACACAACACCTCCGGGTAGTAGGTAAGAAATCACACAACACCTCCGGGTAGTAGGTAAGAAATCACACAACACCTCCGGGTAGTAGGTAAGAAATCACACAACACCTCCGGGTAGTAGGTAAGAAATCACACAACACCTCCGGGTAGTAGGTAATAAATCACACAACACCTCCGCGTAGTAGGTAAGAAATCACACAACACCTCCGGGTAGTAGGTAAGAAATCACACAACACCTCCGGGTAGTAGGTAAGAAATCACACAACACCTCCGGGTAGTAGGTAAGAAATCACACAACACCTCCGGGTAGTAGGTAAGAAATCACACAACACCTCCGGGTAGTAGGTAAGAAATCACACAACACCTCCGGGTAGTAGGTAATAAATCACACAACACCTCCGCGTAGTAGGTAAGAAATCACACAACACCTCCGGGTAGTAGGTAAGAAATCACACAACACCTCCGGGTAGTAGGTAAGAAATCACACAACACCTCCGGGTAGTAGGTAAGAAATCACACAACACCTCCGGGTAGTAGGTAAGAAATCACACAACACCTCCGGGTAGTAGGTAAGAAATCACACAACACCTCCGGGTAGTAGGTAAGAAATCACACAACACCTCCGGGTAGTAGGTAAGAAATCACACAACCCCTCCGGGTAGTAGGTAAGAAATCACACAACACCTCTGTGTAGTAGGTAAGAAATCACACAACACCTCCGGGTAGTAGGTAAGAAATCACACAACACCTCCGGGTAGTAGGTAAGAAATCACACAACACCTCCGGGTAGTAGGTAAGAAATCACACAACACCTCCGGGTAGTAGGTAAGAAATCACACAACACCTCCGGGTAGCGGGTAAGAAGTCACAGTACCCATATACGGCTGGGAGTTACATACTGACGGCCTCACCAAGTCTTTATTATGTACTGCCCAAGTCTAAGGGCATGTTCACACGGAGTAAATTTCATGCATATTCTGAAACAAAATCCGTATGCGTTTTGCCTATTGCTGATTTAAAAATCGTAATACAGAAAAAAAAAAGATTGACATGTGACTTACGGACACCATGCAGAAATTACGGCGGGTACCCTTGTGTGTATGAAACCCAATGACTGAGGCTAACCCGCATTCAGATCTACCAGAGTGTTCACCCTTTTCTATACCCCTGTACTCCATTTTGTATGCTTTCACGTTCTGTTTTCTTTGATTATGTGTAGCGTTTCTTTTGGTGCGACGTCCAGACTTTCGTCGTTCTTGGTATAATATTTTCTTTTGAGAAATGGTTGTGGAGATTCAAGGCTCTATATACAGGGGAAAAGAGTAATCGAACTCTGGATAGTAAAAAAATTAGCAGATTCTGCATTTCAGTCCGTTTTAGTGTATGGAGTTCTGGAAGGAGAAGGAAGTGATGTATTCTGGTCCCCATTGACTTCTATGGGGTTCGGGTAGAGTTCTGGTACCAGAACCAAACTTTGGACTAAAGTTTGGTCAAATCCGACCTTCCATGGGTCCGCTCATCCCTAAATATAAGCTTATTCTTACCCCTGCGTGTGCTGTCTCTCCAGCTTATTTACAAGGCAGAGACTGCGGACTACAAGGAGACCACGCTGACAACATCAAACTTTAAATCTGGGGCAGAAATCCAAAAAGACAATGGATTTTCTCACTAATCCGTTGTGAGCTCCTACCCTAATGACCCGGTAAATAATGAACGCCTGATTTTGGCTTACAAATACTGATGTAAAATGCTGAGCGTGTGAACGTGGCCAAAGCAATGAGACAATGATACAGATGGAGCCATGCAGAGTATATATACTATCTATCCATCTATATACAATGATACAGGTATCTTCTCAGTGCTTCCGAACAAAGGCTTTCCACCCGCCCTGGGCACGTAGAGGAGTCCGACACTGCGGACACTGATCACAGGACACTTAGATGTCCCTTTCTACAGGATCAGGAGCTAAACCACATAGATAGGAACAGATGTTCTGAATTGGACAGTTCTACGACAGGCACCAAGGCCAGGCAGGGGGCATTCTCCCCCCAAACTTCTCTAAGGATTTCCGGCAAATCTGAAAAAATTAAAGAGACATGATTAATTACAAACGGCATCAATTTTTGTTTAATACATTTTGAATTTTTCAATGAAAAGAGAATTTACAAACCAAAAAATCCAAAATGACTGTAAATCTAAGGTTCCCTTCTTCTATTCAGTCATTTGTATATGTACAAATTCACATTAGATGAAAGACCCCCAAACCTATTGATTCCAGTGATGTGCGCTAGCAGCTCATCAGGTCTCCAGACAACAGATGGTGGGGGTAAAGAAAGATCAGGCATGTTAAATCTCAACATGCCCAATCCTCTCTAGCTGCAGGAGATAAGCCGCTAGAGGTGTCTTGGCAGCTTATTCCTTCTCTGCTCATTGACAAAATATACACAATCAGCCAAGCCGACCATGAACGGGTATGGGGTGAAGGAAGAAATAACTGCTGGCTATAACATTTTTATTTTTCCACTGACATAGCTATACGAGGGCTTGTTTTTTTGTGGGCCGGGATGGGACATTTTCCCATATAATGTACTGAAAAGAGGGGAAGAATTCCAAATGGGATAAAATGGAGAAATTCCACCATTATTTTTGAAGGTTTATTTTTATAGTCCTCATTTCTTGTTAAAATGTCCTGGAAATGGGATTCTTCTGGTCAGTAGATTATGCCGATTCCTAACTTGCATAGATTTATTCTTTTATTTCATTTACGCGATAGAAAAAAATTGTAGAAGTTTGTAAAAAACTAAATAAATAAAAATTTTGGTTTGTGTCGCCAATTTTTGAGACTCCTGATGGGTTTAGTTTCACGTTAAATCAATGTGTCAGGGCTCGTTTCTATGCGCAACAAGCTGTTATTGGTACCGATTTGGGGTATTACCGCGTTTTGAACGCTTTTTATTGCATTTTATAGGGAGGTGTAGTGACCGTTGTTTTTTACCTTCTGAGTTAAGTAACTTTATATTCTGATAGATCAGACATTTTGGAACTGGCAACACCAAATATGTTTATATTTTTTAATGTTTATTTGAAATTCTTTATTTTTAAGTAGGGAAAAGGGGTGATGAAAATGTTTATTTTCTGGTTTTAGATTTTTAAGCTTTTTTTTTTTTTTTTTTACATTTTTTACTCTATTTTTTTTTTTTAGGCTCATGGGGGGACTTGAACTTGTGGTTGCTTATACTATATACTGCTATACCCCAGTCTCATGGTATACAGTATAGTAAAATCTCAGTTCTCTGTCTCAGCTTCACAGGAGGACCAAGATGGCAGCTATGGGGGCCTCCAGATGCCAAATTAAGTCTTGGGTGCCTTGCGATCACGTTGTGGGCGGCTTATAGGAGCTAGGCAAGAGTGTACAGCTAGATTCTTCATTTAAGTGCCGCTTTCAAAGACTTACAGCTTTATCAAAATGTAAGTGTCGATCGGTGCTCAGATATCAGGTGTGTACCATCATGGGCATCAGCTCCGGACCCTGGCCCAGTAACCCCAGTTAGGTCTATTGGGAATAAGGGGTTAATGGGCGAGTCAGTATTAGGGCTCACATGAGCGTATAAATCGGACGAGTGCCGTGTGAGATAACATTGCATTACACTCTGACCAATGTTAGTAAATGAGTCAGTGCTCATCTGTGAGTATTTGCTCAGCTCGGATTGGACAAAGGAAAAAAAAAATTGCAGCATGCTGGGAGTGGCCGCATATATAGGATGAGACTCGCCAATGCAAGTCAATGGGTACGCACACATCTCAAAGGAAACCCGACATTTCATAAGCCAGTAAATTCACAGCCCGAGCCTTCAGAATCGAATAGATATATAGATTAAATATCTACAGGACATAAATAAATTGAAAAAAAAAAAAAAAAATGACATGGGGTCCCCCCTATTTTTGTTAACCAGCCAAGGAAAAGCAGACAGCTGTGGACTTATATTATCAGAGTGGTTAAGTTCATAGTTATTTGGCCATTCCCAGCCAAAAAATAGAGCTGTGCCAATTCTTGCTCTTGGCCCATCACAGGTGATGCGGCAATTCTGGGGCGACTGCAGGCTTACATTTGTAGGATGGGAAGAGCCCAATAACCAGGGACCTTCCCAGTCTAATAATATCAGCTCACAGCTGTCTGCTTTACCTTGGCTGGTTATCAAAAACAGGGGGGACCCCACGTCATTTTTTAAAATTATTTATTTAATAGGTTAAATAAGCCTGAAAAACACCCTTTAATGCCACGAGAAAGGCACTAAAGGGTGCAAGTTTATTAAATGTAAGGGGCTTGTGAAATCAGGTCTACAGAATATCTATCTATTTGGTCTATCTATATCTGTATTATAAGATTACTTTATTAGTTAGATAATTAGCTTTAAATTACATAGAGAATTACAGTAAGTAAAAGCTGATGTTAAAAACTTAAACTTCCTAATGTATAATTATTATCAGACCTTGCGTGTTACTAAAGGGTGGTCCAATCTAGTGTATATTCCAGCCCGTGCACAGAAACATACGCAATCTGTGCCCTGCCATGCCGGGGGGAACATACTGATACACAGACATGGTCTCTGCAGGATTGGTGGCCATTGCCCCAGTGTCCCGTAGACACTCAGCATTGCATATGACTTTTCCTGTTGCACGGGACTTTTTATTTCTGAACAGCAGAAAAAGCCTAAAAAAAAAAAAAAAGTGAAATCTGGCCCAAGAGAGGCCCCACAGCGGGAAGAGGCACGATGTTCAGCAGCAGCCGCACTGACGATACAAGTTCCAGGGAGCGGAGGAACGCTGTGTAATGATAATCTCCTTAGGAAGAGGATTTTTGTGCTGTGCTTTATTAATTCAAGGCCTGATGGGGATATTAGCAGCTCTTGAAATTGGAAAGGCCGGGAGCGCTGCAATTTGCTGAATCCCAAAATGTTCCAAATGAGCAGATAAACAGCAGCAATAATTGGGCTTTATTAAATCACGGAGTCGTTCATTACAAGTTTCCCAGCTGTACCAGCGAGGGGGGCGAGGAGGGAGCGCGTAGCTA
The DNA here is from genome assembly GCF_046119375.1 of Phyllobates terribilis. Classification (NCBI taxonomy): domain Eukaryota; kingdom Metazoa; phylum Chordata; class Amphibia; order Anura; family Dendrobatidae; genus Phyllobates; species Phyllobates terribilis. The sequence goes on along the minus strand of NW_027362767.1, from coordinate 99,280,688 downwards.
AACACACCGACCTGTAATGTAAATGTGATAGTGACGACCCCCCAAATAATCAATCTGGGCGGCTACTATGCCCAGCTCCCCGACTGGTGCGCCGGTAACTACTGATATTATCCATAGACATTAGGTTGTGGCTGCAGATTCCTTATCTAATGCTTGCATTATATACCCACAAGGAAAACAAGATTTGCACTTTTCATTGAAATTGTGATTTTTCCCGTTAAAGACAAAATAAAAAAAACAAAAACAAAATAAGGCCTCATTCACACATCCGATTTTCACGTACGAGTGCGATCTGTGGTTCCCATGTGATAGTATATGGGATCGTTCACATGTCTGTGAATTTTCGCAGTGGTCGGCAGAAAATTGCGGAGACATGTCCGATTTTGAACCAAGGATTGAATCAAAGTAAGCAATGCAAATCTATGGGTCTGTGAAAAAATAATGACCGAATAAGAAGGTGGATTTCATAGAGAAAACATTAAAATCCATAAAGACCTCTCCGGAAAGTGGACATATCACCCTCACATTGAATATATGGGATTAATTATAGCTGGGGAAAAGTGAAACTAATTATAACTGGGGAAGTGAGAGAGCTGACATGTCAACTTCCATTGAAGTAGGGGCCTACTGCAGTGACCAGGTAATTGCAACAGGAGATTTGCTCTGGGAAAGACTGAAAATAGTTTCTGCAGAGGCAGGGAAGTATGCTTCCCAGTCGTAATCTTCCTCTGATCAAAGCCCTGATTGCAGACCTTTTGGAGCCAGTGGTCAGTGATGAATTGCATTGATCAGTGGTCAGTGATGAGTTTGCATTGATCCGATATTTATAGGAGATATATTTTCGGCGTCATAGCTAAAGGACGAACATAATGCATTCAATCACATCACCCTAAGACCATTCTAAACCCTCCAACTTAACAGGTCCGATGGATAATGCCCTCCAGGCCATGCTTCATCTCTAGAGAAATGTAAAATTGCAACTGTAAACATGACTATATCTACCGCCTGGGACCTCCTGGGGCGAAGATATCCTGTAAGTTGTGGGATCTCATAAAATTCTGAAAGACCTAGCACATCTCACAGCCAGCTCACACATGGGCTCACCAAGGGGGAGGTATGTGGGCGTAACCTTGATCTAATAAAAAGCAGAATTTGGGTTTGGTCATTTTGTCAGTCCTGGAAGGTACAGCTTGCTGTAGTTCAGTCCATTTTCCTAAGGAGTACCTCCCTCCGCTAAGCTGTGAGCCAATTACGTGACATCAAGTTTAGTAATTTTCTTTTATTATCCCTTTTATTCTATGTAATTGTATATACCGTATTGTTTTGTCCCCATTTTGTATCATCTTGTATATATATTTTTTAAAACATTGCCTACCTTTCCAGACTAAATATATAAAATTTAGTAGCTCCTCTTGCTCCGTAAACTGCACCCCTGAAGCCATATGCTACCTGTAACGGATGTCCAATCGGCCTGTATAATTGATTGGTGGTGGCAGCTAGTAGTTCTTTTGTTGTTCTTGTAGAGCTAGCCAGGGTATATAAATGTATACCATGAGCTGGAATCGGAGGAGTATATACCATATGCTCACTATGAGTTCCCCAATAACCGGCCTAGTAGTGGAAGCGGCCACGGCCTCGTCCATCACTCGTCAGTCAATTGCGTAATTGTCTTGATGAATGGAGGCAGTGGAGTTGCGTCTCCTAACAAACTGGCGACAGTGGTGGGTTCTGTATGATCCCCCCAGCTGTTATCTATGACAGTTTTTCTCATATTTGGAGGAAAAAAAATAACCACACTCTGATCAAACTCTGATCAAACTTTTTGATCCATTTTTCTTGCACTTAGAAAAACAGATGTCTAAATGAGGCCTATGGCATACTGCCAATTATAACAATGCACATAATAACTGATCACTTTTCCACTGTGCTATGATTAGAACTGTAAAAAAAAGTTTTCAAAAGAATTATCACGTAAAACTTCATAAAACGGCTCAAAATTCTTGCAGAATTCGAAGTGTTGCAAAAATCTTGTGACTTTTGGCATTTTTACGCCAGTCTCAGCCAGCCCCACCAAAGGGAGGCAAAGCCCGTCCAACAAATGCATTATAGTTTACTCCACAAAAGGGGCATATATTAAGGCATAAATGTACGCCAGCCCATGGGTGAAGTAAGATTTCTAAAGCAAGCACAAGTCAGTTGTAAGATGCATCAAACTCCCTATGAAGCACACCCCTGTAACGAAACTAGGGTGAAACGCGCGTTGGGGCACAAGGGACACACAGCAACTATCCCATTTCTTCATCTCTTGATATAAGTGTTGCCTCTAACATAAAATAACATGCTGTCTTAACATAGTTCATAGAGATACTCCCCATAGGCACAGGGATATATACTATTTATTTAATAATCTGCATTACTTTCTGTACACATTTGCTTTTTGTTGTCCTCCATTGGGTTACTCTGCCCAATTTATTATTCAGAATTATTGCTTGTTTATTATTGTATCTACTTTAATAAAAGAATTTGAGACTTTAGTTGGTATTCAGTTGCCATACATATACTGCGGATGTCAGGCAGGAGATATTGAAAGGGGCTATGACATCTCACTACTAATTCCACATTAAAGCTTGTAATATAGCAATGCCCAGCACACAGGACTAAAGCATACATTCTCATTATACAATATTTTACAGGTTAAACCTAGAAAATAATGTCATTTTATAACACTTTTCCATTTTCGCCTTACATATACATAGGTACAATCTTCTGATGGCTCCTGTATCTTAAAGGAAATCTGTCACCAGGTTTTTGCTACACCGTCTGAGAGCAGCATGATGTAGGGAAAGAGATCCGGATTCCAGCGATCTATCACTTACTGGGCTGCTTGTTGCAATTTTGATAAAAATTACTGTTTTATCTGCTGCAGATCTAGCAGTTCTCTGAATGCTGAGCTCTGTATATCCCTGCCCACACCAGTGATTGGCAGCTTTCTGTGTACACTGTGCATAGGCAGAAAGCTGCCTATCAGTGGTGTGGGTGGGGTTGCACTATCTGGCAGTAGGTTTACTTTCCTTTAGTGATAATCTCCTGCTGATAAAACAGTAATTTTATCAAAACTACAGCAAGCAGCCCAGTAAGTGACACATCACTGGAATCAGGGTCTCAGCCCCTACATTATGCTGCTCTCAGATTAAGTGGCAAAAACCTGATGACAGATTCCCTTTAAGGTGATTATACAACTGAGATTGGTGGTTGAGCTGTTGACAGATACTTCTATCTGTGACGTCTCTTCGGTAGGATCAGGCATGTTGAATTTAAATATGTCCAACCCTTCTCCTAACATATGCAATGAGGGGAAAACAAGGAGAATTCTGTATTTTGGCTTCAGATGTAAACGTGGGGAGTAATGTAACTTAAAATTGTTAAGATAAGTACATTTCTCTTCTATCCACATCCCCAGCTGCTCTCGGGATTCTGGTAGTTACCCCTGGAGAGACTTAAACCAGTTACAGGAACCAAAGATTTAGCTGAGTTAAGTGGGCAACACTTTCGATCAATTTTGGATAACAGTAACATGAATACAAATTTCCATGGGGGAACATCACAGGAAAAAGGTAAGAAATGGAGAAAGCACTAAAGCAGGGTTACGGTCCTTTTATTCTCAAGGTTGGTGGAGGTCATGGCAGTCAGACCCCCGAGATCAAAGTGATGGTATATCCAAGTAATAAGCTATCAACGCGTTTGGGAATATCCCTTTAGTACCCACAATGCAGTGCTCTCTGTAAATGTAATGTAAACTCAGCACAAAACAAGTAAAGCAAGCCCATCGTCAAGCTGCGCAACATTTTACCTTACAAGACTACAAGAAAGATTTTAAGAAGAGTACCAAAAATCATTATTTCTCAGGTGTTTCATTGGGGTACACATGAACCATGACACGGAGACGTCCTAAAGTTGTCCATGGAGTGTGAAAACTAATAGCAGCCCAGCAGCAGGAAGAGTAGCCATCAATTAGCGGCTTGTAGTAGCCTCCTGCTAAGACTTGCATCCCTAAACACAAAGGTGAGACTGTCAAAGATGTGGACAGAAGCAGGGCTGTGGAGTCGGAGTCGTGGAGTCGGAGTCGGTATAAAATGGACCGACTCCGAGACTATATAATAAATTGGGTGCAGTAGATCAATGCAGTTTGTGGGGAATATTTTTTCATAGGAATTTGGGAACGTTACAAAATGTCCTATAAATGGCTGTTCTATTCCTGATCTAAGGCTACATTCACACACAGCGTTTTTGCTGCGTTTTTTGAGGATACGTTTTTCAGCTGCAAAAGCAGATCAGCTTTTTAAAAAACCGCATCACCTGAAAGGTTTTTGAGCTCATAGATAATGTTTTCAATAGCAAAAGCAGATTAGAAAAACGCCGAACAAACTGACATGCTCATTCTTTGTGAGGATCCGTTTTTGAGCCCAAAAATAGATCCTCACAAAACGATGTGTCTGAATGTCATATCTTGAAACCCACTGACTTTGCTGGGATGCCCAGAGACACTGCATTTTACTGCAAAAAACGGATCCGCAAAAACGCTGTGTATCAATCATGGCCGTAGCCAGCGAGGGGCAGGGGGGACAGCTGCCCCCCCCCAAGAAGCAGGGGCACGCACCTATCAAAACTCACTTGCATGCTGTAGTGCTCCGTCCTGCACTGGCTCCAGACTGCAGGTGGAGGGGTGCCTGCCCTGCACAGGATCCGATTCCTGGGCCCCAAGCTGGAGAAAGTGAAAGTACTACTGCTCATCTCTGTCACAGGAAGGTAACTAATGCTAATATTGTAGGTGATTATTATGTGCTCTCTGTACAATGTGTGTGAACTATATGTGCGATATGTGCAATGTACTATTTGCTGTCTGTAGCTGTCATCTGTCTATCACACGCTATCCCTCCATCTATCCATCCATCTATCTATCTATCTATCCCTCCAGCTATCCATCATTATATTCTATCTAAATATCTTGATTATTGTATCATAACAATTATTAAATGACTTATGTTCACATTGTACTACAATAAATTTTTCACTTAAATATAAGCAATATATGTGGGAGTCAGAGTCGTGGAGTCGGTGTAAGGGAAATTGAGGAGTCGGAGTCGCAGGTTTGGCTTACCGACTCCACAGCCCTGGACAGAAGACTAAGTAGCGGTCCTATGGAATAGAAGAACAGACACCTGGAGGAGGAAGACCCAGGAGGCTTCAACCCTACGAGGGGAGCGAGCAGTCCTAGTTTAATCCAACCTTCCTCATCGGCAGATCAAAACCAAAGAAGAATGGTCGCTCTAGAGGAGGAATGACCTCAACCAGAGCATAGCGGGATGACCCACGAGGCAATCGTACGGAGCTGTGAGAAACGAGTGGAGCTCTGCCTACGTCCGGTTGTGCGAGAACCTCTCAGGAGAGCAATCTCCTCCTATACCTCGCCTTCTCTGAGATCTAAAACTTAAAAAAAAAGAGAGAAGGATAGCGCCTAACCGACCAAAGAGAAGACCGGCCTGAGACTCGGACACCTAACTGCCTTCAGCCGACACTGAGCTAAACTGAAGAGGCCTGGTAGCGTCTGCTGGGGAGGAGACAATGTTTTTGAGAAGGTGTATTATTAGTGTCAGCCTCCAGGTAGCAGTGGACTAATCCATGGTTCCGATGTTCCCTAATGAAGCAACCAAGAAACAACTTTTTTGCAGAACCAAGTCCATCGGCCACATAGGTAATCCCGTTTTAGCTGGACGGAAGCCCTGTGAACCAATATCCATGGCTCTGCCTGGTTATTCAGCCATACGCCCCATCTTACACATAGGACTCTGGACACATTGGGTGCTGTTCTGTTGTTGATAACAGATAAAAACTTAGAACTGGCCCTATAGGAATTGTAGCAAAAGACGACAAATGAAGGAACTGGATTTTATAGGTAATGGTGGTTTTCCTATTGCAAATAGTTAGCGTAATGTTTCTTTTTTAAAGGGTTAAGTATATGAAGACTTGGAATAAATCTACATCTCATCAAAACAGGTAATGGACGCACCTCAGTAGCAAGCACCAACTTATTAGTAACCTTCCTCAAAAAGATATGCGATAATGATCCCCCCCCCACTCACATGGGCACCTGGAGAGTGACATCAACACTAAATACAAATCCACACCCAGCCCAGCCGAGGGCGCCACACTGCAATACTACGTCAGGCGGGAGAGTCAGCGCCCTCCAGCCACTACATAGCTGCAGAGCTTACACACCTCCGTGCACCAACCAAGGATCATAATGATCCCAACAAATCTCTAACTTGGAATTTTAAAGATCCCTTCCAGGTGCTGTGTGGTCACTAAAGTGGATCCAATAGCACAATATGCTACAGATTCATAACGGACCGCTGCCTCCATCAGTGATTGATGGCTGCTAGGTGGCTGTAAATCACCGGTGTGCGGCAGATTGTTCCCCGTAGGACATAGTTTGCAGTCCGCTCACCATCCTGGTAGCTCTTCTCTGAACTTGCTCCAGTTTTTCAATGTTTTTTTTAAATTGTGGTGCCCAGAACCGTATACAGTATTCCAGATGAGGTCTGACCAAGGAGAAGTAGAGGGGGATAATTACTTCACGTGATCTAGACTCTATGCTTCTCTTAATATATCCCATAACTGTGTTTGCCTTTTTTGCTGCTGCATCACACTGCTGACTCATGTGCAGTCTGTGATCTATTAGTATACCCAAGTTTTGTTCACACGTGCTGTTGCTTAGTTCTATTCCTCCCATTCTGAAGATGACATTTTTGACAAACAGATGACAGCCTCTTGGTTCTGTAAGGTTGCACGGAGCTCTACGCTACTAGTTTGACAGAGCTCAATCACATAAAGACTGAGTGTTAGTCGCACATACATCACACACAGAAAATATAGGAAATAAGGATGACTTTACATAATGTCGCATGTAGTATGTCCGAGCACTCACTCACCTGCTATTAAGCGTACAGCGTCACTACGGTGGAAAACTCGGCAGCACACTGGAATGAGAGGGGAATCTTTCGGAAATTCAGTAGACACTTTATGGAGAACAGTCTTCACTGTTTGGCGAACATTACACCGGTCCAAGGGATCGGTCTGAAGTGCGGGAACAGAAAGGTACAGTACAAGGGAGGCGCACGTCTCACAGCTGGATACAGAGCCATGGAGGGTGACCTGGAATCCGGGACTTTTCTTGGTTACTGATATATTTCTTCGACCATTGGGATCACTGACAGCAGCCATGACATGCCACTCCACCACAGCGCCACGTGGGAGCCTGGGCACCACAGCCACTATAAGGGCAGCGTGGGCATTCTAGAGGGAAGAGACAGGCCTACAGCGTAAGAGTGGTCCATAGTAATATAATTATACAGTAAAAAAGAGGCACAACTGCATAAAATACTACATTATACACTATTAATGCTCTCGTATGCACGTTCCGCATAGTCACACACATCAGACCCATTGCTATTTGTGCTCTGCTAGAATAGAGCAGCAGACTGCATTATTTCAGATAGCCAAAATATATCAACCCAATGATGGCCAAAAGGACGCTCTCTTGGCCTTCATCTGGAGAATTGGGGCCTAGGGCTATGATTGTGGTATGCTCTAGGAGCTTTCCCACAATCAGACCTTGCAAAACGCAATATAAAAGCTGTTCAACGAAAGTTTCAGGACTTTCTTTACCTGATTTTCAGCAGCAGATTCCCAAGCTTCCTTGGCGCAGCGAATATAGGAGCTCTGTGTCACGTAGCAATGGGCAACCAGAACATGACTCGTGGAGATGCCAGGACTGATCGCAGCCAGGACACTGTCAACATGACGGAGGGAGAGACGGCTCTGTGCCACAATTCCTCCAGGAATAAGCTGCATGGTGCACGGTATTAGCGCAATCTGTCCGGCACAGAATACTGCACCACCAACCTGAAACGGAAGCAGAAAATCAACTGTCAGAATGTCGTCCTCGCGCCCGATTCACTTATTGGTAATTCTGAGCAAAAGCCAAAAGTGCAATCAAATATTCTAATTTTGACAGAAAAGTCTTATCTATAATATAATCGTACAAGCGTCCCTCTGTCTGAAGCCTTTAAAGACTGCGCAAGCGCGACACACCTGCGCAGTCTGGCTCCAGACAGAAGAACGCATGGAGCCGTTACAGGTAAGAGGAGTGTATGGCGTCGGGGATCGTGGTATGTGTAGACACTGAACGCATACTGCAATCTCCGGCGCCATACTTACCTGACCGGGAGGAGCGTTGCCGAGGCGCCTCTCTTCTCGCTGGAGACTGTGGCAGGAGTGAAGGCGTCGGAATCGGCATATACGCATAGAGCTATCCGGCACCATTTTACTGAAGACACATTTGCAGTGTTTCTTCAGCAATATGGCGCTAGACAGCGTGGTATGGGCACGTGCGTACTCCGGCGCCGCACTCCTCCCCCGGCCCCCGGCAGAATGGGACACAGCGCTGGAGCAGAGGAAAGAAAGGTGAGTACAAGTGTTTTTTTTTTGTATGTGTGCAGCGTGAAAGGGTGAAGGGGTGCCATACATACCAGGATTGAGGGGTGAGGGGGCCACACATACCAGGATTGGGGGATGAGGGGTGCCATGCATACCAGGATTGGGGATGAGGGGTGCCATACATACCAGGATTGAGGGGTGAGGGGGCCACACATACCAGGATTGGGGGATGAGGGGTGCCATGCATACCAGGATTGGGGGATGAGGGGTGCCATGCATACCAAGATTGGGGGATGAGGGGTGCCATGCATACCAGGATTGAGGGGGTGAAGGGGCCACACATACCAGGATTGAGGGGGTGAAGGGGCCACACATACCAGGATTGAAGGGGTGAAGGGGCCACACATACCAGGATTGAAGGGGTGAAGGGGCCACACATACCAGGATTGGGGGATGAGGGGTACAATACATACCAGGATTGAGGGGTACCATGCATACCAGAATAGGAATATGTGGTACCATGCATACTAGGATTGGGGGATGACGAGTGCCATGCACACCAGGATGAGGGATTGGGTGCCATGCATACTAGGATTGGGGGATGAGTGGTGCCATGCATACCAGAATGAGGGATTGGGTCCCATGCATACCAGGATTGGGGGATGAGGGGTGCCATACATACCAGAATTGGGATGAGGGGTGCCATGTATACCAGGATGAGGGGTACCATACATACCAGAATAGGAATGTGGGGTACCATGCATACCAGGATGAGGGATGGAGTGCCATGCATACCAGGATTGGGGGATGAGGGGTGCCATGCCTACCAGGATTGGGGGATGAGGGGGCCACACATACCAGTATTGGGGTATGAGGGGACCATGCATACCAGGATTGGTGGTGAGGGGACCATGCATACCAGGATGAGGGGTACCACACATACGAGGATTGGGGGATGAAGGGACCATGCACACCAGGATTGGGGGATGAGGGGTACCATACATACCAAGATTGGGGGATGAGGGGTACCATGCATTCCAGGATTAGGGGATGAGGGGTACCATGCATACCAGGATTGGGGGATGAGGGGTACCATGCATACCAGGATTGGGGGATGAGGGGTACCATGCATACCAGGATAGGGGGATGAGGCGTACCATGCATACCAGGATAGGGGGATGAGGGATACCATGCATACCAGGATTGGGGGATGAGGGGTGCATGCATACCAGGATTGGGGGCTGAGGGGTGCCATGCATACCAGGATTGGGGGATGAGGGGTGCCATGCATACCAGGATTGGGGATGAAGGGCACCATGCATACCAGGATTGGGGGATGAGGGGCGCCATGCATACCAGGATTGGGAGGTGAGGGGTACCATGCATACCAGGATTGGGAGGTGAGGGGTGCCATGCATACCAGCATTGGGGATGAGGGATGCCATGCATACCAGGATTGGGGATGAGGGGTGCCACGCATACCAGGATTGGGGATGAGGGGTGCCATGCATACCAGCATTGGGGATGAAGGGTGCGTGCCATGCATACCAGCATTGGGGAATGAGGGGTGCCATGCATACCAGCATTGGGGGATGAGGGGAGCCATAAATACCAGTATGAGGGGTACCATGCATACCAGAATAGGAATATGTGGTGCCATGCATACCAGGATTGGGGGATGAGGAGTGCCATGCATACCAGGATGAGGGATTGGGTGCCATGCATACCAGGATTGGGTGATGAGGGGTGCCATACATACCAGAATTGGGGGATGAGGGGTGCCATGTATACCAGGATGAGGGGTACCATACATACCAGAATAGGGATGAGGAATGCCATGCATACCAGGATTGGGGGATGAGGGGTGCCATGCATACCAGGATTGGGGATGAGGGGTGCCATGCATACCAGGATTGGGGGTGAGGAATGCCATGCATACCAGGTTTGGGGGTGAGGAATGCCATGCATACCAGGATTGGGGGATGAGGGGTGCCATGCATACCAGGATTGGGGGGGTGAGGGGCGCCATGCATACCAGGATTGGGGGGGTGAGGGGTGCCATGCATACCAGCATTGGGGGGGTGAGGGGTGCCATGCATACCAGCATTGGGGATGAGGGGTGCCATGCATACCAGCATTGGGGGATGAGAGGTGCCATGCATACCAGGATTGGGGGATGAGGGGCACCATGCATGCCAGGATTGGGGGATAAGGGGTACCATGCATACCAGGATTGGGGGATGAGGGGTGCCATGCATATCAGGATTGGGGATGAGGGGCACCACGCATGCCAGGATTGGGGGATGAGGGGTACCATGCATACCAGGATTGGGGGATGAGGGGTACCATGCATACCAGGATTGGGGGATGAGGGGCGCCATGCATACCAGGATTGGGGGAAAAGGGGCGCCATGCATACCAAGATTGGGGGATGAGGGGCGCCATGCATACCAGCTTTGGGGATGAGGGGCGCCATGCATACCAGCTTTGGGGATGAGGGGTGCCATGCATACCAGGATTGGGGATGAGGAGTACCATGCATACCAGGATTGGGGATGAGGGGTACCATGCATACCAGGATTGGGGAATGAGGAGTGCCATACATACCAGAATTGGGGGATGAGGGGTGCCATTTAAACCAGGATGAGGGGTACCATACATACCAGAATAGGGATGAGGAATGCCATGCATACCAGGATTGGGAATGAGGGGTGCCATGCATACCAGGATTGGGAATGAGGGGTGCCATGCATACCAGGATTGGGAATGAGGGGTGCCATGCATACCAGGATTGGGGATGAGGGGTGCCATGCATACCAGGATTGGGGATGAGGGGTGCCATGCATACTAGCATTGGGGATGAGGGGTGCCATGCATACTAGCATTGGTGATGAGGGGTGCCATGCAGACCAGCATTGGGGATGAGGGGTGCCATGCATACCAGCATTGGGGATGAGGGGTGCCATGCATACCAGGATTGGGATGAGGGGTGCAATGCATACCAGGATTGGGATCTCAGGGGGCCATGCATACCAGGATAGGGATCTCAGGGGGCCATGCATACCAGGATTCGGATGAGGGGCCATGCATACCCGGATAGGGATGAGGGGTACCATGCATACCAGGATGAGGGATGAGGGGTACCATGCATACCAGGATTAGGGGTACTATACATACCAGGATAGGGATGAGGGATGGGGTACAATGCATACCAGGATAAGGCTGAGGGGGCCATGCATACCAGGATGAGGGGCGCCATGCATGCCAGGATTGGGTTGAGGGGTGCCACGCATACCAGGATTACCAGGATTGGGTGTGAGGGGTGCCATGCATACCAGGATTGGGGATGAGGGGTGCCATGCATACCAGGATTGGGGGTGAGGGGTGCCATGCATACCAGGATACGGATGAGGCGTGCCATGAATACCAAAATAGGGATGAGGGGTGCCATGCATTCCAGGATTGGGGGTGAGGGGTGCCATGCATACCAGGATAGGGATGAGGGCAGCCCATAACAGGATGGTGGAACAGGATTGGGGAGCACAAATACCAGGATGGGAGACCATATACTAATAAAAATGCTCGCCACCTGGGCGTAGAATGGGCTCAATAGCTAGTTCAGTATATGATCAGAATCACGTGGGCAGCTCCTTCTTAATCTGTGGGATCCTGCATTTCAGGGACAAGAATAAGGATCCATTCACACAGCACGATTATCGAGATCCCTTGTTCTTGATAATCGTGTTGTGTAAACAGGCTGCCGATCGCTCGACAAACAGACAAAATGCTCACTGAATAGGTGAAAAATCTTTTGGTTTGCACAAAAGTTCACTTCGGTAGCGCATCGTTCTGAGTAAGGCCTCTTTCATACGTCCTGATATTTCCGGTATTGGAAAAGCCAGTACGAGTGCTATCCGTGTCCAACATCCGTGAGGTGTCTGTGTGTCGAGTACCAGCGCCTGGGAAAAGGCAGTATAGTTGGCGCTGTTCCCAGGCTCCGGGGACTGAATCCAGCTCTCATCATTGTCGTCTGGTTTCCCTGCGATCAGCACAACCAGGCGAGACTGATGGGAGTTGCAGTCAGCACCAGCTGTGTCTGTGTATATTGTGTCTTAAATAAATAAATAAATAAAAAATGGGGTGAGGTCCCCCTTCATTTTCCTAACCAGCTAAGGAAAAGCCGAAAGCTGGGGGCTGATGTTAATATTCTGGGAAGGGGTCATTAACCATAAAGGTTCCCAGCCTATTAATAACAGCTCACAGCTGCTTGCTTAGCCTTTGTTGGTTAGTAAAAGGGGAAGCCCCAGAAAAAATGATGCGGAGTCCCCCTATTATAACTAACCAGCAAAGGCTACACAGACAGCTGCGGGCTGATATTATTAAGCTGGAATGGGGCCATGGATATTGTGTCATCAGTGTGTACATGTGTGGGACGTTTATGCGGCAAAAACAGACATGTCAGCGTGCTTTGCCCACAGACACATAGTCCGTGGAAACACACTGACATGTGTGCAGATCTATGTGTGTAAGTGTCTCCAGTACATGTGAAAACTGTCACCACATGTACTGGAGACATGGACATGTGAAGCTGGCCTAAGAAAGATGTGTGCTGCCGCGAACAATGTCAGCCTGGGAGCACTGAATGATTTATTACAGATTCAGTGCGCATCGCTTACCCCGGTCTGCCTGTGTACACAGGATGTTAAACCACAGATGACAGCACTGCAGCTAATCAGTGAGCTTTGCAGTTCTAAGCGGCTTGTGACGCTGAGTGCACTGATTGGCTGCAGCACCGAAGACAATAACAGACACCAGGAGCAACAGTGGAGACTCAGTGCTGGACCTGGGGAAGGTGAATAAAGAACGTGTTTGGGTCTTTTTAAACAAACTGCAATTGTGGGACAGAGATTTTCTGAAACTGGGAAATCCCTTTATGACCAAAACGTCACCCATGACATTACACATAACAGCAGATCTACTGGGCGCTATATCGCTAATGTCGTGCATCATAGGAATTAAATGGGAGGGATGCAGAAAGCTCATTCATATGTAGAGTCGCCCCCTAAAGGAAGCTTTCCCTTAGTCACTAATGCATTTATTGGCACTAGTAAGTATTACAGCCATTGGGATGGGGGTGTAGTCTACATCACACACACACAATATATACATGGTATATCACTGGCTTCAGCTATGTCACAGGGGTAGCATTTTGGTAGATATACTCTATACTTTATAGACTTTTATTCCTATTTAGATCTCTCTATAGACAAAGAGTAAAAAGTATCCTAAATGTTAATTAATATAGACCTAACCATGAATTCCGGACTTTGCATAAGTTTGCAATGAGCGTCGTCCCCTCCAGCACAGCAGGATTACCAATAGTAAATGCCACCTCGCCGTCCTGTTAGGACAGAAATCCTCTAATTTCTTCCTCTTTGTGACCCCACATAGATCAGCTGTCTGCGACTGAGGCCGCTCCACATCAATAGCCAATAACCTGAATCCAGCTGATAAATGCAGCGCCGCGCCTGCAGAGCCGGCTCTTATCCGGGGGTCGGAGGGCAGCCAATACTCAATAGGGACAATGGCATGTCCCCTCCTGCAGGGGCATCTCTGTGCATACGGAGTGACACTGAGGGCGCCGGCATCTGACAATGACAGGGGACAGAGCACATAGCAATAGCAAGACCACCAGCAATGCAAGAAGCACTAACACAGAACGCCCATCGCCCAGGCTTAACCCCTACATCCTAGCAGAAAATGACCTGGGTAAATATCAATGATGAGGAGGGGGCAGCATGTAAGTGGCTCCCCCCGGAGATCTAACCTCTGGCCTTGGCTCAAACCCAAATCAATAAAAGCTGTAACCTGCCGCATCAGATCCCTAACGGGATTAGGGACCCTCCCGTCTCACAGTGTGCGATAATCCTGCCGCTAATTACACTAATAGAAGCCGTCCCTGCAGGGAGCTCCCCTGCCACAGCCATGGCGAGGTACAGACAGCCGACACATCTGCACGCTGCGTCCACAGCCTGCCCGGAGCCGCACTGCACACAGGGTCACATAGCGGCAAAATGTGCCACATACTCTGCCGCCTCCAAGTCATTCACTTCTATATTAATGGGAAGGATTGTTGAAAGTCCCCTCTCATTATTTTTTTTATTATCCAATTGTGTGCGGCCAACACCACAAGGTGTAAGAATGGGGAAAACTAGCCAGAAGTAAGAGAAATGAATATATACATAAAGAATATTATGGTGATGTCCAAACCTTCCACAAATAGAAAATTAGAAAAAACAGGCAGTGCTCCAAAAATTAAAGTGAAAAAAAATGTGGCTTTATTGATCCATTAGCAGCCATTATTATTAGCAGCTGCTAATGGACCAGTAAAGCCACGTTTTTTTCACTTTAATTTTTGGAGCGATGCCTGTTTTTTCTAATTCTACACTGCTCAAAAAAATAAAGGGAACACTGAAATAACACATCCTAGATCTGAATGAGTGAAATATTCTCATCGAATACTTTGTTCTGTACAAAGCTGAATGTGCTGACAACAAAATCACACAAAAATCATCAATGGAAATCAAATTTATTAACCAATGGAGGCCTGGATTTGGAGTCACCCCCAAAATTAAAGGGGAAAAACACACTACAGGCTGATCCAACTTTGATGTAATGTCCTTAAAACAAGTCAAAATGAGGCTCAGTATTGTGTGTGGCCTCCACGTGCCTGTATGACCTCCCTACAACGCCTGGGCATGCTCCTGATGAGGTTGCGGATGGTCTCCTGTGGGATCTCCTCCTAGACCTGGACTAAAGCATCCGCCAACTCCTGGACAGTCTGTGGTGCAACGTGACGCTGCTGGATGGAGAGAGACATGATGTCCCAGATGTGCTCAATCGGATTCAGGTCTGGGGAACGGGCCGGCCAGTCCTTAGCTTCAATGCCTTCATCTTGCAGGAACTGCTGACACACTCCAGCCACATGAGGTCTGGCATTGTCCTGCATTAGGAGGAACCCAAGGCCAAACGCACCAGCATATGGTCTCACAAGGGGTCTGAGGATCTCATCTCGGTACCTAATGGCAGTCAGGCTACCTCTGGCGAGCACATGGAGGGATGTGCGCCCCTCCAAAGAAATGCCACCCCACACCATTACTGACCCACTGCCATACCGGTCATGCTGAAGGATGTTGCAGGCAGCAGATCGCTCTCCACGGCGTCTCCAGACTCTGTCACGTCTGTCACATGTGCTCAGTGTGAACCTGCTTTCATCTGTGAAGAGCACAGGGCGCCAGTGGCGACTTGGCCAATCCTGGTGTTCTGTGACAAATGCCAAGCATCCTGCACGGTGTTGGGCTGTGAGCACAACCTCCATCTGTGGATGTCGGGCCCTCATACCACCCTCATGGAGTCGGTTTCTAACTGTTTGTGCAGACACATGCACATTTGTGGCCTGCTGGAGGTCATTTTGCAGGTCTCTGGAAGTGCTCCTCCTGTTCCTCCTTGCACAAAGACGGAGGTAGCGGTTCTGCTGCTGGGTTGTTGCCCTCCTACGGCCGCCTCCACGTCTCCTGGTGTACTGGCCTGTCTCCTGGTAGCGCCTCCAGCCTCTGGACACTACGCTGACAGACACAGCAAACCACCTTTCCACAGCTCGCATTGATGTGCCATCCTGGATGAGCTGCACTACCTGAGCAACTTCTGCGGGTTGTAGAGTCCGTCTCATGCTACCACAAGTGTGAAAGCACAACCAACATTCAAAAGTGACCAAAACATCAGCCAGAAAGCATTGGTACTGAGATGTGGTCTGTGGTCCCCACCTGCAGAAACACTCCTTTATTGAGGGTGTCTTGATAATTGCCAATAATTCCCATCTATTGTCTATTCCATTTTGCCCAACAGCATGTGAGTTTGATTTCACAGAAGTTTGAGTTACTTTGAGTTATATTCTGTTAAGTGTTCCCTTTATTTTTTTGAGTAGTGTATATATAGCTTGTTTTCACCCACAAAGCTATCCAGAGTGTGGCACCCCCGTACATCTCTTCCCTCATTTCTGTTTATCGGCCTACCCGTTCTCTACGCTCCGCAAGCTCCGTACCTCCCACTCCCGGCTCCAAGACTTCTCCAGAGCTGCACCTATTCTTTGGAATGCTCTACCCCAGGAAATTAGGACGAACCACAACTTACACAGTTTTAGGCGCTCTCTAAAAACACATCTGTTTAGGGCGGCCTATCACGTTCCCTAATCAAAGCCCTTTTATATTCTTATAGCCCATCCCTTATTTCTCTAAACATAAGTCTCCACTAAAATCCACTGCACACAAAAGCACTACAGATACTGGCTGGTGATGAGCTCATGCAGCCTTTACCTATCCCTCATCCCGTCAAGATGGCTGGACCATCACTGTAAATAAGCCCCTGTACTTTGTATCACCCCCACCTCATTGTAGATTGTAAGCTCTTACGAGCAGGGTCTCCATTATTTTTGCGTTAATTATTGTATTATCTTTAGCTATGTTACTTATGACAGTTGTATATGAACCTCTAATTGAAAAGCGCTGCGGAACATGTTGGGGCTATGGCAATAAAGATTAATACATACATATATACATATATATATATATATACACACATACAAATAAATCAAAAACAAATTGTTTTTTTAATTATTTTTAGAGACCTGATCAATGGACAAAAAGGGAAAACTATTTAAAATCACCTAATAAACAATGATTTTCCCCCCAGAAAAAAAATATTCCTTCCAATTCACATTTTAGGACGGTGACTGAATCAAAGAATATACAGGTCAGTCTTTTGCAGGTTGTTTATTTAAATCAAAAAGGTAAATTCACTGCATCCTCTTCTTTACTTCATGTGGGGGGCTTAGAAGGGGACATATATATGTGTGTGTGTGTGTATATATGTGTATTAATAATTATACTAAAATAATATAATATTTATAATAAAATTAAAAAAATATATATATATATATATATATATATATATATATATATGTAGTTATATAGTTATATTTTTGCTTATATATATGGGTAGATGATGATAGATCGATAATAGCAGATAAAAAGATTAAATAGATAGATAATAGAAATATAGATAATAGAAAGATAGATAATAGATAGATATATGGATAGATGATAGATAGATATACACTTTCCCCTATACTTTCATGCATATTCTAAGTATAGGTCTTTTCCTCTAGTCGCACCATCTCCTGCCGGTTATATAAGATGTCATCTCTTTGGTAGAGTGGTACCCGTCCCATATATAAGATGAGATCTGTGCAGATTTGTGGACGTTGGCAGCAGCTCAGGTGGAAGTAACCCTCGCTGTGTGTGCGCTGTTGGGTGGTGCTCAGTCTCGCTGTGTTTGCCTGTCTGAATGCTGAATGCCCCCGTACTGGATGTGCTGTGCAGGGCAGGCAGCGCTGTCACCTCCGCTTTGTCCACGGCGCGATGATTACCCTCTTTTTTTTATTTCTGCCGAGCTTCGCTTTGCGAATGCTATCAAGGTCAGGAGCAGTCGCTCAGAAAAACAAAATGAGACCCCCTCCTTCTTTTCCTTACAATCTGGGATGTGCCTCCCTCCCCTGCAGGGCTTCACGGGGTGCAATCTTCAGGAGAAAGGACCAATCTTCCTGTACACAGACAGCACGGATTCTGTAAGGAGCATGGAGGGAGCGTGGGGATGAGCCCCATAGCAGATCTCATCTATACGCAGTCACAATTAAAGCCGGATACGAGTCAAAAGGAAAGTAATGTGTGAATAACCCTGAAATATGCCTGCAGCACACTGTCCGCAGCGCTCTGTCCACAGCGCTCTGCCCGCAGCACTGTTTGGGCACTTCTCGGAGGTGCTAGAAAAGAACAAGCATATGCCAAAGTGTAAATATTCATTTTCGGGACACAATCCAATGACGAGATCCGCCGGGCCACTCTAGTAAACATACAATGCTATACAATGAAAAGAAGCAAAAGAAGGGATAGGATGACCCCATAGAAAGCCTCCGTAGTAACCTGCCGTCCGCACATGTCCCATCCGGGGGCTCTAAATATCAGTTCATGAATTACCCAACTATTTAAGATTTCCTTCCAGCAAGGGGGACCCTACCAATATTAGGAACGGGGTTTTCTTTGTCCCCTATAACCACTTTCCTTCCCGATATAGATGAGACCACAGGCTGTGGAAACTTTTGGGCACAATTTTCATTCATTTTTTATTTTGAATTCATTAGTTTTTTTTCATATGGGGAAAACTATTTATATGAGATGATAAACATCGATCCCATCTATCCCCGCAAAAAAATAAAAATAAAGCAATTCTTTCCATCTGACATATACTGGTCAGGTAGTTAATAGTTAATATAAGGACGCTTTCTTCTTTGCTTCGGGTGTTTTGAATATTATATCTTCTTGTTTCCTTCAAAAGAGGTGGGGGGGAGAGTTTTAAGAAGGGGACATTATTTCTGCCAAGGTGCCTCCTGTGACCTGCCCGCCGGGGGTCTCCTTCCAGGACATTGGAAATCCTGACAAACCCCATCACCCCGCATTAAGCGCCTCACTCTAATACCCCTAATTCCAAGGAGTAGCAAGAGCGTCAGCTAAAGGGCACAATGTCTGACTGACTGATGCTGAAGGGACAGTGTCTACCCAAGGCTGTCACATCCTTCTTCCCATCTAGCCAGACTTTTTTTTTTTTGAGGTGTAAGTGACATATTCTACCACTAGGTGGCACTGTGACTCTGCCGCAATAGACACAATGCGATATTCTGAGCCATTTCGGCCAGCAAATAAACATGCCTGCTTAGCGCATTTGTCATTCTAGCATCTCACTCTGCACTTACAAGAAAAGCCACCAAAAGCACATTTTACATTTACTCTGACACCAAAGTCTCTGATCTGTACATGCCAGGAACTTACTACACTTCATTAAAAAAAAAAGTTTTGCAAGTTTTTCCAATATTGATGCCTCTATTTGGGATCTGTTTTCCTGTGATGTCACTGATATATAATTATATATATATATATATATGTATTATATATATATTTTTTTGGTGTGTGTGTGTGTATGTAAATATATATATATATATATATATATATATATACACACACACACACACATATATATATATATATGCACATACATACATACACACACCACACACATATACATACATATGTATGTATGTATATAGCTCATTCACCACAGCCCCGTGAGTGACGAGATCTGATATCCAGTGACCTGGATAAAGCGAGACCCTCTCACATCCACTGGCTAACCTCAATAATAATAATAATCACGGGGGATTTAAATAATCTGAAAAGATGCATTTGGAGTCAAGAGCTTGGTACGGCGTCACGTGATTAGCAGAAAGTCCCCAGGGGGACAGAGATGTGTCACACTACATTGCCCACCTCTGCTGCCAGCCCGCCGCTCTGTCCGCTCCGTTCCCCTTCCTCCTGGATGTCAGATGCTGTCAGTACGTGATTATTATTAATACCTCTGCACGGACGAGATTAATCAAGGTGCTAAGTGACACTGAGCTTATAATAATGCCCCGCGTGTCTGGGATACACGGTGCCGCTCACCCGCACGGCTTGGCTGTAGGGACCGATGTTAGCGGGGGCCCAGTGGGAAATGCTTTGTACATGCATGGCTATCTTCTCCGGGGGGCAGTCTTCCTCACAAGTGACAGGTCTCCGCTGCCAAAAGAGAACATCCATCTTCAAGAGGGTATCCTGGGGTAGACAGCACTGCACACAAACCCTGCAAAGACATACAAAAGTAACTATTAAAGTTATGGAAAGAACGGATAAAAAGTAACATAAAATATCTGCGATCTTGTGACGTCTTCTGCAAACTTCCGCAATCCGATAAGCTGAGATCTGGGGATCTGATTGCAGGCTGCGGAATAGAGGGGATTCTATTTGTATTATATTGTTTTATTTTTTTCCTATGTCTTGTTAATGGGTTTATTTCAGACCAGTAATTAGCGCCAATCGATTATATTCTAGATGTTCAGCTCTCATTTACTGGTCTGCAATGGTGGTGGCAAAACCATTGCTGAAACAATGGGCCTGTTCCCGTACACAGAACATGTTATCGGCAGCACATGATCTATTTACATGGGGCCATGTGATGACCAGAATGATTTTTGGGGGATTTTTCTGCATTAAAAAAAAAAAAATCACCCAAAGAATGAACATTTTTCTGGTTTATCGGTAATTACCAATAACAAAAGGTGTGTACAGGTGCTTACTAAGAGTAGCCATCTCCATATATAACAAACAAAGTAGCACTCTGTAGTACTATAGTTAACAAGAAGTATATGAAATTGGAATTGCATTACTGCTCTAGAAGATAGGAAAAATTGAGAATACTTAGAGCATAAATTGGCCAATTCATGTGTGCCCAGAAGCCAACAACAAGGCGACTCTCGTTGCTGGGAACCTATCTAATGTGAATCCTCTCCCAGGCAGAAGCCTGCATGTATATGGGAAGATAAGATCCTGCTGTGATTAAGACCGCCAGAAGCTGATGGATGGAGTGCTCAGCCTATGTATAAATATGAAAAGAATGACCATAACTTCCAAAACAGAAAACAAGTGTGTACAGGTGCTTACTAAGAGTAGCCATCTCCATATATAACTAACAAATAAAGCTGCACTTTAGGTTCCCAGCAAAGAGAATCACCTTATCGTGGCTGCTGGGTACATATGAATTGGCCAATTTATGCATGAAGTATCTTCCTTTTTTTCTTATTTTCTATAGTAGTAATGCATTTTCAATTTCATATAATTCATGTTTACATGCTATAGCGTTACAGAGTGCTACTTTATTTGTTATTTATACAGTTGTGCTCAAAAGTTTGCACCACAAGGCCATGTCAACCTGTCATTGGCTACAGCAGAACAAAGTGAAGGTTCTGGAGTGGCCATCTCAGTCTCCTGACCACAATATCATTGAGCCACTCTAGGGAGATCTCAAGCACCCAGTTCATGCTAGACAGCCCAGGAATTTACAGGAACTGGAGACTTTTTGCCAAGAAGAATGGGCAGCTTTACCATCTGAGAAAATAAAGAACCTCATCCACAACTACCACAAAAGACTTCAAGCTGTCATTGATGTTAGAGGGGGCAATACACGATATTGAGAACTGGGGTATGTGAACTTTTGATCAGGGTCATTTGGATGTTTTTGGTTGTCATTAAGATTTAAAAAGAGAAAACACAGTAGTTTGACAATAAATGGCTTCACCCAACCAATAACCATGAGTGGAGAAAATGTTTTTTTGTTATCAATCATATTCTCTGAAATAAGGCCAAGAAAGGAAAAATTCTGCCGGGGTAAGTAAATGGGTAATGGGTAATTACCGGCACGTTTACTGCTGTGCATTACCATAGTATCAGCACTGCAGGTGAGTGCCCATAAACTGCAGAGGAAATACAGAGGAGAAAACTGACTGCAGATTACAAATCCATATCAAGTCACTCTGTGCTAAAGACTTCACCCTCTGCAATGCAAACGCTCAGGGTTTCCAAAGCAGAATACAAAACTCAAAATTAGCAGATTCATCATTGCTCTTGTGGGATTTTTTATTGCCTCGTTCTGTATCTGTGTTTTTGTTTGTTCCGCATTCATCTTTTCAAAGTCACTTCCGGTATATAGCCGCTCGTTCTTTTTAAGGTCACCATTGTAGGCAGTCTTTAGGTTTTCCAGAAGTTTTCACCTGATTCATCCACTTGCTAGTTTTCAAAAAGACGCAACATTTTTGAGCAGTTTTTGCAACATTTTACGTTAAAAAGTTGCAAAAAAAAGTTATGGCAAAAAAAAGTAAACACTGATGTTGACTCTTGCACAAAATTCTTCAACCACATGCGCCATTTTAAAGAAAGAATTTTTTTTTAAAGAAAAAGTGACTTAAAAAAAATGCAAACGATGACTTGGAGTTCAGTGATTATTGTTATACTTGCTAAAATTGAGAAGAAAAAAAAAAAAAGTTGCTTAAAACAAAAGATCACTGAGGACCACAGCAGTAGAGCACCATCACATGTTTAGGGAGTACATCAAAAATGCAGAAAAAAAGGTGCAAATATTTGCAATATATTTTTCTCAGTTTCATCTATTCCTGGTATTGGCTGTTTTTTTACAATCAAAAATACTAATGAAAATACTGTCACGTGAACTAGGCCTAAGCAAAGAAACAGCCCTATATTACTCATCTCAGACTGCTGCTTTAAAGAGTAATTGTTGTTTTCATTTTTATTTCACAAGTCAGTAATACACATGAAAATAAGCATTTTTTGTAATATATCCCATCAGAGAAACCTGCTTTTTTTCTCCTCCTGGAATTTCAATTCACAGGTAAAATCTGTATTCAGTGAAGACAGATTTTCCCATTACTGAGATAGGAGACGGCAGTTGGTGCTCAGAAAGTTCTATGGAGGGGGAGGAGCTAGAGTCAAACACAGACATTCAAGTTCTCTTTAATTGACAGTTACAGATCTCCACAGAACTTTATGAGCACCAACTGTCATCTCCTGTCTCAGTAATGTGAACGTCTGTAATCACTAAAGACTGATTTTACCCATGAATTGACAATTTTGAGAATGAAATATCAGTCCAGGAGGAGAAAAAAAAAGAGGATTTATCTGATGAGATATATTACTAAGTTTCTTATTTTCACACGTACTATTGATTTATGGAAAACACAATATGAAGGACGTGACTACCAGATCTGCAGGTATCACAGCTCCCAGCGTCAGCGTTACTACGTGATGTGCTGCTATGCGGGGCATGCTAAGTGAAGTTTTGGCAATAGGTCGGCACTCAGGAGATGTCATCGCCTGGGAAGTTGCACACAAAGTTATAAGTTGTTCACTTATAGCTGCACCAAGTGAAGAACAAGCCAAAAGCAGCTGCAGTAGCTCAGCTGGCATCTTCTGATTGCTGAAAGGTAAAGCCGGGTTAGTTACCGAGCCGGGGGTGCAGTGGTGAAGAGCGCTGCGTATTCAGTATTGATAGAAGCAAAGTCATCCATGTTTCCAACGTAGACGTGAACCAGCGCGGCGTCGCTCATCTGAAGACCGACCTCATGTGCTTTTGCTGCGACAAAGAACAAATGCACATTAAGTCAACACTTCTCC
Source organism: Phyllobates terribilis (assembly GCF_046119375.1). Taxonomy (NCBI): domain Eukaryota; kingdom Metazoa; phylum Chordata; class Amphibia; order Anura; family Dendrobatidae; genus Phyllobates; species Phyllobates terribilis. Next base: position 99,257,025 of record NW_027362767.1, on the reverse strand, counting down.
TCCGTGATCAGTAACTGCTGCCAGCCTCCCAGCAGCCATTGCAAAGTCACAGGCCGTCATAAGAACCCATCATTTCACAAAAATCTCCAGACTTCCCGTTCCCTACCCAGCAGCACTAAAGACCACAGTGCAGCACAACATTCCTCCCCAGCAGCACCAAAGACCACAGTGCAGCACAACATTCCTCCACAGCAGCACCAAAGACCACAGTGCAGCACAACATTCCTCCACAGCAGCACCAAAGACCACAGTGCAGCACAACATTCCTCCACAGCAGCACCAAAGACCACAGTGCAGCTCAACATTCCTCCACAGCAGCACCAAACACCGCAGTGCAGCACAACATTCCTCCACAGCAGCACCAGACACCGCAGAGTAGCACAACATTCCTCCACAGCTACACCAAAGACCACAGTGCAGCACAACATTCCTCCACAGCAGCACCAAAGACCACAGTGCAGCACAACATTCCTCCACAGCAGCACCAAAGACCACAGTGCAGCTCAACATTCCTCCACAGCAGCACCAAACACCGCAGTGCAGCACAACATTCCTCCACAGCAGCACCAGACACCGCAGAGTAGCACAACATTCCTCCACAGCAGCACCAAAGACCACAGTGCAGCACAACATTCCTCCACAGCAGCACCAAAGACCACAGTGCAGCACAACATTCCTCCCCAGCAGCACCAAAGACCACAGTGCAGCACAACATTCCTCCCCAGCAGCACCAAAGACCACAGTGCAGCACAACATTCCTCCACAGCAGCACCAAAGACCACAGTGCAGCACAACATTCCTCCACAGCAGCACCAAAGACCACAGTGCAGCACAACATTCCTCCACAGCAGCACCAAAGACCACAGTGCAGCACAACATTCCTCCACAGCAGCACCAAAGACCACAGTGCAGGACAACATTCCTCCACAGCAGCACCAAAGACCACAGTGCAGCACAACATTCCTCCACAGCAGCACCAGACACTGCAGTGTAGCACAACATTCCTCTCCAGCAGCACCAAACACCGCAGTGCAGCACAACATTCCTCCACAGCAGCACCAGACACCGCAGTGCAGCACAACATTCCTCCCCAGCAGCACCAAACACCGCAGTGCAGCACAACATTCCTCCCCAGCAGCACCAAACACCGCAGTGCAGCACAACATTCCTCCCCAGCAGCACCAAACACCGCAGTGCGGCACAACATTCCTCCCCAGCAGCACCAAACACCGCAGTGCAGCACAACATTCCTCCCCAGCAGCACCAAACACTGCGGTGCAGCACAACATTCCTCCCCAGCAGCACCAAACACCGCAGTGCAGAACAACAGTCCTCCACAGCACAGCAGCACCAGACACCGCAGTGCAGCACAACATTCCTCCCCAGCAGCATCAAACACCGCGCTGCAGCACAACATTCCTCCCCAGCAGCACCTAAGACTGCAGTGTAGCACAACATTCCTCCCCAGCAGCACCAGACACCGCAGTGCAGCACAACATTCCTCCACAGCAGCACCAGACACTGCAGTGCAGCACAACATTCCTCCACAGCAGCACCAGACACCGCAGTGCAGCACAACATTCCTCCCCAGCAGCACCAAACACTGCAGTGCAGCACAACATTCCTCCCCAGCAGCACCAGACACTGCAGTGCAGCACAACATTCCTTCCCAGCAGCATCAAACACCACGGTGCAGCACAACATTCCTTCCCAGCAGCACCTAAGACTGCAGTGCAGCACAACATTCCTCCCCAGCAGCACCAGACACTGCAGTGCAGCACAACATTCCTCCCCAGCAGCACCAGACACCGCGGTGCAGCACAACATTCCTCCCCAGCAGCACCAAAGACCACAGCGCAGGACAACATCCCTCCCCAGCAGCCCCAAACACCGCAGTGCAGCACAACATTCCTCCACAGCAGCATCAAACACCGTGGTGCAGCACAACATTCCTCCCCAGCAGCACCTAAGACTGCAGTGCAGCACAACATTCCTCCCCAGCAGCCCCAAACACCGCAGGGCAGCACAACATTCCTCCACAGCAGCATCAAACACCGCGGTGCAGCACAACATTCCTCCCCAGCAGCACCTAAGACCACAGTGCAGCACAACATTCCTCCCCAGCAGCCCCAAACACCGCAGTGCAGCACAGCATTCCTCCACAGCAGCCCCAAACACTGCAGCGCAGCACAACATTCCTCCACAGCAGCACCAAACACTGCAGTGCAGCACAACATTCCTCCACAGCAGCACCAGACACTGCAGTGCAGCACAACATTCCTCCCCAGCAGCACCAGACACTGCAGTGCAGCACAACATTCCTCCCCAGCAGCACCAGACACCGCAGTGCAGCACAACATTCCTCCCCAGCAGCACCTAAGACTGCAGTGCAGCACAACATTCCTCCCCAGCAGCACCAGACACTGCAGTGCAGCACAACATTCCTCCCCAGCAGCACCAGACACCGCAGTGCAGCACAACATTCCTCCCCAGCAGCACCTAAGACTGCAGTGCAGCATAACATTCCTCCACAGCAGCACCAGACACTGCAGTGCAGCACAACATTCCTCCCCAGCAGCACCAGACACTGCAGTGCAGCACAACATTCCTCCCCAGCAGCACCAGACACCGCAGTGCAGCACAACATTCCTCCCCAGCAGCACCAGACACCGCAGTGCAGCACAACATTCCTCCCCAGCAGCACCTAAGACTGCAGTGCAGCACAACATTCCTCCACAGCAGCACCAGACACCGCAGTGCAGCACAACATTCCTCCCCAGCAGCACCTAAGACTGCAGTGCAGCATAACATTCCTCCCCAGCAGCACCAGACACTGCAGTGCAGCACAACATTCCTCCACAGCAGCACCAGACACTGCAGTGCAGCACAACATTCCTCCCCAGCAGCACCAGACACCGCAGTGCAGCACAACATTCCTCCCCAGCAGCATCAAACACCGCAGTGCAGCACAACATTCCTCCACAGCAGCATCAAACACCGCGGTGCAGCACAACATTCCTCCCCAGCAGCACCTAAGACCACAGTGCAGCACAACATTCCTCCCCAGCAGCCCCAAACACCGCAGTGCAGCACAACATTCCTCCCCAGCAGCACCAGACACTGCAGTGCAGCACAACATTCCTCCCCAGCAGCACCAGACACCGCAGTGCAGCACAACATTCCTCCCCAGCAGCACCAGACACTGCAGTGCAGCACAACATTCCTCCCCAGCAGCACCAGACACCGCAGTGCAGCACAACATTCCTCCCCAGCAGCACCTAAGACTGCAGTGCAGCATAACATTCCTCCACAGCAGCACCAGACACTGCAGTGCAGCACAACATTCCTCCCCAGCAGCACCAGACACTGCAGTGCAGCACAACATTCCTCCCCAGCAGCACCAGACACTGCAGTGCAGCACAACATTCCTCCCCAGCAGCACCAGACACCGCAGTGCAGCACAACATTCCTCCCCAGCAGCACCAGACACCGCAGTGCAGCACAACATTCCTCCCCAGCAGCACCAGACACCGCAGTGCAGCACAACATTCCTCCCCAGCAGCACCTAAGACTGCAGTGCAGCACAACATTCCTCCACAGCAGCACCAGACACCGCAGTGCAGCACAACATTCCTCCCCAGCAGCACCAGACACCGCAGTGCAGCACAACATTCCTCCCCAGCAGCACCAGACACCGCAGTGCAGCACAACATTCCTCCCCAGCAGCACCTAAGACCACAGTGCAGCACAACATTCCTCCACAGCAGCACCAAAGACCACAGTGCAGCACAACATTCCTCCCCAGCAGCACCAGACACTGCAGTGCAGCACAACATTCCTCCCCAGCAGCACCAGACACCGCAGTGCAGCACAACATTCCTCCCATCCACTGAACAAGGAACCTATATGACACCCACACATATCAGACATTTATGGTATATTTTGTGGCTATCCCATAATATCCAAGACGGTACCACCCCTGGACAGTGTATGGGGGAAGGTATGCAGGCTTTATTCTGAGGTATTATGGCATTTCTTTCCTCAGGAAACAAGGAATAAAGGGACTCCTACAGCAACTAGAAAGGCCGGAGCATTATCTTATCCCACCGTGGTGCCCCCTCATGTGTGGGGTGTGTGGAGGAGCCTTGTGTGCCAGGACCCTGTGTGTGGAGGAGCCTTGTGTGCCAGGACCCAGTGTGTGGCGGAGCCTTGTGTGCCAGGACCCAGTGTGTGGAGGAGCCTTGTGTGCCAGGACCCCGTGTGTGGAGGAGTCTTGTGTGCCAGGACCCCGTGTGTGGAGGAGCCTTGTGTGCCAGGACCCCGTGTGTGGGTATAATGGCTCCTGACAGGTAGCAGAGCACCAGTAATCCTATAGGTGCATGAGGAGATTTTATGCTTAGAAACAACACAAACAAGATAATAAAAGCTGATCCGCATCAGGAGCCGGAGCCCTGAGGAAAAAGAAAAGCAACAGCGTCGCCTGCAGTTACCTCATACAGTGACTCACGGCCATTACACAACAAGAGCCCTGCAGCCGCCATGATGAGAACACGCGTCTGCCGTGAGTCACTGTCACACCTGTGCAGGCGCTGTATGGGGCCACAGCAGTAATCTCCGCAAAGTGCAGCAAGTTGTCATTGTGTATCGTGTGCTCACAGCGGCACACACCCGGATTAATCACCGGCTGTCTCCCACCATAACCCATGATTAAAAAGACAACGTTTTTTCTCCAGCGATGACGAGTATGTATAGGATTGGAACATCATGTTTTGTAGTCCAAAATTAAAAATTGGCATAGTGGCAACCACCACATATCCATAGGAGAAGCCAGCGCGCTTCAGCTAAAACAGCCTTAAAGAGGCTTAATCCCATACATACTCGTCACCGCTGGAGAAAAAAGCTGCATTGTGTGATTAGTCCTGGACTAGGGCAGCTCCGTGCGATCATCTTTACTCGAACAAGGAGCAACAACATTCAGTGAGCGGACTCTCCTGTCCCCATTCCCTCCCTGCATGATTAAAAAGAAACCCCTTCTCTAACCCTAACAATCTGCTGTATCCATTCATATACACCATATGGAGTAAACTATTGGGTCACACGTCCTAATCACTAAATACAGGTTTCTCATCCAGTCCCATTGTCCCTCAGTGTATAACATCCGGCCCCTCCCCTGGTGTATAACATCCGGCCCCTCCCCCAGTGTATAACATCCGGCCCCTCCCCCAGTGTATAACATCCGGCCCCTCCCCCAGTGTATAACATCCGGCCCCTCCCCCAGTGTATAACATCCGGCCCCTCCCCCAGTGTATAACATCCGGCCCCTCCCCCAGTGTATAACATCCGGCCCCTCCCCCAGTGTAAAACATCCGGCCCCTCCCCCAGTGTAAAACATCCGGCCCCTCCCCCAGTGTATAACATCCGGCCCCTCCCCCAGTGTATAACATCCGGCCCCTCCCCCAGTGTATAACATCCGGCCCCTCCCCCAGTGTATAACATCCGGCCCCTCCCCCAGTGTATAACATCCGGCCCCTCCCCCAGTGTATAACATCCGGCCCCTCCCCCAGTGTATAACATCCGGCCCCTCCCCCAGTGTATAACATCCGGCCCCTCCCCCAGTGTATAACATCCGGCCCCTCCCCCAGTGTATAACATCCGGCCCCTCCCCCAGTGTATAACATCCGGCCCCTCCCCCAGTGTATAACATCCGGCCCCTCCCCCAGTGTATAACATCCGGCCCCTCCCCCAGTGTATAACATCCGGCCCCTCCCCCAGTGTATAACATCCGGCCCCTCCCCCAGTGTATAACATCCGGCCTCTCCCCCAGTGTATAACATCCGGCCCCTCCCCCAGTGTATAACATCCGGCCCCTCCCCCAGTGTATAACATCCGGCCCCTCCCCCAGTGTATAACATCCAGCCCCTCCCCCAGTGTATAACATCCGGCCCCTCCCCCAGTGTATAACATCCGGCCCCTCCCCCAGTGTATAACATCCGGCCCCTCCCCCAGTGTATAACATCCGGCCCCTCCCCCAGTGTATAACATCCGGCCCCTCCCCCAGTGTATAACATCCAGCCCCTCCCCCAGTGTATAACATCCGGCCCCTCCCCCAGTGTATAACATCCAGCCCTTGACCCACCCTTCCCGGTGTATAACATCTGGCCCCTGACCCCCTTTTGTATAAAACCTGGCCCCTGACCCCCCCCCCCCCCCCCCCGGTGTATAAAATCTTTTGTATAAAATCTGGCCCCTGACCCCTCCGATGTATAAAATCCGGCCCCTGACCCCCCTCCCGCCCGGTGTATAAAATCCGGCACCTGACCCCCCTCCCCCTCCCCCGTCTGGGGTATAAAATCCAGCCCCTGACCCTCCCCCAGTGTATAACATTTGGCCTCTGACCTCCCCAGTGTATAACATCCAGGCCCGTGATCCCCCAATCACGGTGTATAACATTTGGTCACTGACCCCCACCCCGCTGTATAACATTTGGCCTCTGACCTTCCCGATGTATAAAATCCAGCCCCTGACTCCCCCGATGTATAACATCTGGCCCCTCACTCTCCTAGTGTATAACATCTAGCCCTTCACCCCGGTGTACAACATCAGTGGATAACTGATCACCATCTTTACATCTCTACATACTTGCCTTTTAAAGAGGAGAGCGCAGTATGAACGGCTTCATGGACAGACCGCCCCATGCCGATTATCTCACTGATCCATCTGAATCCCCCCAGTGACGAGGATGACTGCTGGATTACAGCATCTACAGACAAGCAGACATATACTGTTATTTTTTATTTATGTGAGCGGTCAGCAGTGCTAGGGAGTGCGGTGAGAAGGCCAGTGAGCAGCAGTGGTAGGGAGTGCGGTGAGAAGGCCAGAGAGCAGCAGTGCTAGGGAGTGCGGTGAGAAGGCCAGCGAGCAGCAGTGCTAAGGAGTGCGGCGAGAAGGCCGGCCAGCAGCACTAGGGAGTGCGGTGAGAAGGCCAGCGAGCAGCAGTGCTGAGGAGTGCGGCGAGAAGGTCGGCCAGCAGCACTAGGGAGTGCGGTGAGAAGGCCAGCCAGCAGCAGTGCTAGGGAGTGAGGTGAGAAGGCTAGCCAGCAGCAGTGCTAGGGAGTGCAATGAGAAGGCCAGAGAGCAGCAGTGCTAGGGAGTGCAGTGAGAAGGCCAGCCAGCAGCAGTGCTAAGGAGTGCGGCGAGAAGGCCGGCCAGCAGCACTAGAGAGTGCGGTGAGAAGGCCGGCCAGCAGCAGTGCTAGGGAGTACTGTGAGAAGGCCAGCCAGCAGCAGTGCTAGGGAGTGCAGTGAGAAGGCCAGCGTGCTGCAGTGCTAGGGAGTGCAGTGAGAAGGCCAGCGTGCAGCAGTGCTAGGGAGTGAGGCGAGAAAGCCAGCCAGCAGCAGTGCTAGGGAGTGAGGCAAGAAGGCTAGCCAGCAGCAGTGCTAGGGAGTGAGTTGAGAAGGTCAGCAAGCAGCAGTGCAAGGGAGTGCGGTAAGAAGGCCAGCCAGCAGCAGTGCTAGGGAGTGCGACGAGAAGGCCAGCCAGCAGCAGTGCTAGGGAGTGCGACGAGAAGGCCAGCCAGCAGCAGTGCTAGGGAGTGCGACGAGAAGGCCAGCCAGCAGCAGTGCTAGGGAGTGCGACGAGAAGGCCAGCCAGCAGCAGTGCTAGGGAGTGCGGTGAGAAGGACAGCCAGCAGCAGTGCTAGGGAGTGAGGTGAGAAGGCTAGCCAGCAGCAGTGCTAGGGAGTGCAGTGAGAAGGCCAGCGAGCAGCAGTGCTAGGGAGTGCGGCGAGAAGGCCAGCCACCAGCAGTGCTAGGGAGTGGGGCAAGAAGACCAGCCAGCAGCAGTGCTAGGGAGTGCGGCAAGAAGGCCAGCCAGCAGCAGTGCTAGGGAGTGCGGTGAGAAGGCCAGCCAGCAGCAGTGCTAGGGAGTGAGGCGAGAAAGCCAGCCAGCAGCAGTGCTAGGGAGTGAGGCAAGAAGGCTAGCCAGCAGCAGTGCTAGGGAGTGAGTTGAGAAGGTCAGCAAGCAGCAGTGCAAGGGAGTGCGGTAAGAAGGCCAACCAGCAGCAGTGCTAGGGAGTGCAGAGAGAAGGCCAGCCAGCAGCAGTGCTAGGGAGTGCGGTGAGAAGGCTAGCCAGCAGCAGCGCTAGGGAGTGTGGCAAGAAGGTCAGCCAGTAGCAGTGCTAGGGAGTGCGGTAAGAAGGCCAGCCAGCAGCAGTGCTAGGGAGTGCAGTGAGAAGGCCAGCGTGCAGCAGTGCTAGGGAGTGAATCGAGAAGGCCAGCGAGCAGCAGTGCTAGGGAGTGCGACGAGAAGGCGAGCCAGCAGCATTGCTAGGGAGTGCGACGAGAAGGCCAGCCAGCAGCAGTGCTAGGGAGTGCGACGAGAAGGCCAGCCAGCAGCAGTGCTAGGGAGTGCGACGAGAAGGCCAGCCAGCAGCAGTGCTAGGGAGTGCGACGAGAAGGCCAGCCAGCAGCAGTGCTAGGGAGTGCGACGAGAAGGCTAGCCAGCAGCAGTGCTAGGGAGTGTAGTGAGAAGGCCAGCGAGCAGCAGTGCTAGGGAGTGCGGCGAGAAGGCCAGCCACCAGCAGTGCTAGGGAGTGGGGCAAGAAGGCCAGCCAGCAGCAGTGCTAGGGAGTGCGGTGAGAAGGCCAGCCAGCAGCAGTGCTAGGGAGTGAGGCGAGAAGGCCAGCCAGCAGCAGTGCTAGGGAGTGCGGAGAGAAGGACAGCCAGCAGCAGTGCTAGGGAGTGAGGTGAGAAGGCTAGCCAGCAGCAGTGCTAGGAAGTGCAGTGAGAAGGCCAGCGAGCAGCAGTGCTAGGAAGTGCGGCGAGAAGGCCAGCCACCAGCAGTGCTAGGGAGTGGGGCAAGAAGGCCAGCCAGCAGCAGTGCTAGGGAGTGCGGCAAGAAGGCCAGCCAGCAGCAGTGCTAGGGAGTGCGGTGAGAAGGCCAGCCAGCAGCAGTGCTAGGGAGTGCGGTGAGAAGGCTAGCCAGCAGCAGCGCTAGGGAGTGTGGCAAGAAGGTCAGCCAGTAGCAGTGCTAGGGAGTGCGGTAAGAAGGCCAGCCAGCAGCAGTGCTAGGGAGTGCGGTGAGAAGGCCAGCGTGCAGCAGTGCTAGGGAGTGCGGTAAGAAGGCCAGCCAGCAGCAGTGCTAGGGAGTGAGGCGAGAAAGCCAGCCAGCAGTAGTGCTAGGGAGTGAGGCGAGAAGGCTAGCCAGCAGCAGTGCTAGGGAGTGAGTTGAGAAGGTCAGCAAGCAGCAGTGCAAGGGAGTGCGGTGAGAAGGCCAGCCAGCAGCAGTGCTAGGGAGTGCGGAGAGAAGGCCAGCCAGCAGCAGTGCTAGGGAGTGCGGTGAGAAGGCTAGCCAGCAGCAGCGCTAGGGAGTGTGGCAAGAAGGTCAGCCAGTAGCAGTGCTAGGGAGTGCGGTAAGAAGGCCAGCCAGCAGCAGTGCTAGGGAGTGCAGTGAGAAGGCCAGCGTGCAGCAGTGCTAGGGAGTGAATCGAGAAGGCCAGCGAGCAGCAGTGCTAGGGAGTGAATCGAGAAGGCCAGCGAGCAGCAGTGCTAGGGAGTGCGACGAGAAGGCGAGCCAGCAGCATTGCTAGGGAGTGCGACGAGAAGGCCAGCCAGCAGCAGTGCTAGGGAGTGCGACGAGAAGGCCAGCCAGCAGCAGTGCTAGGGAGTGCGACGAGAAGGCCAGCCAGCAGCAGTGCTAGGGAGTGCGACGAGAAGGCCAGCCAGCAGCAGTGCTAGGGAGTGCGGTGAGAAGGACAGCCAGCAGCAGTGCTAGGGAGTGAGGTGAGAAGGCTAGCCAGCAGCAGTGCTAGGGAGTGCAGTGAGAAGGCCAGCGAGCAGCAGTGCTAGGGAGTGCGGCAAGAAGGCCAGCCACCAGCAGTGCTAGGGAGTGGGGCAAGAAGGCCAGCCAGCAGCAGTGCTAGGGAGTGCGGCAAGAAGGCCAGCCAGCAGCAGTGCTAGGGAGTGCGGTGAGAAGGCCAGCCAGCAGCAGTGCTAGGGAGTGAGGCGAGAAAGCCAGCCAGCAGCAGTGCTAGGGAGTGAGGCGAGAAGGCTAGCCAGCAGCAGTGCTAGGGAGTGAGTTGAGAAGGTCAGCAAGCAGCAGTGCAAGGGAGTGCGGTAAGAAGGCCAGCCAGCAGCAGTGCTAGGGAGTGCGGAGAGAAGGCCAGCCAGCAGCAGTGCTAGGGAGTGCGGAGAGAAGGCTAGCCAGCAGCAGTGCTAGGGAGTGCGGTGAGAAGGTCAGCCAGCAGCAGTGCTAGGGAGTGAGGTGAGAAGGCTAGCCAGCAGCAGTGCTAGGGAGTGCAGTGAGAAGGCCAGCGAGCAGCAGTGCTAGGGAGTGCGGCAAGAAGGCCAGCCACCAGCAGTGCTAGGGAGTGGGGCAAGAAGGCCAGCCAGCAGCAGTGCTAGGGAGTGCGGCAAGAAGGCCAGCCAGCAGCAGTGCTAGGGAGTGCGGTGAGAAGGCCAGCCAGCAGCAGTGCTAGGGAGTGAGGCGAGAAAGCCAGCCAGCAGCAGTGCTAGGGAGTGAGGCGAGAAGGCTAGCCAGCAGCAGTGCTAGGGAGTGAGTTGAGAAGGTCAGCAAGCAGCAGTGCAAGGGAGTGCGGTAAGAAGGCCAGCCAGCAGCAGTGCTAGGGAGTGCGGAGAGAAGGCCAGCCAGCAGCAGTGCTAGGGAGTGCGGCGTGAAGACCGGCCAGCAGCAGTGCCTCCGACAGTCACACATACGTACGGGCGGTCTACACAACACACATACACGGTCACACTAATAACAATCATTCATCATTACATGCTGAGTGTAATAATTGTGTCCAGAATCTGTACAGATAACACACAGAGTTATCACTGTGCAGGTGTTTTATCGATATATGCTACAATATTAGTGGCCATCTGTCGGACCAGGAGGCCGAAAGGAAAACAAAATTATTTCAATTAATTTGGCTTTTGCTTTCCCCTTTGTAGCGACTCTGCAAAGTCTCCATAACTTTGGCCCAAGAAAGCACAACTCCATCAATTCACTTTTACATCTGGTCCAGACGCATCAACCTGGTTTCACACCTTAAAAGTTTTTACTGCAGGCAGCAACAGAGGGGATTTCGTATCTACCTGTAGCCCACGGCTGGGGACTGAAACTCGTGGCTTGTGTTTCCAAATCTCCGTGCACTGCTGTCTCATCCAGGAGAGGATGCAGCGTATCACAGGAACATGGCTGTGCTGCCAGGGTCGGACATCCAACCTGCAAGGAGAACTTCATTTGGCATCATACATTTCTATCGATCCAGGGTATAAAAAGTGTCCTTAGACAGTATGCCTTGGCAGTACTACACTAAAAGGGTATTAGTCCTTTCACCCACATTCATTGTTAAACCAAGGTCTTGCTTCCCTCAAATCAAGGAAACATTCTTGGTGCACAATTCAGACTTAAAAGGCCACGAACTAATTTTCCATCCATTCTATATGAGTAGGTGGTTCCTCTTTTTACAGCATTCTGTCAGCACTATAGGTGCTGGAACTTCCTTCCCTTCCTATTTCCGTATAGATTGTAAGCTTGTGAGCAGGGCCCTCACTCCTCCTGTAACTGCTGAACTATGTGTTACTTTGTGATGTCTTTATTGTTTGTACTCTGCCTGAAAGAGAGGTGATAATTATTTTGCATATTTTTTTGGCTTTTCAACATATAAATATGGAAAGTAACAACCGACATAGGGTTGGATTATCATGGGAGGTCTTGTCACGAAAAATTCATTTGACTTTATTTCTTATTATGTCATTGATATTTGTAGCCAAGTCTGAATGAAACGGTGCAACAGCAATAGTTTCCGATGTTTACTCTCTGCCAATCCCGTGTACTGCCAACCTTTGCCCTGACACCTTTACGATTAGGAATTACGTTTTTAACAGATAGGACATGTGTTCTTTAGGGTTTGTGTACACTACTTCTTTTTCAGGTGGTCAACTCTGTAACGCGCCTGAACGAGTGCTTAATATTTGCTGAAAAAAAAATTCAGGCTTTTGTCTATCTTTTAACTGTGATAACCGAACAAAGAAAGCATGACTGCATCCATACAATAATGTAAAAATCAATGAATATGTGAAAATTGCTAAAAAAAAACAACAAAAAAAAACAACATGCTAAAATACAATACAAGGAATCCATTCAATATAAGGAAACAGAAAAAGACAGATACGTGTTTCGCACAATGTGCTTCATCAGGGGTGACCCATAACACGCCTGAAAAAGTGCTTAATAAACAAGGATGCCACACATAGACCAAAGATGGATGAAAATCAGACCCAGGACACTGATCACAAATAGTCTGCTTATTTCTCATAAGGCACAAAATAAATGGAAGTGTGAATGAGGCCCAATGAGTTTCTTTTTGAAAAGGAAATAAATGAAAGGTAAGGGGAATGTTTGCATTACTCCAATGGTGGAATAAGAGTGCAGAGATGTTGTAGGATGATCCCAAGAAGCTGCTGCCGGGTGTTACTCACTTTAGCCTCCAGATGAAGCTTGGACACACGGAGGTAAGCCACAGGAGCGAAGGCATCATTAGAGTGCATCACCACCTCCGAGGAATCTCTGGGGAAGGAGAGACAGCTGGGTCACATCCACGAGTGGACATAGCGGCGGCAAATGCAGGAGAGTAATGGGTCAATCAGAAGCACTGGCTCCGAGAAGATGCTGCCCACAATTTCACACTGATTGACAATATTTTCTGATATTAACCAAGACTTTACTAAATAAGAATAAGTGAATGAAGCAAAATCCTATGACCGGTGCCCACTGCTACATTAACATGCTTCTTACATATGAGCGACAATAAATGCATAAAAAACATCATCGGAATAATAGACGCAAGGACGAAATCCTGAGAAATCTCTTGTATTGTAGGAATCCCGCTCATGCCGGAAATATTTGGCTAATGCATATTTCCAAGTGAGAAAGGGCTGGGCATCCTACATAGGGCTGCGAGCAGAAGACGACCTCACCGCACTGTCGCCTGCAGCTATGATGAGAGCTTGTTAATAGTGCGGCTACAATTACCGGCAGGGGAAGGATGGAGAGTTCACGAATAACCATCTATAATTAGCAGGAGACCCGTGTGAGGAGCTCAGCAAATTACCGAGTTCTTAAGTGTCACCATATTCTCCTAAAAAGAGGAAGAAATTCTGCTCCATCTTGTATTGGAAAAACCTTGAAAGAACCTATGGTAAGCGCTGTGCCGCCCAATACCCGGGCAATTACTGCGGCATCAGTTACAATATGGGATCAATGACAAAAAAACAAAAAGAACGGTCTCCAAATCATTACCCATCAGAAGTATGACATGAAAGATGCAGAATCGTTATCACGCAGTCATTGTGGTTAGATCGGGTGATGCGGCTTATTACATGCCAGTGACACCTCTGTGTGAATAAAGCGGAATGAAAAGTTCTGAAACTTTCTAATATCCTGCGTTTCAATTGCTCATTATTTTCAAAATGTCTGTTTGCTGTCTGTGAATTGGAACAACGGCTCATTCTAAAATATAAATTCCTACAAGCAACAGAAAGACAGGAGATTAAATCTATTCCTTTAACAAAAGAGAATGTTTCTACTATTATGTCATGTTTTTATTATTACAGGGAATCTGTCAGCAGGATTTCTCCCTAAACTATTTATATGTACATTTAGTGATTTCAAAAACAAGTCCAACAACACCTTTACATGGCCGGTCCGCTCCTCCGATCCTGAGAAAGCAGACTTTGAATAGATATGCAAATGACGCTGAAGACCTATGGTAGATCTGAAACCTCTGTCACTCCAGCTCTATTCCCCACCCAGCTCCACCTCCTCCTGCTTGACTGTCAGCCTCCATGCTGTGTGATTGCAGGCAAAGGGAGAAGTCAGTAAAGCAGGAAGTCAGGAAGAGGAGGCGGCGCTGGATGGGGAATAGAGCTGGAGTGACAGAGGTTTCAGATCTACCATAGCTCTTCAGCCTCATTTGCATATCAATTCAAACATTAATTTCTTTTTAACAGAGGAACGGACTAGCCATGCCAAGGCATTGCTGAACTTGTCTTTGAAAGAGCTACTTGCATATATAGTTACATAGGTTGAATAAAGACCATCAAATTCAACCTCCCTCATATAAATAGTTTGGGGAGTGAAATCCTGCTGACGGATTCCATTTAATAATTTTATTAATGGTATGTTATGAAATATATGGGTCGGTGGTTGTGAATGCCATTAAAAGAAAAGGGGAGCATTGCTCCCTATTAAATCCCACATCTATCCATCTCTCTCTCTAGCTTAGATGAGACATGACCGCTGCAGTAAAACATTGGCTGCAGTGGTTACGTGATATCTCCCAAGGGAAGAGGAAGCAAGGAGAGCAAGGTGGACATAGGCATGAGGAAGGAGAGCAAGGTGGACATAGGCATGAGGAAGGAGAGCAAGGTGGACATAGGCATGAGGAAGGAGACCAAGGTGGACATAGGCATGAGGAAGGAGACCAAGGTAGACATAGGCATGAGGAAGGAGAGCAAGGTGGACATAGGCATGAGGAAGGAGAGCAAGGTGGACATAGGCATGAGGAAGGAGAGCAAGGTGGACATAGGAATGAGGAAGGAGACCAAGGTGGACATAGGCATGAGGAAGGAGAGCAAGGTGGACATAGGCATGAGAAAGGAGACCAAGGTGGACATAGGCATGAGAAAGGAGACCAAGGTGGACATAGGCATGAGGAAGGAGAGCAAGGTGGACATAGGCATGAGAAAGGAGACCAAGGTGGACATAGGCATGAGGAAGGAGAGCAAGGTGGACATAGGCATGAGGAAGGAGAGCAAGGTGGACATAGGCATGAGAAAGGAGACCAAGGTGGACATAGGCATGAGGAAGGAGACCAAGGTAGACATAGGCATGAGAAAGGAGACCAAGGTGGACATAGGCATGAGTAAAGACTTGGATCCAATAGTTGAGTAGATATTTTTCTATTATTAGTTTCATACCATTATAGGCATATATTATTAAAAATAAGAAACAGGGGAAACAACTTCTTCAATAGGTAGGTAATATTTCTTTACGACTTTTTTGTTTGTTTGTTTGTTTTTAGTCTCATACATGGGACTATTATTAACAATATGCTGATATATTTTGGTAAACCAGCATTTTGCACTATGCATTGTCTATGTAAGATACTTAGTAAAGCAAACTTTTTTTTATGTCCTAACAGGCATTTACTTGAGAAATCTCAGGGGATCCTTCACAGAGCCTCGCTGCCTCCAGGATAATGCCAGGCCAGGTGTTTTAACCCTCAACTGGTGTGGTGGGGTTTTTGTCACGCAACTGGTGATATGGGGTTTCCTATACCCCAGTGTTTAGAAATCTCTTATTTTTACAGAAAATGCAAAGATCACGTTTGTTTTAATCGTTTTCTTATTGGCGATTGATTACACATGAGTATAACAAATTTTTGACACTCACAAATGGATGGAACTAGTGAGACACGTATCTTCATACCAGCATTTTTCAAAGAATGGCAGCCAAACAAAAATTCCCTGGGGTGTGGCAAACCCCACCTCACCAGTTGAGGGTTAAACTTAGAATTAGAAGGATTAACCACAGGGATAGGAGTTTTCTTAAACTACAAATTGGGTTTGGTGTAGGGCTGTGTTTAATGCCGGTCTCACACTTCAGACATGCACGTCTGAGAATGGACCACAGTGTCCGTACCGGCCATGGTGTCCGTACCCAAACACAACAGCCCTATATCTGTCTATGAGGCTGTTCAGCTCAGGTTAGGAGACCCGCCGCCTGTTTGGATCGTACTCGTAAGTGTTTAATGCTGTATAAGTATTTATTTTTTTTTATTTAACTTTAATAAATTAAATTTGAATTTTTTTTCAGAGAAGTGTAGGTCAAGGATGACCCAAGTGAGGTGAGGAAGGATAGCATCTCTGCAGCCGAAACATAACTATGTGGGGTTTCTAAGAAATCCTATTGTAATTGTACAACACAAGAATCATAACCTGAATAATTGTTGTTCTCAATGAGTTATTCCCATCTTTATTGATTGATATTGTTGGGTAGTGCTTATAAACACAAGCACTTTTGCAACTTAATGCTTATTAAAATTTGCATCCGTTTACAGCTTGTTGCCTTGGAGACCGACCACTGCTGCAACACAGAACACATGTGCCGTGCTTACAACATCTTTTCTGCTGAGAATGTAAGCACTGCATTGAAAACAGTCCTGTGTGCACTGTTACCGCTTAATCCAGGCCAGCTTCAATGCAGTGCTTAGATAGCAGTGGTGGTCGGTATCCTAGTCAACCAGCTGTAAACAAAAGTGTTAATATCTTAAGAACAGCTGCAAATTTTAATAAACCGTAGTGTTTGTTATTACAAGCAATATCTGAAAATATTCATTGATGAAGATGAGAATAACCCTTTAAAAAAGTTAAGAAAGTTACCTTTGCGAAGACTTTAAAAAGGAGCTGTCACCAAGTAAATGTGGCCAGTTTTTGTCTTCCTTGTATTATTACCTTTGCTACCCTAAGTATTCTGGGTTTTTTTATTATTATTTCTTAATCCTACCATATGGTTTCAGAGATATGGGCCTTTTTTACTTTGTGCTACTTTTTATGGTCTTTACTATGGGGATGTGGCTCACTGGATCCTCGGGGGCATGTCTTTAGGCTGCACTACATTATCACCCTGTGAGCACCGCCCCCTTGACAAAAAAAAATAAAAATTAGCACCAATAAAAAAGGTCCATATCTCTGGAACAGTATGGCGGATTTAAAAAAAAAATTAAAAAATGGGACTATTCAGGGGAACAGTGGGAATAAAATAAGAGCCAAACTTGGCCACTTTTGACCAGGTGACATGTCCTCTTTAAAGTGGCCCGGTCACTCTCCGTGACACATCCTGGGTACATGTTCCGCCTTCTTAGCAGAATTAATGCATCCTACATAGTTATTCTTGTATCCATTTACATCAGATGAAAATAGCAAAATGTTCCTAATGTCAAGAACACGTCCTAACTCTCAGGACGGTACAAGCAGCCCACATAGGAGGGAAGGTATCATGACTCCACGCTGTCAGGAAAGAGTTATGAGCTATGATTACTGGGATTTTAATGTTAAAGTGAGAGCTCAATGAAAAGCGAACAACTGTGGCCACTAAGTGCCGGAGTCACCGCGTTCAAAAAAAGATTGTCGCTCTGGGTGATTTGTTCTTAGCGGGAGCGCCTGTCACCGGATGCAGGAAGCCGATTGTCTGTGATCAGTGCTGTGACATTACGCCAGCACCAAGGCAAATCACAGTGCTCACACACCTTGTGGGGGTGGACAGCTTAGAAATGTGCAGCCGAAATAGTCCGCCTGACCCGGGCACAAGACTGGAACATTGTGCTCGCCTGTGGAAAGTCGCACAAGCTTTTTCCTACAAAAAGAGTAAATTTTTCATGCAGAAAAAACATACAAATTTTTCATCAGTACAGCCTTTCGTTAAAGGGGTATTCCCATCTCCAAGATCCTATCCCAATATGTAGTAGGTGAAATAATATTAACAAATACCTCCAATTAGAAATGTAGTATAGTTCTTCTGATTCACCATGTCGCTTACCCCATGTGCAGGGCATTGCAGTAGCTTAGGTATCCATGGTTACAACCACTCATATAGTATCTGTAACATACCTGGCGGCGTCCTTGCATGGTGGTCCATCTCCCACTGTGCAAGAGCGCGCACTTGATCTCCAGTCCAGAATGTCTCTCTGGCTTCCCTCCATGCTGTCTGTTTGTGTCTGTTTCTGCTGCTTAAGGGCGGCGCCCGATCACTTCCTGCTTTTTGTACCTGCTGTGGGTCACACCCCTTGTGCGTCCTCAGCCTATTGCTGTCTGTCACCTGGTATATAGCTCAGCTGCTCCCATCTATTCCTGCCTGAGCATAGTGTTTCATTCAGTGTGTGCTTGCACTCTGAAGGTGCCAGGTCCCGTTCTTTGTCTCCTGCTTTGCGGTATCAGTTCCCGTGTCTGAACTGAGTCCTGTCTATGTCTCCTGCCTTGCGGTATCAGTTCCCGTGTCTGAACTGAGTCCTGTCTGTGTTCTCTTGTCTGCCTATCCTGGAGGCTGTATTTCCAGGCCTGTCTGAACACGCTCCTAGCCTGTTCCTTCCGCCTTCTAGGGGCCGATTACCTAGATCCGTTCCTGTATCTTGTCTGTCCTGTCTGAACACGCTCCTAGCCTGTTCCTCCCGCCTTCTAGGGGCTGATTACCTAGACCCGCTCCGGTATCTTGTCTGTCCTGTCTGAACACGCTCCTAGCCTGTTCCTCCTGCCTTCTAGGGGCCGATTACCTAGACCCGCTCCTGTATCTTGTCTGTCCTGTCTGAACACGCTCCTTGCCTGTTCATCCTGCCTCTCTGGGGGCCGTATTCCCAGACCCGCTCCTGTATTCCGCTGCAGTGTCGGTCTCCTCCATACACTCAGTTCCAGTCTGAACTCTCTCCTATCCTTTACCTGTTTTGCCTCTATGTCCGTTCCCTTCCTTTTTCTGCAGAGTCTGAACTCGTACCTAACTCCTGCTTGTTGTCTCTGTACTCCCGTTTGTGAGTTTGTGGTCCACTCGCTACTTCACTGCAAGTACCCTGTGGGTATCTGGCTCTGCCTTTCCCTTCCTGTCTGTTCCGTGTGAACAGAGCCCTGTCCCCCCTGCTCAGCCTTGCCTGCTCTGACTCCTTTGCTCACCGCTCCGGCGGTTCTAGCCTGCTCTGACTCCTTTGCTCACCGCTCCGGCGGTTCTAGCCTGCTCTGACTCCTTTGCTCACCGCTCCGGCGGTTCTAGCCTGCTCTGACTCCTTTGCTTACCGCTCCGGCGGTTCTAGCCTGCTCTGACTCCTTTGCTCGCTGCTCCGGCAGCCTTGCTCCGCTCTGACCCTTTTGCTCACTGCTCCGGCAGTCTCGCTCCGCTCTTATCCTTTTGCTCACTGCTCCGGCAGTCTTGCTCCACTCTTGCTCACCGCTCCAGGCGGTCTCGTCTTGCTCCACTCTTGCTCACTGCTCCGGCAGTCTCGCTCAGCTCTGACCCTTTGCTCACCGCTCCTGGCGGCCTTGTCCTGCTCTACTCTTGCTCACCGCTCCAGGCGGCTTTGTCCTGCCCTGTTCTCGCTCACCTCTCTGGGCGGCCTCACTCTGCTGTGTTTGTCCACCACATCTGTGGTTCTGTTCCTGAGTCCCAGTGTGTACTGGGTCCTATCCCGCCAGTGTCCCTACCTGCTAGTGCCTCCCTGTCTGCACTCTAGCTGTGCTAGCCTGTACCCCTCTGCCTGTATTGTTCCTGAGTCCCAGTGTGTACTGGGTCCTATCCCGCCTGTGTTCCTACCTGCTAGTGCCTCCCTGTCTGCACTCTAGCTGTGCTTGCCTGTACCCCCCTGCCTGCATACCCGCCTGCCTGCATACCAGTTGTGCCTGCCTATACCCACCAGTCTGTGTGCCAGCCTACCAGTCTGTTCCTGTATTCCCCTGTGTGGGTCAACAGCCGTGTCCGGGGTCTGTCCTGGAGTAGCACCTGGTCTCTCTGCTCGGTTCCTCCTTGGTGCACTGGTGTCGTATGCCGTCGTGCCACCTTGGTCGGATCGGGCAGATACTTAGTTACGCCCCTCCAGGCACTCTCCGGTTCATGGCACAGTGGAATCACTACATAAACACGCACACGCCAGTCAGTCCGGGCGTGTGCATAACAGTATCACAAACTTAAATATATTTTATTAGGATTTTATGTGATATACTAATACAAAGTAGCAAGTATTTGTGACGTGTAACATGGTTTTCTAATTATTTAAAAAAATAGAAATCTGAAAATTGTGATGTGTATTCATATTCACACCCCTGTAGTCTGATACCTCTAAATAAAATCCTGAGTGACCAATTGCCTCCAGAAGTCACATAATTAGTAAATAGATTCTACGTGGGTGTAATTTATTTTCAGTATAACTACAGCTGTTCTGTGAAGGCCTCAGAGGTTTGTGTGAGAACATTAGGGATCGAACAGCATCATGAAATGAAGGAGCACACCAGACAAGTCAGGGATAAAGTTGTGGAAAAGAATAAAACAGGGTTAGGTTATAAAAAACAGCCCAAGCTGTGAACATCTCACAGAGCACTGATCAATCCATCATACAAAAATGGAAAGAGTACGGCACAACTGCAAACCTACCGTGACACGGAAGTCCACCTAAACTACAAGCAAGAAAAGAGCTAATTAGAGAATTGGTCCATGGTCACTCTCTAGAGGAGCTGCAGAGATCCACAGCTCAAGTGGGCGAATCTGTCCACAGGACAACTAATAGGGCTAGCTCACACAGCCATATATTGTCTCATGCGAGAGAATCAGGCCAATTATGCTAAAGACACTCGGCTCAAACTCAGTCAGAGTTTGGTCCAAGTATCATCTGAGTGTGATTTAATTCTCTCGCATGAGAAAATCGCAGCACAGGGGTGGAGAAGATGGAGAATGTAATTTCTTCATCTTCTCCATTGACTCAGTGCAAGTACATCGGACTGTACTCGGATGACACCCGAATGCAGTCCAAAGTTTCACTCGCACCCATAGACTTGAATGGGTAAGAGCGATAAGATTATCGGATGAACTCTCAGCATGCTGTGATTATTTTCTCATGCCGAATCGGCATGAGAAAATAATCGGAGATCTGCACTGCCCCATAAAACATCGGATAGCACTCGGCCGTTTTATATGGCAGTATAAGCATACCCTTAGTCATATACTCCACAAATCTGGCCTTTATGGAAGAGTGGCAAGAAGACAGCCATTTTTGAAAGCAATCAATAACAAGTCTCATTTTCAGTTTCCAAAAAGCCATGTAGAGGACACAGCGAGTATGTGGAAGAAGGTGCTCTGGTCAGTTGAGACCAAAGTAGAGCTTTTTGGGCAAAATGATGTGTCTGATGGAAAACTAACACTGCACATCACTTGGAAAAAACACCATCACCACCGTCACACATGGTGGTGGCAGCATCATGCTGTGGGGAGGCTTTTCTTCAGCAGAGACAGGGAAGCTGGTCAGAGTTGATGTGAAGATGGATGGAGCTAAATAAAAGGTAATCCTGGAGGAAAACCTGTTAGGGAGTCTTCAAAAGACTTGAGACTGAGACGTAGGTTCACCTTCCAGAAGGACAACCACCCTAAAACATGCTGCCAGGGCTACAATGGATGGTTTAGATCAAAGCATATTTATGTGTGTGAATGGCCCAATCACAGTCCAGACCTAAATACCACCATTGAGAATCTGTGGCAAGACTTCAAAATTGCTGTTCGGACGCCTCCATCCAATCTCACCTCTAGATCTGCAAAGCTGGTAGAGACATACCCCAAAAAACTTGCAGCAGTAATTGCAAAAGTATAGACTTTCAGAAAAGTATTGACTCGGGAGGGGCTGAATACAAATGCATGTCATAATTTTCAGATTTGTATTTTTAAAACCAGGTATCATTTCCATTACACTTCACAAACACTTGCTACTTTATGTATCACATAAATTCCCAATAAAATACATTTAAGTTTTGTGGATGTAATGTGAAATAATGTGGAAAAGTTCATGGGGTATGAATAGTTTTTCAAGGCACTGTATATCACTGATCTATATGCATATATACCAGTGTTTAAGATAAACGGATTCCGGAACGTGATGTGAATGTAAACGTTATAATTATGAAATCTAGATTCTTATCTGTTGCTATGATGAAGATTGTACTTATGATCACAATGAAATACCAGAGCACAGGAGCAGAAAGTGTAACCAGGGGGCCACGGGCAGGCTAACTTTTGATCACCATAAAAAAAAAACAACTAATATTTAAAAAAAAATATCATCACAACCTTCCCGCCAGCTTATCTATTTATGGACGTACGTTATAAAACTGCAATTTAAAGAGAAACTCTGGTCCAAACCATGGCTTTAAAGCTTGCACAAAGCCTGTGACATGCATGCAGCTGCGCAGGCACAGTCTGCAGCTTTTCCTGGGCATTTTCCTTAGTCCTATATCTAATGCTCTCCCTGCGTCCTGCTCACATCTTGATCAGTATATTTATAGCTTCTGAGATGATTAGCGCTAGTTACACTTCTTATGGGTTGTCACAGCAAAGCATCATAGGATAGGTTATCAGAGATTGATAGTTTTAACAGTCAAGGCGGAGAACAAAAACTGTACAACTGTCTTCTAAAAATCAACCTAAAGGTTTGTATCAAGATGTAAAGGTAAACGATCTAAAGGATAAGTGATAACTTTCTCATCTCTAGGAGATCTGACCGCTGGGACCTAGTGAAGAGCGAGTACTGTATGTTCTGTTAACCCTTTCGGCGAGCATGCTCAAGCGAACAACGAGTATCTTCAGCGTGCTCGGGTGTTATGTTTCAGTCTCTCTGTGTGCATGATTTGTGACTGTTTGACAAATCATGCACACAGAGAGACTGATTTCGTTCATCACTACTGGGACCCCCATGGAAGTTCAGCAGAGCCCAGTCTAAATGAAGCGGTGGTCAAGCATTTGCATCACGGCTCCATTCACTTTCTATGAGACTGTTGGAGATAGCAAAGAGCAGCGCCCATAGGACATAAATAGAGTTGTGGTCACATGCTCAGCTGCCGCACCATATAGGTGGGGGTCTGCAGAGCCACGTTCCCGGGATGAGTAGGGGTCTTAGTGGTCGGACCACGAATTATCAGTAAGTTATCACCTATCCTGTGGATAAGTTATCACCTGATACCCTGGCACAAACATTTTAAAAGGCGGCATGGGGGAAACAGTAGCGTGATGTTGTAGATTAGGAGAGTGGGTGGTGGGAACATACCCATAAATACCAGTAACATTGAAGGCAGCATTGCAAAATTATCTAAATAACCTCATGCTTTTTGAGAAATAACATGGAAGTAAACTTACATCATTATTTTCTTCTTGAAGAGTGGACAGTCCAAAGTGAGAGTCTCATATTCTCCTCCTTCTCCGCATACATGGACCCCATATTGGGATGAAAGCTGAAACAAATGTAGATAATCCTTGAATTCACATTCCCAAAAGAAGAGCCCGTTCACACCGTTGACCGCAGCTGTTAAATGCCTGCCGATCAGCTACATGTAAACCGATCAACGGCCTGTTTAGATTGGCAGATTGCACTTCGATGTTCCCAGACTGATCATTAATACAATCATTCTGTGTGACTAGAACATCATGTTATCGAAGACACGGCTTCTAAAGAAGGACAATGTGTTACCGAGAATGATAATTTTTAGGCCTGCTTAAAAATTATTTCACCGAATTAACAAGAGTTTTGCTCATCCATCGGTTGATTGGCGATCTCTTTAGACAGAGTGGCAAGAAATAAGCATTCCCAAATATCTGCCAGTGTAAATGGGTCTCGACAGTATTGGGATACGTGTGGGAAAAGGAGAACTGGTGCTTACATAGAACATTAGAATAGTTACAAAAAAGCTTGTGATCAGTCAGATGGCGGCTCCTTTGATGAATGTAAGACACAGGAGGTAAGATCTGCCTGCTGGTCATTACTGCTGTTGTGTTCCCATACAGAACGTGTGCAGGCAGGTGAGCAGTGAGGAAAGCAGAGGTCAGAGGAGAGGAAATTAACACAGTGTCAATCCCTATAAAGACATTTATGGCTTATGGCATATGTGGACCAAACACCAAGACCCCAAATATTGACTGCATGTTCCCTATGTGATACATCAGAGACAACAATATGTAGCGTGTAGTAGATATCGCTATTGTGTCAGGGTAATAAGATGGACACCACCGATAAGGAGGTTAAACAAGGTCCAATGCATCATACTATGGGGCTGCCGAGCATTGCACTCTGCTTTTTCTGGCAGGGCCAAAGAGAATGAATGGAGTGGCGGGACACCTGCCGATCAGCACATCTTCACCTATCCTGTGGATTCGTGACAACTTGTCTTCACTGGGCAACCCCCATTGCTGTGCACATGTTCAGTCTTATATCACTTCTTTTAACCACTTCAGCCTTAAAGGAAAAGTGTGCACAGTCTTCAGCCCCCTTAACTGCCATGTTAGTACTCTTGTAAAGCTCAGCCACAGGCAGGGCTTGATAGGAGAACCGCAATTTCACTATATAATGCAATACTATTGAATTAGGAACTAAAAAAAAAATTTAATGCAAAAAAAAAAAATATGTTTTAAAAAATATTAAGATTATAAAAAAATATATAACAGTTTAAATCACCTATTTTACTCCCCTCCAATAATGCAGAAAAAAAAATTATTCTGATTCATCAAAATTATTTAAACCGTACATTAACTGCTGAAAAAAAAACAAAAAACTAAAATTGCCATTTTTGGGCTGCGGCACTTTAAAAAAAAATGCAATAAAAAGCAATCAATATATCATATGTACCCCAAAATGGTATCAATGGGGGTCCTGGTGGTCAGATCCCCAGCAATCGGGAGCTTATAACTTCCAACCCCTTTAAGGCCAGATGGTAAATGAAGGATAGTGAAGGGGTATCCAAGTCCTCGCATGTATCGCCTTGAGGATTAGTGAAGATATGGGGCTTCGGATACCCCTTCCCCATCCTTCATTTACCATCTGGCATGAAGAATAAAAATCATTCCTGATGCTGTATTTTGTGGGACAGTATGAAGCCACATAAGCTCACAGGTTGGGTGTATTCTGCCTATTGGTCTTTACTTAGCTACTAGCACTATTGCACTTTATTGCATATTTTCTTATATTTATGGTGTTAGTATTATTATCGGGCTGCTATTTGGATATGTGCTTCTATGCCTTTTTTCAATGTTTTTATTGGTATGTTTTTTGCTTTTGTATTTTCTATTACATGTCCAATAATGATGCACTAGTGAGCAAGACCTATCATGTATATAGCCCATTTTCTTTAAATTTTCTATATTTCGGCTAAATAGGACATAATACCAGCTCGGCTATTTATTGGTTGAGAAGCCTTTTACTATGCAAAGTAATAATAATTCACAAAAAACCCTAAAAGAAATAAAAAAGAAAAATAAAAACTGACCTTCATCAGGAGTGGTCTCATTTCTTCTAAGGATTTTCCAAGGTGTTTAGGATCTAACCCTAAAAATGAAATGTAAAGTTTAACTTCATTGAACTATTAGGAAGAAAGGAAAATCCTTTTTTTTTATTTTTGCATTTGTCTAAGAAGAAGGCGAATAAACATCTAAAAAGTAAAATTTAGTTCTTAAACGATCATATTGGTAAAGTCTGTGATTTCACTCTGAGAACGAAAAGACCCTACATAGACTATAAAGGTTTTATGATTTGTTAAGCTTCATCAATGTATTAATGAAAAGTAATACAATTTTTGAATATACTTTAATATGTGCTTTATTTTCTCACTAGTTTCAATTTTTTTTTTGCTGTGAGTGATTGATTGCTGCTGTTAAACCGCTGCGGACAATCACTGACAGTGGGCTTTAAGTGATTTAAACTTGAGTGGGGGGGGCAGTGTATATATTCACAAGTGGCCTCTCCCTGTGACAAGTTTTTAGGGTAAAGATGGGTTGCTGCTATATCTAAACTTTACAAGAATATTAAAATGTTACACTGCTTAGTACAGGTTTAGGACACCAAAGGGGGGGGGGGGGGGGGGATAACAAAAATAATAAAATTCAATTGTTTTATAAAAAAAAAAAAAATGTAAGCTTAAATGTTATAATGACTCTTGTTTTCTAATTCAAAAAATTTAACAAAAAAAAAAAAAAAGCTTATTTGAGATCACTGCGTCTGTAAAATATTTTTCAAAATATAAAATAAATTGAAGCCATACAGTAAATGTCAGGCAGAAAAAAAAACACATAAAATTGCAGCTTTACCCCTAAAAAAATAAAATAAAAAGGATCAAAAATTCATACATACTCCAAAATGGTACCAATAATCACAATAACTTGTACAGTCACATTCATGGAACAATAAAAAGCATAAAACTACATTTTTTACATTTTTGAAAATCAGTAAAATGTTAAGAAAAAAAAAGAAGACATTATAAACTTGGTAACGCCGTAAATGACCTGGAGAATAAAGTTATCAAGTCATTTTAACCACAAAACGAATGACACAAAACCCCAAAATAATGTCATAATATATAATTTTTCTCTATTTCACTCAACCTGGAATCTTTTCATCGTTATGTTTTTTCTTCAATCAATTTTTATGGTAAAGTGAATATTGTCATTCAAAAGTACTCAACAAAAAAGACAAGCCCTTATACATCAGTCGACGGAAAAATATAAATAGTGATAGGTCTTAGAAGGAGGGAAAGTAAGAGAAGGAAATATAAGGAAAAATAAACAGGGAAGTAGAGGCTGGCCTCTGTTTTTTTCTTTGTGCCCACTCTCCTTTCTGTCAAACTGCATACAGGTATAACAGAGAGGCTGGATTTCAGTTCAGGTTGGACGTGCCATTGAATAATGATACATATAGCACATGCTGGGAATTAACGGGAAATGAAGTTCCAGGACATACAGTACAGACCAAAAGTTTGGACACACCTTCTCATTTAATGATTTTTCTGTATTTTCCTGACTATGAAAATTGTACTTTCACACTGAAGGCATCAAAACTATGAATTAACACATGTGGAATTATATACTTAACAAAAAAGTGTGAATCAACTGATAATATGTCTTATATTCTAGGTTCTTCAAAGTAGCCACCTTTTGCTTTGATGACTGCTTTGCACACTCTTGGCATTCTCTTGATGAGCTTCAAGATGTAGTCACCGGAAATGGTTTTCACTACACAGGTGTGCCCTGTCAGGTTTAATAAGTGGGATTTCTTGCCTTATAAATGGGGTTGTGACCATTATTTGTGTTGTGCAGAAGTCAGGTGGATACACAGCTGATAGTCCTACTGAATAGACTGTTAGAATCTGTATTATGGCAAGAAAAAAGCTGTTAAGTAAAGAAAAACGAGTGGCCATCATTACTTTAAGAAATGAAGGTCAGTCAGTGCGAAAAATTGGGCAAACTTTGAATGTGTCCCCAAGTGCAGTTGCAAAAACCATCAAGCGCTACAAAGAAACTGGTTCACATGAGGACCGCCCCAGGAAAGGAAGACCAAGAGTCACCTCTGCTTCTGAGGATAAGTTTATCCGAGTCACCAGCCTCCGTAATCGCAGGTTAACAGCAGCTCAGATTAGAGACCAGGTCAATGCCACACAGAGTTCTAGCAGAAGACACATCTCTACAACAACTGTTAAGAGGAGACTTTGTGCAGCAGGCCTTCATGGTAAAATAGCTGCTAGGAAACCACTGCTAAGGACAGGCAACAAGCAGAAGAGACTTGTTTGGGCTAAAGAACACAAGGAATGGACATTAGACCAGTGGAAATCTGTGCTTTGGTCTGATGAGTCCAAATTTGAGATCTTTGGTTTCAACCACCGTGTCTTTGTGCGACGCAGAAAAGGTGAACGGATGGACTCTACATGCTTGGTTCCCACCGTGAAGCATGGAGGAGGAGGTGTGATGGTGTGGGGGTGCTTTGCTGGTGACACGGTTGGGGATTTATTCAAAACTGAAGGCATACTGAACCAGCATGGCTACCACAGCATCTTGCAGCGGCATGCTATTCCATCCGGTTTGCGTTTAGTTGGACCATCATTTATTTTTCAACAGGACAATGACCCCAAACACACCTCCAGGCTGTGTAAGGGCTATTTGACCAAGAAGGAGAGTGATGGGGTTCTACGCCAGATGACCTGGCCTCCACAGTCACCAGACCTGAACCCAATCGAGATGGTTTGGGGTGAGCTGGACCGCAGAGTGAAGGCAAAAGGGCCAACAAGTGCTAAGCATCTCTGGGAACTCCTTCAAGATTGTTGGAAGACCATTTCCGGTGACTACCTCTTGAAGCTCATCAAGAGAATGCCAAGAGTGTGCAAAGCAGTCATCAAAGCAAAAGGTGGCTACTCTGAAGAACCTAGAATATAAGACATATTTTCAGTTGTTTCACACTTTTTTGTTAAGTATATAATTCCTCCTGTGTTAATTCATAGTTTTGATGCCTTCAGTGTGAATGTACAATTTTCATAGTCATGAAAATACAGAGAAATCTTTAAATGAGAAGGTGTGTCCAAACTTTTGGTCTGTACCGTATAGTGCTGGCAGGAATTTGATGAAGCTAAACCGCTAAAGCAAAAAGCATGAATTTCAGGTTAGAAATGACTGATCTGAGACTGGTACATGCACAAAAAAGCAGATCTAAGTTGCTGTCGCGGATGATAGCAGTAAGGCAGTGCTTTTCCACAATGTACGGTTTAGACCGGAGCTACACTGACTTTTTTTAGCACTATTGATTAGTTTTAACTATTAAGTGGCACCTGCAGTCCACCCAATTGCACACAACTCAATGTATTGCTTTGTAGCTAAATATGTAGCAGTTGTAGCTAAATAGTTAAAATTAATCAGTAGGGCTACAAAAAGTTGCAATGTAGCCCGGGCCTTATTCAGACGCTTGTTTTTTGCATACAAGTGCTGTGTTTTTCACAGATAGCACTTGTATGCTCGTATCCTTGGATGAGGAAAGAAAAAAATTCTCCATCTTCTCCATTGTGTCAGTCCATGAAACTTGGACTGCACTCAGATGTCACCCGAGTGCAGCCCGATGTTTTCCATGGATTCATTCACTTGCATGGCCGAGTGCAATCTGAATATCTGATCAAACTCGGGCATGCAGGGATTTTTTTCTTCAGACCAGACATGTGCGCGGCCCCATAGAATAACATTGGTAGAAGTGCGAACTGATGTTTTGTCAGATCGCACTCGGAAGGAAGATACGCTGGTGTGAACGAGCCCTTGAAATAGAGCGGCAGTGCACATGTGCGGCCTGTGCCCCATTCATTCTCTATGGGACTCCCGAGCGGGAGCTGGGCTATTTCTGGCAGCCCCATAGAGAATGAATGGAGAGGCGGTCGGGCATCAAACCTGCTGCTGCACCACTTTGTAATAGGGTACATTTTTACCACTGGCGAATTAAACAGGTTATTAATTAAAGGAACTGTCTCATTAAAACAGATCTTATCAAATATGTTCAAAATAATATTTTATGTATGCCATATAGTATCCTAACCTTAAGAAAGTAAAAGATGAGAGCATCACTCGGGAAAACAGCGATTATAGAGACGTGACACTTCAGACCCTCGTTGGAAAAATGTTCAAGACCCTCAAGTTACTAATATCCAACCCTAGTATCTCATTATTTACTGTCTAAGCATAGAGAACACGGTATGGGTTTCCTACCACTTTCCAAAGAGATACTGATAGGGAATGTAGATTGTGAGCTCCAATGGGGACAGCGATGATAATGTCTGTAAAGCGCTGGGGAATTAATGGCGCCATATAAGTGAGTAAAATAATAATAATATCCTAATGTACAAGTCCCTCTTACCAAAAGCAGCTACCTTGATGAC
This sequence comes from Phyllobates terribilis, assembly GCF_046119375.1. Classification (NCBI taxonomy): domain Eukaryota; kingdom Metazoa; phylum Chordata; class Amphibia; order Anura; family Dendrobatidae; genus Phyllobates; species Phyllobates terribilis. Next base: position 99,227,566 of record NW_027362767.1, on the reverse strand, counting down.
AATGGCATGCAAGCCGCTGGAAATCATTTCATTTAATAGATCCTCTTGTTTTCGGCGCCAAAGGAAAGCAAGAGGCTGAAGCCCGAGCCGCTGACACCTGGAAACAAAGTGCACCTTGTAAATGCTTAAAGATTAGCTGCAAAGTCAATGGCACGAGTACATGTAATAAGGACAAAGCCACAACACACATCACTCTCCGCCATTAGTGATAGTGGGGAGATCTACATTTGGAGCACACACACCCCTCCTCCTCCTGGGCGGCGCGCACACCCCTCCTACTCCTTTGCAGAGCGCACACCCCTCCTCCTCCTCCTGGGCGGCGCGCACACCCCTCCTCCTCCTGGGCGGCGCACACACACACACCCCTCCTCCTGGGCGGCACACACACACCCCTCCTCCTGGGCGGCACACACACACAAACACACACCCCTCCTCCTCCTAGGCGGTGCACACACACACACCCCTCCTCCTCCTCCTGGGCCACACACACACCCCTCCTCCTCCTGGGCGGCACACACACACACACCCCTCCTCCTCCTGGGCGGCACACACACACACACACACACACCCCTCCTCCTGGGAGGCACACACACCCCCCCCCCAGGCAGCACACACACACCCCTCCCCTCCTGGACGGCAGGCACACACCCCTCCTCCTCCTGGGCAGCACACACACACCCCTCCTCCTCCTGGGCGGCGCACACACCCCTCCTCCTCCTGGGCGGCGCACACACACACACACCCCCCTCCTCCTGGGCGGCACACACACACCCCCCTCCTCCTGGGCGGCACACACACACCCCTCCTCCTGGGTGGCACACACACACACACACACCTCTCCTCCTGGGCGGCACACACACACCTCTCCTCCTGGGCGGCACACACACCCCCCTTCCTGGGTGGCACACACACACACCCCCCTCCTCCTGGGCGGCACACACACACACCTCTCCTCCTGGGCGGCACACACACCCCTCCTCCTGGGCGGCACACACACCCCTCCTCCTGGGCGGCGCACACACACCCCTCCTCCTGGGCGGCACACACACACACACACACCTCTCCTCCTGGGCGGCACACACACCCCTCCTCCTGGGCGGCACACACACCCCTCCTCCTGGGCGGCACACACACACACACACCCCCCTTCCTGGGCGGCACGCACACACACACACACCTCTCCTCCTGGGCGGCACACACACACACCTCTCCTCCTGGGCGGCATACACACACACCCCTCCTCCTCCTGGGCGGGACACACACACCCCTCTCCTCCTGGGCGGCACACACACACCCCTCTCCTCCTGGGCGGCGCACACACACCCCTCTCCTCCTGGGCGGCGCACACACACCCCTCTCCTCCTGGGCGGCGCACACACACCCCTCTCCTCCTGGGCGGCACACACACACCCCTCTCCTCCTGGGCGGCGCACACACACACACACCTCTCCTCCTGGGCGGCGCACACACACACACACACCTCTCCTCCTGGGCGGCACACACACACACACCTCTCCTCCTGGGCGGCACACACACACACACCTCTCCTCCTGGGCGGCACACACACACACCCCTCTCCTCCTGGGCGGCACACACACACACACACCTCTCCTCCTGGGTGGCACACACACACCCCTCTCCTCCTGGGCGGCACACACACACACCTCTCCTCCTGGGCGGCACACACACACACCTCTCCTCCTGGGCGGCACACACACCCCTCCTCCTGGGCGGCACACACACACACCCCTCTCCTCCTGGGCGGCAAACACACACACACACCCCTCCTCCTGGGAAGCACACACACACACACCTCTCCTCCTGGGCGGCACACACACACACACACCTCTCCTCCTGGGCGGCACACACACACACCTCTCCTCCTGGGCGGCACACACACACACACACACACCTCTCCTCCTGGGCGGCACACACACACACACCTCTCCTCCTGGGCGTCACACACAGACACCCCTCCTCCTGGGCGGCACACACACACACCTCTCCTCCTGGGCGGCACACACACACACCCCTCCTCCTGGGCGGCACACACACACACCTCTCCTCCTGGGCGGCACACACACACCCCTCCTCCTGGGCCATTCACTGCCTTCTTTATATTGTACTTTAATGAACATTAAAGTCTTACACGTTTTCCACTCGTACTCGCTGGTAGTCAGACAGGATCGCTCCAACTGACACAGAATCCACGGCCTCCTTATCCTGAAACACAACAATCCAAAATATATCAGACCCAACAAACATTTAGAAGCAGAGTCCAGAAATCAGAGAGAGATAAATAAATGGAGAAAAGGATAGGCTCAAAGGCTGTAATATATCTTGTGTGGTATTTGGCCAAATAAGATACATCCTTATATTTAAGAAATATACAGACGAAGAACGTCCACAGAAACCTATGCATGATACATTTATAGATAAAAAGGGTCAACATCCGCTGGAAAATCAATATATAGGGGATCGACTAGTATATAGGGGATTCCGATAGTAATAAGGAATCAATACACCACAGCCATCATGTCCTCATACAGGTGTCCAATTAACCTTTATTGTACGAGTATTTATTTTTCTTTACATACTTCGAAAATACAACATTTTCTAATTTGTGTATAAAATGCATCAATAATAAAATATTAAAGGGGCATCCCACCTGTACACCCCTTTACCATATACAGCATTGGGATGCTTCCTTCCAACAAAAGCAGAAAGCGAAGGGACACTCAACCGTTTATGTGATCACTGATGAGCTATGGAACTAATTGAGATAGTGGAGTTCAGCGCTTGGCTACATCCATAAGTCCCACAGACAATGAATGAAGTGCTAGTGCAAATAAGTGACCTGTGTATCGGCCAAGCAATGGGACCCCCAGGAAGCATACATTCAGATGTTGTTTGTGATTGAACCCCCTTTAAGGGGCTAGATAGGTACAGGATCCATAATAAATATTAATAAAAAGATATTTAGATTAAATCTCACAGATAAAAATGAAAACAATTAAAAAAAAAGTAACACTGCAAAATGTAATTATATGATAGGTTGGTAAAGTAGCATTGTGATAACAGACGCTGTATAACCTGTTACTGCACATCTAGTGCAAACCTCCTAACAACAACGGCTGTACAGCAACTCTGAGCACTAAGGCCTCATGCATCATTGCAGACCCTAAATCCAGCGTTAACAGGGTTGGCAGATATCCCCTTTAATATGAGATCAAAGGAACATCAAGATCTCTGGATTTGTAACCTTAAGATTGTTAATCAATTTTGGTTCCCAAGTCCTCAGACAGTTCTCTTCTCCTCTTTCTGTTCTCCATGCTTAGTGTGGCACACACAGACACACAATGCAAACAATGAGTCAACTTCTCCCCTTTTTATCTGGTTTCAGGAGTGATTTTCATATTGCCCACACCTGTTACTTGCCACAGGTGAGTTTGAACGAGCATCATATGCTTGAAACAAAGTTCTTTACCCTTAATTTTGTCGGGACCATTTTTGAGGTTTTGTGTGAAATTATAGAGAAAATTTAAGTAACAAGTATGGCTAATTGAGGCCAACCAGGACAAAAAGCTCTCTTTCAATATAGAATATCCAGGAGGGAGAGTATCATATATATTAATAAAATATAACTTTCAATAATATTCCATTTAAAATACCTGAGATATAGGAGCCAATTGACAACCACATCATAAAGTGCATGTGCTCAAAAAACAGTGCTCAAGATAAAAAATTGGTTTGATCTCACCACTAGTAGTTCTGTTCTAGAAAGCAGCGGACCAGATGATTAGTTGCCAGATGCAATTACATGTACAGTGGGGGATAAGGGATAAAGTGGTCCACACAAATTAGCAGTGACCACACTAGTCACATCTACCATTTAGTTACCTGCCACTGCAGGGATCAATATTTGTTTTTTACTTTGTCCCCTGAGAGAATCCTAAATACGGGGGAGGAAACGGGTAGGGATTATACTTTTACGTGGGTCTTACTATGTCCTCACGGTGGGTTATACACTAAATAGTCTCAAACTTGGGGACTGCCCTTATTAGAGCAGGAACAACTCAGGGGCACGACAGGGAAGTCTAGGATTTACCTTTTACCTCTTACCCCTCATTGTACATGTAATTGCGTCTGGCTCCTAATCATCGGGTCCGCTGCTTCCTAGAAAAGAACTACAAGTGGTGAGATCAAACCAATTATTTTTATCTTGAGCACATGCACTTTATGGTGTGGTTGTCAATTGGCTCCTATATCTCAGGTATTTTTAATAGAATATTATTAAAAGTTCTATTTTATTTATACATATGATACTCTCCCTGCTGGATATTCTATTTTTGTGTGAAATTATGTCCAATTTGCCTTTTTTTCTTTGAGTTGTTCCAATACCCACAAAGGAAATAAACATATGTATAACAATTCATGAGTAATTGCAATAATTTTCTGGGAGAAATAACGTACTTCATTTTCTGGAACAATTTCAAGGGTGCCAACACTTTTGGCCTTGACTGTATATATTGTACGTGCTCTGATGGATGATTCCAGTTCTTCTAGACCACACATGTCAAACTCTGGCCCGTGGGCCAAATCTGACCCTCAGGGTGATTATATTTGGTCCGCGATGCCAGGGACTATGTGGGACCCATTATTCTGTATGGAGGACTATGTGGGGCCATTATTCTGTATGTAGGACTATGTGGGACCCATTATACTGTATGGAGGACTATGTGGGGTCCTTTATACTGTATGGAGGACTATGTGGGGCCATTATTCTGTATGGAGGACTATGTGGAGCCCATAATACTGTATGGAGGACTATGTGGGGCCATTATTCTATATGGAGGGCTATGTGGGGCCATTATACTGTATGGAGGGCTATGTGGGGCCCATTATACTGTATGGAGGACTATGTGTGGCCCATTATTCTGTATGGAGGACTATGTGTGGCCCATTATACTGTATGGAGGACTATGTGTGGCCCATTATACTGTATGGAGGACTATGTGGGGCCCATTATACTGTATGGAGGACTATGTGGGGCCATTATACTGTATGGAGGACTATGTGGGGCCATTATTCTGTATGGAGGACTATGTGGGGCCCATTATTCTGTATGGAGGACTATGTGGGGCCCATTATTCTGTATGGAGGACTATGTGGTGCCATTATTCTGTATGAAGGACTATGTGAGACCCATTATTCTGTATGAAGGACTATGTGAGACCCATTATACTGTATGGAGGACTATGTGGTGGCCATTATTCTGTATGGAGGACTATGTGGTGCCATTATTCTGTATGGAGGACTATGTGGAGCCCATTATACTTTATAGAGGACTATGTGGGGTCCATTATACTGTATGGAGGAATATGTGGTGCCCATAACACTGTATGGAGGAATATGTGGTGCACATTATACTGTATAAGGGACTATGTGGGACCATTATACTGTATAGAGGACTATGTGGGGCCATTATTCTGTATGGAGGACTATGTGGGGCCCATTATTCTGTATGGAGGACTATGTGGGGCCCATTATTCTGTATGGAGGACTATGTGGTGCCATTCTGTATGGAGGACTATGTGGGGCCATTATACTGTATGGAGGACTATGTGGGGTCATTATACTGTATGGAGGACTATGTGGGGGCCATTATTCTGTATGAAGGACTATGTGGGGCCCATTATACTGTATAGAGGACTATGTGGGGCCCATTATACTGTATAGAGGACTATGTGGGGCCTATTATACTGTATAGAGGACTATGTGGGGTCCATTATTCTGTATGGAGGACTATGTGGGGCCCATTATATTGTATAGAGGACAATGTGGGGTCCATTATCCTGTATAGAGGACCATGTGGGACCCATTGTACTGTATGGAGGAATATGTGGGGTCTATTATACTGTATGGAGGACTATGAGGTCGACTATTATTATGTATGGAGGACTTCATTCTAAGATCTATTAACTAAAATGTACTTTGTGCACAACCCCTTTAAGTTTGTTTCCATATGAAAAGTTTCATTGTTATACTTGATGATAAGGAAAAACTTAAATTGTAGACTTTTTTAAATAAATATCAAAGGTTGGTCTGCGATTTTGTCCAAGCTTTTAATTTTGGCCGGACTCTTGACAATCACCTAATATAAAAAACCTATGATCCGAAACTTTACAAGTAACTACTCTGCACACAATATGGTTGTATGAAGCTAAATTATCAACCTCAGGGACAAATAACATGCCTGTTGGTCGAATTCTTGTTGTTCCTGATAACCTTACACATATAAACTTTCGGTCTGGCCAAGCATTGTGTTATCTATGGGGAGAGTGGAGTAAACCTCCACTGTTCACTTCTATACTTAATTCCTATGGAAACAAAAAGAAAGGATATTTGAAATTAAATAACTTGAACTTGTGTCCAATGACATTACCTGTAGGATTGGCTGACAATGCTGATATCGATGGATCTGGGAGATTAGGGTGAATTTATTTACTCTTTTATATGGTGTCATCATATGCCACAGGACTGTACAGTCATCATCATCACTGTCCCCATTGGGACTCACAGTCGACATTCCCCATCAGTATGTCTTTGGAGTGTGGGAAGAAACTGGAGAACTTGGAGGAAACCCACGCAAACTCGGGGAGAACATACAAATTCCTTGCAGATGCTGTTCTTGGTGGCAATTGAACCCAGGACCCCAATGTTGCAAAGCAAGTGTGCTAACCACTGAGCCACCCTACTAACCACTGAGCCACCGTGCTGCCCTCGAAAAGGCTTCTCTGTATCATTTCTCAGCCTTCTGAATATCTGCCGGATGGTCTCAATGCCTGGGCGATACTACAACAATGTGACAATTTATGGAGACAGTAATGCAATTATTAGCCGGAGACGCCACTCCCCAATTATGTGTCCCTCTAAGTCCACGCTCTCTCCCAACCATGAAATTGTCCAAGGGAGAAATTAGCTGCAATACTTTAGTTTAATTGGCAAATAACACAACCTGTAATTATAGGCAGAAATGTAATATTAATGAGAAATAAAAGAAAAAAAACTTTTAACAGTAAATTACCTTGCAGCCATTATCAATTTCCTTAAACTGCGGGTCCTTAGGATAAACTCCTTCCCCCCTGCAGAGAAGTAGGTAATTTTTCTCTGCCTGATAAACACAGCCATTAAACGTGGCGTGTATCACAAACCTCCCCACTTTCCTTTAAATGAAAACGTCGTGTAGCCTCGGGGGGCCTCTGTCTGACTTGATCCCAATGTGTCAGTTAATCAGATAAAAAAATAAATAAATGAAATAATCATCAAGTCAGAACCACAAACAGCCCGAGGGAGGCGGGAGACGGTGGAGCGAGGAGGGGGGCACACTTATTAAGATTTGGAAGCTGCAAACAAAACAAGACATCCGGATGATGTTACAGCATGTGTAAAGGTTACCGACCGGCCGGGGAGCAAGCTGGCGACTCTCCCGGCTGCACACCTTCCACCGGGGCTGCCCCTCGTCCTACCCCCAGTAGGGGTTACACAAACACATTAACCTTTCCGCTGCTGGTCAGACTCAGGGTCTTTGTAACTGACTTTTTTTCTTTGCACGTTTGCTCTTTCTACCCACATTTACCCCGCTGCCGCCAATTTCCATTTTTGCCCTTTCATTATATTCCTACCCTTCTTCCAGGAGTCAGAACTTTAATTTTTCAGTATAGTAGCATGTATTTTATTGCACGGCTCCATTCATTTCACCATATGACGCACTGAGAAACAATCCCAACTGTATTAGAAATGGGGAAAAAAAAATAAGCGATTCCACTATCATTGTTTAGGTTTTGTTTTTCGACATTTAATGTGCGATTGTTACGAATCGCGGTTCTGTGATCCCATCTAGGAATGGAGCTGGTCCGGTACTACTCTACTCCGGTCTCAAGCGCCGCCATTGTCCTGATCCTGGCGGTGGAGCTACTACACGTGTCCCAATCTTGTGGAGCGTCGCGTTCTGGTGTTGTGGGATGTGTGAGGACGCCGTGTCACTCACTGATTTCTCTGCCCGGGGAAGATGGGACGCTGTCTTCTCCAGTTGCCAGACAATGCAGGTCGCTGCTTTGTCTGGCACTAAGCAATGGTGGAATTTTGTCCAATCTACTGTTGAAGCTAGCAGGGAGTGGCTGTCTGGGGATGATTGGGAGGTAAGCAACACCTGATCATTAGGCGGGCTATATAATCCTGCTCCCTGCTCAGTCCTTTGCTGTTTATTGCAGTTCCCTATGTGCCTGGTGGTGAGTGGTACTAGCATTAGGCTTTGCTATCTTTTCAGAGGTTTTCTCATTTTCTCGTCTGGTTTCACTTCCTGAGGTTCTTGCAGAGGTACTCACCTGGTCCTCGACTCGGCACAAGCTGCCCAGCTAGGCAAGCCCTTGAAGGCCGGGAATACTCTTCACCCAGCTCCCAGTAAATGGAAGAGGGACTTTGCTTGGCAGAGCCCTTCCCAGGCCCACTGTCGCCGGACAGCTGGCGTCTGGTGACGTGGCCGGTGCCAATTCGAGGACCAGGTGAGTACCTCTGTAAGAACCCCAGGAAGTGAAACCATAAGAAAAAATGAGAAAAAACCTGAAAAGATAGAAAGACATAATGCTAGCACCACTCATTACCAAGCACATAGGGAACTGCAATGAACAGCATAGGACTGAGCAGGGAGCAGGATTATATAGCCTTGCTAATGTTCAGGTGTTGATTACTGTTGAAGCTAGCAAGGAGTGGCTGTCTGGAGATGATTGGGAAGTAGATTGGACAAAATCCCACCATTGCTTAGCGCCAGACAAAGTAGCGTCTTGTGTTTCCTGGCAACCGTAGAAGACAGCGTCCCATCTTCCCCGGGCAGAGAAATCAGTGAGAGACACAGCGTCCCGCATCCTCACACATCCCACAACACCAGAAAGCAACGCTTCACAAGATTGGGACAGTCCCTGCACGTGTGTTAACTCCGCCTCCGTGGTCAGGACAATGGCGGCGCTTGAGTAGCATAGTACAAGACCTGCTCCATTCCCAGGTGGGAGCACAGAGCCATGATTCGTAACAGGGGTAAAAATGATCTGGCAACATGATTCTTCAGGTCAGTACGATTACGGCGATACCAAACATGTATGGCGGCAAGAAGGGGCAAAGACTGACAAAAAGGGCCTTCAGGAGTCCACCCAGCAGACATCTGTACCCTGCGATCATGGCAGGGTTTTGCCGATTGGCATCTGAATTAATGCCCTACAGAGAACAGACTACTTCAATTTCACTGACAATCTCTGACAGCGGCATTTTAGTGGTTAAACAGAATTAAACATTTTGATTAATTCCCAATACCCACAGTTTTAAGAGTGGCCTAAGAATGCACTTCTTTAGACTGGCCTATCGCTCCGCCTCACTTATATAACTATTCCCATATTGCCATTACAAAATTTTCTTCAAAATCAGGACCATGGTAGCATCTATTTACACACCCTCCATGCCCTTAATAGCCCTCTGTATCTGTACTGTACACACACTGGCTGATGACCCGTTCATGCAGCGTAATGAATACCCTATTTATTATATTGATGACTGGACCGTACAATACAGCACCTTTTACCATTTACCTTTCGTGTCTCCCCTATTTCCTCCTAGATTGTAGCTTGCGAGCAGCCCTCACTCCTCTTGCATCTGTTGAGTTATTACTCTGTAATGTCTTTATTGACTGTACAAGTCCCCTCTGAAATGTAAAGTGCTGCGGAATATTTTGGCGCTATAGAAATAAAAGTTATTATTATAGCAGAGCTAACACAGTACAGCAGAAGAAAAGTCTGTCTCATTAGAAACATTTCCAGCGCAGTTGCCTTCTCATAGTGCTGTCAGCTCTGCGGCAGAGCTGTGCCGGCTTATAACCAACACAGTACAGCAGAGCTGATCTTGTCCCGTTACAAACGCAACAAGCACATTTGCAGTTGTCCTCTCACAGTGCTGTCAACTCTGCTGTACTGCCCTTCCCCCCACTCTGAATGCGTGTGAGATGGAAGCACTGTGAGAGGATACCTATATTGCAAGTGTGTTTGCAATGAGACAAAGTTCAGTTCTGCTGTGCTTTGTTAGCTCTGATATCACTGCAGAGCTATGCGTGATTATGAGAGCAGACCAGACTGTCAGTCATTACATGTCACACTGGTAATGCTCTCTTTCATTTAAAGTAATCTCTGCAGGCAAATTGTCATGGAGATCTATGTCCAGCCCATAGATTTTAATAGTTCATTTGTACCTAAGAAAAACGTGGATTTGTCTGGAATAAGACATCAGATGGCTGAGATCAAGGTATCATTTTATTCAGCTTCCTATGACCTACATGTCCATAAAGACGACTAAGGAAGGATGATCCTACTGACAGGTTCCCTTTAAACAGCATCAAAACTAAGGCCCCAATTCCCCAAGCAGATTAAGCCATAATTCTGGAGAAAAATCAGTTTAAAATGTTTGTGCAACTTGTAGTTCATCTCTAGCTCCTAACGGGAGCGCATTTCTCATGGTGATATATGGCAGCTTAAACATGCACCACATTCATTAAGAGGTGCAGGTCTTACTCCAGCGCACCCTTCATTAAGGCTAGTATGCAAAATGCCAGTCTTGATAAATCAGAAACTTAAAGCAAATCTGAGAACAGCATGATGTAAAGGCAGAGACCCTGATTCCAGCGATGTGTCACTTACTGGGCTGCTTGCTGCAGTTTTGATAGAATCCCTGTTTTCCCTGCTGTAGATGTAGCAACGGTCAGAATGCTGAGCTGTGTAAAACCCTGGCCACACCCCTGATTGGCAGCTTCCTGTGTACACTGTGCAATCTGCCAATCAGTGAAGGGGACAGGGTTACACAGATTAGCCTGACTGCTGTGCATGTGACACCTAGTCCTGCAGTGATAATCTCCTGCTGATAAAACACTGATTGTATGGAAACTACAGCAAGTTGCTGAGCAAGTGACATCTCTGGAATCAGGCTATCTGCCCCTACATCATGCTGCTCTCAGATATAATAGTAAGTATTAAAGGGAATCTTTCAGCAGATTTTTGCTGTGTACTAAACAGCATAGCTCCTTGTCTGATACAATATATCGGAGTAGGTAAAGTATAAGAAAGTACAAAGACAAGCGCAACATTTGCAGAGAGATTGCCTGGTCTGTAGCAATCCCTCAGCGATGATAATTATTAGGTTTTTATGTGGTTTCAACCTCTGGGTGTGAACAAGAATGTTTTCATTCACTCACAGCAAACTGAATTCCTGAAAATGGAGATGAATGGAGACAAAAAAAAATATTCACCCCACTCTTATAAAAAATAAATAAATAAATAAATGTTCTTTGGAGGAAAACAACTAAAGAAAATGTAAATTAAAATTAGGTTCAGCTTCAGCCATCTCATCCTTTTACTTGACTTCTACGTCATAACCCAAGAGACCAGAGGTCCAATAGTTAAGGGCTTGATTGGATCGGCTTTCTTCTCCTTAAAGGCAGCATGTAGGCTAATAGAGCATTTCCTGTAAGTGTCAGGAGAGAAGACGGTCGGCGGCCTGCTACTCAATTCTTGTAATTATAGTCTGTCCCCAGCCAGAGAGTGGCTGTATTTTACTGTCTGTGTTCCATGCAATCTGCATTCATCACTATTTTAATTAAACCAGACTTTAATTTAGTGATTTCATCCCAAAGAGTAAGAGGGGGGGGTGTGAGAGAGAAAAAAAAGGAGGAGGAAGGAACAGAGTGAGAATGTAATGAGAGAGGGAAAAGGACAGAAAAGAAATGAAAGGACAGAATGAGACGGGAGGCAGGGCTACGGCACGGGGAGAAGCCGGGGAGAGATAATTAAAAGTGAAATGGAATATGAAGAAGTAAAAACAGTCGTACATTGGGAGGGGCAGCGCCCAATTGTCTCCCAATGTATGAGAGCAGCAATCTGATGTCATACATTGAGTCGGCACGTAGGCCGGCGAGCACACACCATTAGCCGAGACATTTCTCATCACAGACCCTTATTATACACCTGTATGATACAAGAATATTTAGAAGATTAGGACCCTTAATCAACAAAGTTTTATCATTTATATTACGCCAAGTTCAGACAAGCTTATTTTTTTTAGCCCAGAATTGACTCATTAATATAGCAGAGCTGGGTTTGTCACAGAGTCCAGTGCAGATCTGGCAGCAGTATGACAGTGTACTCACAGAAAGTGCAGTAGAGCTAGGTAGCAGAATAGTAGAGCCGGGTTTGTCACAAAGACCAGTATAGTAGAGCTGGATTTGTTACAAAATCCAATATTAAAGAGCTGAGTATGTCACAGAGTCCTGTGCAGATCTGACAGCAGTACGACAGAGTGTATTCACAGAAAGTGCAGTAGCGCTAGTTAGCAGAATAGTAGAGCTGGGTTTGATCACAAGACAATAAAGTCCAGTAAGACAATTAAAAAATGTATATTTTATTAGAATAATAATAAAACCACATATAAAATACATACTAGATGGCAAAAGATGATTAGCAATGAATACCATGACAGGCACCAAAGAGTGGTACACACATAATCAGAAGATAACCAAATAATGACACATAATCAGAGGATTCCTCCTCAAACCACACCCCTGGAAGAAGGCACGCATGCCGAAATGCACGTAGGGGCAGTGGCACCATCCGTTGGCACACACATGTAAGTCTTTTTGGAGCTATATGCACATTTGATCTATTTTTAACCAGGTGGTTGTATAGTTGTCATTAACATCCAATAGATTTTTTTGGATGCACGGTGCACTTTAGTATGGGTTAATCTATTGATATATTTATTCATATTATTTATTTGAATTTATCAATAGATTAACCCATACTAAAGTGCACCGTGCATCCAAAAAAATCTATTGGATGTTAATGACAACTATACAACCACCTGGTTAAAAATAGATCAAATGTGCATATAGCTCCAAAAAGACTTACATGTGTGTGCCAACGGATGGTGCCACTGCCCCTACGTGCATTTCGGCATGCGTGCCTTCTTCCAGGGGTGTGGTTTGAGGAGGAATCCTCTGATTATGTGTCATTATTTGTTTATCTTCTGATTATGTGTGTGCCACTCTGTGGTGCCTGTCATGGTATTCATTGCTGATCATCTTTTGTCATCTAGTATTTTCTAGTATTTTATATGTGGTTTTATTATTATTCTAATAAAATATATATTTCTTAATTGTCCTTGATACGTCTTCTTCTCTATTTGTGTGTCATTTCGAAATAGGAATTCGAAAAGTTGAACCAATGTATATAATCCTTATTTATAATGGCTATCCTGAGATATGATTATTTATATATCATTATCTCCATGTTGCGGCATTATTCCAGTGGTCGGCCTATGTTTTCACCAGGTCCAGTAAGGTAGAGCTGAGTTTGCTTTAGAGTCCAGTTCAGAGCTAACAGCAGTATGGCGGAGATGATTCAGCAATATAACAAAGCGGAGTTTGCCAGGTGGAGAATGAAGCTGGCACAAGGAATTGGGGTGGATGCCAAGTACCTGAACACTAAGGAGGTGATCCACCGCCTGTGCCGGCCAATAGGGAAGGTAAACGAGCAGAGAGCCATTGACAAGAGGAGGAAGCAGCAATGATTGTTGGATCCAGGAAAGTAGAGTAACATACATGGACCAACGTACGTCAATTGCGTAAATCAGATGGATCTTTTTACACAGAGACAAGTGGTCTATGGGAAAATACTGCAGCACATGTCAAGTGTAATTTGCAGACAAGACTCACCCAATGGCTGCACTTAAACAACATACAGACACTAACAACATGTCTTGTTTTTCACGGATTCATTATGGAAATGACGCAGGAAAGTGAATTTGTCCCTTTTTTTTATTGCGGTTGAGCATCTTAGCAGAGATGTGCACCATCAGTCAGCAGGGGGCGCTGCTGCATCACGTTTGATACCAGAGACCACAGCTACTTCCAGCACAAGTGTGAGGGGGGGCGCTGGACGCTTCCACTGCTATGGTAATAGCAGATTATGGATCTCTGATGTAGAGGTGGGGACCCTCTTCTGATAAAAGGTCAAGCACCATAAAATAAATGGGCAGCCTCTTAGTTATAGCATTAAACTTTGGTTTTCCATCAAAGATGGCACATGCCTTAATTTATGTGCTGAATGTGCAAGTGACAAAATATGGCCGTGTTCACATCTGCATCTCGGGCAGATTGTCGTATTTACCAGTAGTAATAGTGCAGCACCTGACCCTTATCAGAAGACAATAGTCTGCCAAGCCCTGCTGGTGTCGGATCCTGCGCCCATTTTACTTCTCTGCTCCTATGATAGAACAGATGTGACAGAGGCGGATGTGAATGGTGCGCTATCTGCATTGGGTTTTTTGTCCACCTTTACATCCAATGTAGCCGTCATGTGGGACAGGTCTGCAATAAGCAGTCCGGCAGGGCCTCGTGCACCAGGCAGTACATGGATAGACACTTAGCATCTTATAAGACGTAGGCACACAGACACTTTTCATGTGGATAAACTGAAAGGAAAACGATTCAGGAAACACCAGTGGAGTTTCTTTCCTAAAGTGTATTTTTTTTACCATTTTTTTGGTCATTTTCTCACCACTTTTGCAATGTTTCTGGCCACCAGTGTTTGCTTGTTTTTTTTTATCCAGAACTATTTCTATTTTTCATTTTTTACTATAGGCCTAAAAAGTAACATGTATGGTAATAAATTGTATATTTTGTAAAAAAAAAAAAAAACGTGAAAAATATTTCTTCATTCCCTTAGTCTCTGGGTTTCTTCATTATCTCTCATATAGGGGGGTATTTGGTTTTAGTATTTTCCACTTACTAGAAGGGACCCACCCTTTGGTTATAGAAGGTAATTGTTACCTTACCTGCTTGCCTGTTGTACCCAGCGTGGCTCAGAGCAGTCATTGTCCATTGTTGCCAGCGATTGAGCTGCTGCAGATCAACAGGGCAGCTCTTCCTCTTCTTCTGCTCTGTTGACTGGGGCGTGATTGCTGGCATCATGATGACTGACAGCCAGCTTCCTGCAGTTAGGCAGCGGAGAGCTGGGGGTCAACAAAAGTCACGCCTCATCAACAGAGCAGAGTGGAAGAGACGTTGCTGCTCTGTTGATGTGATGATGGTGGAAGCTGCTGAATCACCGGCAGGAGCAGACCGGTAGAGATCGGAGCCGGGCAGAACAGGCAGGTAGTTAGCACAAAAAATAATTTAAATTATAAAAAATAATTAGTCCTGGATAACCCCTTTAAACATTTTTCCAGCATTTAGAAAATGTGGTGTCTCTTTTACTGGCGTTTTTCAGACATTTTTTTTTCTTTCTTTAACTCCATTCAACAGTGTTTTTGAAGCAAAAATGCTGGCAAAACGCTCAAAAAGACACCATGGGGTCATCTTCGAGGAGTTTTTCGAGCCTTCCCATTTATTTGTATTGTTACCACAGAACATCTTCAGAGCAGAAAACCCCTGAAGAATGGTTGGGCCATTTCTTTTAGCTGCCTGGCTTCTTTGGAAACCTGAAGTAATTAAAAGACGCTCAAAAGCCTGAACATGTGAACAGTACGCTATTTTTACATTGAGGTGAATACGTCCGTTCTTTAGAGCAATTTCCTGAGCAGTTTTTCAGGTGGGTGTTGGAGCGGACCCCCCTGGAAAAGATGTTATGTGCACAAAGGTTTTTACATCAGTGTTTGGCTACTAAAAATTAATTAATTAATTTGGCTACTGGGATCTATAGTAATTTGTCCAGCCCTCCGGCCTTGTATGTAGCAATGTATAATTACAGATGAGAGGCCAGAGAGGAGAACATGTGCGTCCTGCGCTCAACAAGCCGCTAACGGCTGCAGACTTGGACCACATCCTTTACGGAAGGGATTAGCGGTCATTACTGTTAATTAGCTCTCATTTGGCTTTCATTTGGGTTAGTGGTTCTGACCCCGGGGAGAGAAATGGAGTCTCTGATGTTTCGGTCACTTAATGTGTGCCGTGCTGATGTAGCGAAAACTAAGGAAAGGACTTAAAGGACTGACTGCAGCGCCAAAGACAGGGTATAGTGCCTGCGAATACCGAGGTGCAGGAGGAGACGTCTACCAGATCTGTGCATGACAAAATCATGTATAATGACAAAAAAAAATTAAGGACACACTCACAATATTTTGTTACTTTTTTGCAAAAAAAAAAAAGCATCTAAAACTCTGTTTTTCTTGCATTTTTCTAGTCTTTTTTTTTGTAAATTACTTTGTAAAAAAAAATTGAACAGGCATGTGCTTTATTGCCGGTGTTCTTCTGCTCTGCATTTTTCATTAACAGTGAAAGTTAGAAAAATATAAGTCACATTACAAAAGTAACCAAATTAATAAAAAATAAATAAAATAAAATAAAATAAATAGAGGTCAATGGGAGAAAAACGCCACCAATTAGCAGCAAAAAAAACACATTAGACTTTTTTTTTTTTTTTTTTTAAACTGCCACCCATTTTTTTTGGGAAATAATATGCAGTATGTGTGATATATATGTAAATAATATTTGAGAATCTTACAAATTAGGCTCATTCAGCTCCTATTATAGGGATTAGCTGCAGTACCCAGGAATGACCACTACATGGTGTACAGAGCTGTGTTGTTTCAGCTCCGTACATTGCTGATCAGTGGGGTGGCAGATGTTGGACCCCAACTCCCATGAATAGGTCCATTGATGTATCAGTCCTGGAGATTCCTTTTAACCAGTTGAAACCTGGTACTAAATTTACAGTTATGGTCCATGGCAGTCACATACAGCAGGGGACCTTGGAGAGGAAACCAAGGCGGTTTATTACAAACTTCTGCCTTCCCTTTTGCTGGCTACATAGCCCTCAGTGAGCGTCAGACTTTATTCACACATCAGTATTTGTATACGAAAACCAGGAGTGTCTCCAAAACACAGAAGCTCCTAGCAGACCCAGATCAATTCAGCCAGTGATTTCTGTTACTATAGGGATCGGTTTTTCCCCTGTAACTTGGGTTCTTATGGATGTCCCGATTACAGAGAAAAAAGATCAATAAAGAATTTTTTTTTTTATAAAACATCAGCAAAAAATAAAGTAATAAAAAAGTAAAACGTTTGCACCATAAAACAAAATACAATTTTTTTAAAGATATCTTATTACATACCTATACCGAAAACCCCTACACATTAGGAATCCATACAACTAATAACCTGGAGACTTCGTTCAGCATATTACTTGGTTTGAAATATGAAAAATAACAAATATATATCTAAAAAAACATTGTGTATGTGACGCAAAAAGCTAAATATATATATATTTATATATTCGAGGTAGCAAAAAGATATATATTTTTATATCCATATATATCTATCTATCTATATATATGTAAAAAGAAATGACCAGCACATCCTAATGTGAACAGGTGCAAGCTGCAGAAACCGAATAAGATATATAAAAAGAAAGCGCAGCAGCACTCCATTATGGACAAAATACATAAAGAGAATAAAAACGTTTGATTTAATCTCCTGTTTGACCTTGCACTACCCCCATTTAACCAGCAGGTGATGTATATTCTACTCTACCAGCCCATTTAAATTGTAGGTGTTTCAGCCCATTAGTGACATGTTCTGTCCAGAGTTATAGGCTTGTAGCCCAAGAGAGGCATGTAGGCAGAGTAGTACCCATCAGATGGGAGGTCACCTTGCAGCGGTTGATGGGCACACATGAATTGGCCAATTTATGCGCTAAGAACCTCCGTTTTTTGTAAGTAAAGTTCATTGAGTAATAACACAGCTTAAATCAAACGTTTTTATTGTCTTTATGTATTTTGGTCATAATATACACTGCTCAAAAAAAAAAAAGGGAACGCTCAAATAACACATCCTAGATCTGAATGAATGAAATATTCTCATTGAATAATTTGTTCTGTACAAAGTTGAATGTGCTGACAACAAAATCACACAAAAATCATCAATGGAAATAAAATTTATTAACCAATGGAGGCCTGGATTTGGAGTCACCCCCAAAATTAAAGTGGAAAAACACACTACAGGCTGATCCAACTTTGATGTAATGTCCATAAAACAAGTCAAAATGAGGCTCAGTATTGTGTGTGGCCTCCACGTGCCTGTATGACCTCCCTACAACGCCTGGGCATGCTCCTGATGAGGTTGCGGATGGTCTCCTGTGGGATCTCCTCCCAGACCTGGACTAAAGCATCCGCCAACTCCTGGACAGTCTGTGGTGCAACGTGACGTTGGTGGATGGAGCGAGACATGATGTCCCAGATGTGCTCAATCGGATTCAGGTCTGGGGAACGGACGGGCCAGTCCATAGCTTCAATGCCTTCATCTTGCAGGAACTGCTGACACACTCCAGCCACATGAGGTCTGGCATTGTCCTGTATTAGGAGGAACCCAGGGCCAACCTCACCAGCATATGGTCTCACAAGGGGTCTGAGGATCTCATCTCGGTACCTAATGGCAGTCAGGCTACCTCTGGCGAGCACATGGAGGGCTGTGCGGCCCTCCAAGGAAATGCTACCCCACACCATTACTGACCCACTGCCAAACCGGTTATGCTGAAGGATGTGGCAGGCAGCAGATCGCTCTCCACGGCGTCTCCAGACTCTTGTCACGTCTGTCACATGTGCTCAGTGTGAACCTGCTTTCATCTGTGAAGAGCACAGTGCGCCAATGGCGACTTTGCCAATCCTGGTGTTCTGTGGCAAATGCCAAGCGTCCTGCATGGTGTTGGGCTGTGAGCACAACCCCTATCTGTGGACGTCGGGCCCTCATACCACCCTCATGGAGTCGGTATCTAACCGTTTGTGCAGACACATGCACATTTGTGGCCTGCTGGAGGTCATTTTGCAGTGCTCTGGCAGTGCTTCTCCTGTTCCTCCTAGCACAAAGGCAGAGGTAGCGGTCCTGCTGCTGGGTTGTTGCTCTCATACGGCCCCCTCCATGTCTCCTGGTGTACTGGCCTGTATCCTGGTAGCGCATCCAGCCTCTGGACACTACGCTGACAGACACAGCAAACCTTCTTGCCACAGCTCGCATTGATGTGCCATCCTGGATGAGCTGCACTACCTAAGCAACTTCTGTGGGTTGTAGAGTCCGTCTCATGCTACCACGAGTGTGAAAGCACAACCAACATTCAAAAGTGCCCAAAACATCAGCCAGAAAGCATTGGTACTGAGATGTGGTCTGTGGTCCCCACCTGCAGAACCACTCCTTTATAGAGGGTGTCTTGATAATTGCCAATAATTTCCATCTATTGTCTATTCCATTTGCACAACAGCATGTGAAATTGATTGTCAATCAGTGTTGCTTCCTACGTGGACAGTTTGATTTCACAGACGTTTGATTTACTTGAAGTTATATTCTGTTGTTTAAGTGTTCCCCTTATTTTTTTGAGCAGTGTACATACATACATATATACACAGTGAATGAAATAATTATTTGATCCCCTGCTGTTTTTGTAAGTTTGCCCACTGATAAAGACATGAACAGTCTATAATTTTAAGGGTAGGTTAATTTTAACATTGAGAGATAGAATATCCAAAAAAAATAAAATTCGCATTGTATAAATTAGATAAATTTATTTGCATTTTGCAGTAAGAAATAAGTATTTGATACCCTACAAACCATTATGAGTTCTGGCTCCTACAGACCAGTTAGACGCTCCTAGTCAACTCGTTACCTGCATTAAAGACAGCTGTCTTACATAGTCACCTGTATAAAAGACTCCTGTCCACAGACTCAATCAGTCAGACTCTAACCTCTACAACATGGGCAAGACCAAAGAGCTTTCTAAGGATGTCAGGGACAAGATCATATACCTGCACAAAGCTGGAATGGGCTACAAAACCATAAGTAAGACGCTGGGTGAGAAGGAGACAACTGTTGGTGCAATAGGAAGAAAATGGAAGAAATACAAATTACTGTCAATTGACATTGATCTGGGGCACCATGCAAAATCTCACCTCATGGGGTATCCTTGATCATGAGGAAGGGGAGAGATCAGCCTAAAAACTACACGTCGGGAAGTTGTTAATGATCTCAAGGCAGCTGGGACCACAGTCACCAAGAAAACAATTGGTAACACATTACGCCTTAAAGGTTTAAAATCCTGCAGTGCCCACAAGGTCCCCCTACTCAAGGAGGCACATGTGCAGGCCCGTCTGAAGTTTGCCAGTGAACACCTGGATGATTCTGTGAGTTATTGGGAGAAGGTGCTGTGATCAGATGAGACAAAAATTGAGCTCTTTGGCATTAACTCAACTCGCCGTGTTAGGAGGAAGAAGAAAGATCAGTACAACCCTAAGAACATCGTGCCAACCGTGAAGCATGGTGGGGGAAACATTATACTTTAGGGGTGCTTTTCTGCAAAGGGGACATGACTATTGCACCATACTGAAGGGTAGATGGATGGGGTCATGTATCGCGAGATTTTGGCAACAACCTTCTTCCCTCAGTAAAAGCATTGAAGATTGGTTGTGGCTGGGTCTTCCAGCAAGACAATGACCCAAAACATACAGCCAAGGCAACAAAGGAGTGGCTCAAAAAGAAGCACAGTAAGGTCATGGAGTGGCCTAGCCAGTCTCCAGACCTTAATCCCATAGAAAACTTGTGGAGGGAGATGAAGCTCCGAGTTGCCAAGCAACAGCCTCAAAATCGGAATGATTCAGAGATGATCTGCAAAGAGGAGTGGACCAAAATTCCTCCTGACATGTGCGCAAACCTCATCATCATCTACAAAAAACGTCTGACTGCTGTGCTTGCCAACAAGGGTTTTATGCATCTAATTTATACAATGTGATTTTCTTGATTTTTTTTTTTTCGATATTCTGTCTCTCAATGTTAAAATTAACCTACCCTTAAAATTATAGACTGTTCATGTCTTTGCCAGTGGGCACACTTACAATAACAAAGGGATCAATACTTGTTTCCTTCGCTGTATATATAATCTCTTTTTGTTACCTCTAATATATAGAGGTTTGGAAACCCAAGTGACAGTTCTGACCTTACTTGCGTATTATACGGCCACCTAGAGGTCAAAGTGTATCACAATGTGCACGTCCCTCTGACCGCGGCTGGTCACACATGCTCAGCCCTCCACACACATGCACCCTGGGCTTGGCACATGTTCTCAGAAGTCAGACACCTCTGGTGATGACACGTATACTCAAGGACAAAATGATCAGGCATGTGGAAATACATACTAGATGGTCATCAGGTACATACAATGCACATCTATCGGGTCAGCTTAACCCCTTCATGACAAGAGCATTTTCCGTTTTTGCGTTTTAGTTTTTTGCTCCCCTTCTTCCCAAAGCCATAACTTTTTTATTTTTCGGTCAATATGGCCGTGTGAGGGCTTATTTTTTTTGCGGCACAAGTTGTACTTTTTAACGACATCACTGGTTTTACCATATTGTGTACTGGAAAACGGTAAAAAAAATCCAAATGCGTTGAAATTGCAAAAAAAAAGTGCAATTCCACAGTTGCTTTTTCTTGTTAATCACATTCACTGAATGCTAAAACTGACCTGCCATTATTATTCTCCAGGCCATTAAGAGTTCGTAGACACCAAACATGTATAGGTTATTTTTTATTTATAAGTGGTGAAAAAAAAAATCCAAAGTTTGCTAAAAAAAAAAATGGCGCCATTTTCCGAGACCTGTAGCGTCTCCATTTTTCGGGATCTGGGGCTAGGTGAGGGTGGCGTTAATAACAATCTGGCCATGACAACCTCAGGGGCTGTCATGGCAACCCACTGATGACCCGCGATCATGTGACGGGGTAAGCTACGCGTTTCCGGCGCGGCGCTGTTAAACATGATTCCACCCGCGGCTGTTGCAGGCACATGTCAGCTGTATAAATCAGCTGACATGTGCCTGGTTTAGCGCAGGCTCAGCGCCGGAGCCAGCGCTGAACAGGGGGTGATGAGGTGGTGCATACTATTGCATACCACGTCGTAAAGGGGTGAAAGGGGCTCTCCAGGCCTGGGACACAAGTCTGTATCTATGAGGCAGTATGCACGTCATAACAATACCTCGGTATTCCCAGTGTGAGCGGGTGGGTGCATACTTATGGTCATGTGCCGATTAGACTCAGAAAGCTTCTCTCGATTCGCTTCTATTGATTGCCCGCTGGCGATGCCAATACCGGAAAGCGTGCAACCACACACTGTCAGGATTCAGCTGTCTGCAGAGACGTAAAGTGACTGCAGACTTTTGTCCCAAGCCTGGACAACTATTTAAAGGGAGTGTCGCCCCTAAAATTAATATTAAGCGATCTATACAGTGATGTAGCAGTCTTAACCCATATAAAAATCATAATAGCATTGTACCTGTTAGAGGTACAGCACCTGAGAAAACTGTTTATGTTCTCATGAAAATGAGGGGGCTTCTGTGGACTATTGATCGTGACCAAGTGCACCGTCACCATTCATTTTGCGGGCCTTCCCCCACAGCGAGCTCTGCCTGAACTCAGCCTGCGTGGGTGCGCATGTGCACTGACACTGCCTGAATCCAGATGCACACAGTGTGGGCGGCAGCGTTTTCCTCACTGGCTCTTCTATATGGAGTTCACTCAATACACTAAGACACCAGAGAGTGTAGTGAGCTGTGTCTGCAGAGAAGAGCCAAAGGAGGAGAACGCACCCAGCCATACTGTGAGCGTGCCAGCACTGACACTGTGTGAGTGCCAGGCTCAGGCAATGTCAGTGCGCATGCACACCCATGCAGGCTGAGTTCAGGCACGCATGCACACCCATGCAGGCTGAGTTCAGGCAGTGTCAGTGCGCATGCACACCCATGCAGGCCGAGTTCAGGCAGCGTCAGTGCGCATGCACACCCATGCAGGCTGAGTTCAGGCAGCGTCAGTGCGCATGCACATGACGCGCCCCCTGGGAAGTGGGGTACCCGGTGACGGGCCGGTAGATGCTGGGGGATGTCACAGTGGCGGTGACCCGGTCTGTGACCCAGGGCGGTCAATAAAAAGGGGTTATTGATAGGGGATTTATAATGTTTATAGAGTTCGTGACGCCACCTGTGGAATGCGGCTAAAGGGAGCCGCCGCTGCGGAGCAGGTCCTCTGGAGCTGATGTTACTGCAGCAGGGATGGTGTGGCTCTCCACAGGATGACCTAGCTCCAGGGCAGTGTAGATGATGTTGCAGGCTGTGCTGGGCGTTGTAGTGCAGGGGTTGATGGCGCAGCAAAAAACACAGAGACAAGGAAGTGCAGTCCCAGGGTCTTTACTGGTGGTGATTAGACAAGCCGGGATTGGGTACTGGCTAGAAGTTGAAGTCCGGGCAGCCTGGAAGCAAGTAAAGAATCCTCCTTGCCAGGTGAAGTTGGAGGCCTTCCCTTTCCACTAAACTCTTTGGCCCTGCTACTTGTAGCTGTGCGGTGGCCCTCGTCTCTGAGTGCGGCGTTTCTGAGCTCACCCATATGGCAGGCAGCTCGGGCCTTGCTGGCGCGTCACTCCAACGTGGCGGTGCTGGACCCTGCGGTGCAGCTGAGCCTCCAGGCGTCTGATGGGCCCGGGAGACCAGCAATCTCCTGCCCTCCGGTTTCTGCTGCTGGGCCTTCAGTGCCCCACAGCCTCGGACTCCGGTGTCCGGTTCTTCTGTGCTGGTGCTTCTTCTGGGGTGAGCTGCCGCACAGCTCCAGTCCCCAGCTCCTCTCTCCTCGACGTCCTCGCTTTAACTCCTCACACTAAGACTGACTAACCCCGCCCCCAGATACCAGTTGCCAAGGGGAGGAGCTCCCCTTGCTGGTCTGGAGCCAGGACAGTGTTGCATGCCTAGTATACCTGACTAGGGGATCCCTGCTTGCTTTCAGGCATGGCATTACCTCTTTTGAAGGAGGCAATGCCACTGTGGCAACCGGACCCCTGGGGTGCCACACACACCCATGCAGGCTGAGTTCAGGCAGCGTCAGTGCGCATGCACGCCCATGCAGGCTGAGTTCAGGCAGCGTCAGTGAGCATGCACACCCATGCAGGCTGAGTTCAGGCAGCGTCAGTGCGCATGCACACCCATGCAAGCCGAGTTCAGGCAGAGTCAGTGCGCATGCAGACCCATGCAGGCCGAGTTCAGGCAGCGTCAGTGCGCATGCACACCCATGCAGGTCGAGTTCAGGCAGCGTCAGTGCGCATGCACACTCATGCAGGCTGAGTTCGGGCAGAGTCAGTGCGCATGCACACCCATGCAGGCTGAGTTCAGGCAGCGTCAGTGCGCATGCACACCCATGCAGGCTGAGTTCAGGCAGCGTCAGTGCGCAAGCACACCCATGCAGGTTGAGTTCAGGCAGCGTCAGTGCGCATGCACGCCCATGCAGGCTGAGTTCAGGCAGCGTCAGTGAGCATGCACGCCCATGCAGGCTGAGTTCAGACAGCGTCAGTGCGCATGCACACCCATGCAGGCTGAGTTCAGGCAGCGTCAGTGCGCATGCACACCCATGCAGGCTGAGTTCAGGCAGCGTCAGTGCGCATGCACACCCATGCAGGCTGAGTTCAGGCAGCGTCGGTGCGCATGCACACCCATGCAGGCTGAGTTCAGGCAGCGTCGGTGCGCATGCACACCCATGCAGGCTGAGTTCAGGCAGCGTCAGTGCGCATGCACACCCATGCAGGCTGAGTTCAGGCAGCGTCAGTGCGCATGCACACCCATGCAGGCTGAGTTCAGGCAGCGTCAGTGCGCATGCACACCCATGCAGGCTGAGTTCAGGCAGCATCAGTGCGCATGCACACCCATGCAGGCTGAGTTCAGGCAGCATCAGTGCGCATGCACACCCATGCAGGCTGAGTTCAGGCAGCGTCAGTGCGCATGCACACCCATGCAGGCTGAGTTCAGGCAGCGTCAGTGCGCATGCACACCCATGCAGGCTGAGTTCAGGCAGCGTCAGTGCGCATGCACACCCATGCAGGCTGAGTTCAGGCAGCGTCAATGCGCATGCACACCCATGCAGGCTGAGTTCAGGCAGCGCTCGCTCTGGGAAGCGAGCACTGTCAATCAGGGGAAAAGCCCTCAACATGCAGACTGAGAGGGCGCAACGGAGGGCTGAGCTCTTGGACATGCCTACAGTACATGTAAGCCCCTCATTTGCATGCAAATTAAAAGTATTATTCTCAGGCCCTGTACCAGTAAACAGGGCTAGTGTGACTCTTATATGGGCTGAGTTCCTATTATCATTGTATAGATCACTTGATATTGATTTGGGGGGTTACCCCCTCTAAGGTATTAGACAACTCTACTTTAATGATCATGGTGGTTGCTGGATCACCATCATTAGCATGCACTGCAGATAAGGTGAAGGATGAAATACTTGCCTTAACTAGTTTCAGCAGGCGGTACAGATCTTCCACCTCGTCTCCTTCCTGTGGAGTATAGCCCTGTCCTGTATTTAAGCTGGAGCCGCTGAGCGTGGCACGGTACAGGGGCAAAGCCATGGCCTCTGCGTAATGGTCCAGCGCCTGATGGCCCACGGTCTGGTACATGTAGCTGTCCAATTCATCCCCTGCACAGACAGAAGCACAATGAGGGGTCACACGGGAGGAGAGCAGCCGCGGACTTCTATAGCTGCACAAAGCCTTTAAAGAGTTAAATGGCAAAATCTGCACTTACAAGTTTCCACACATGTAAAGAATATGAATTGTTTTACCAGGATTTAGAGTCTTAAGTTAAGTTGTTAATAGCAGATTGGTGGGGTCTGACTCCTGGTACCCCACAATCAGATGATCAATATGTGGGGCACACCAGAAGTGAAGAGGCTGTCATGGCCACTGCCCAAAACTCTGCAGGCCCCCTTAGGCCAGGTCCACAGCCTGTCCTCTATGCCCACTCAGCCATTTGTAGGGGGTCTCCATCTACATACCTGTATTCGGACAGTTCCCTGATGCAGCCATTCACTTGAATGAGGGACACGATACTTTACTGTCCAGATAAAAAGATTGGACACCGCAGGAATGGAGACCAAAGCTTCACATTTTAGACTCTTTGTCTCATTCATGTAAATGACTACATAGAGGAACCCTCAAAATATTCAGATGGAAGCCCCTGACCAGTGCCAAGCGGGAGGAAGAACAAGGTGAGAGAAGACAGGTTAAACATTAACTGGTCAGAAATGTACATTGGAAACAGTGGCGTACATCTAATAGCGACAGACCCAGTGGCCACCGTGGGGCCCGTAGGTCGCGTGAGGGGGTCTTGAGGGGGAGGTAGGAGGTTGCTGAGCCCTCCTAACTTGCCATCCGGTGTCTCAATTTTAATGGTAACTACATTCTTAGGACTAGTTGAATAGAAGGGTGGAGGAGGGGTCCATCAGCTCCCAGCTCCACCATTCAGCCTGTGCACCGGAGTCTCAGAACGGAAGGAGCGAAGATGTCAATAGATGGCACCCCGCTGGGAGGAGCCTCAGTCCACACAAGGCACTGACCGGAGCATTGCAGGAACAGGGCAAGGCGAGTAGTTTTTATTATTTTTTTAATATATTAGTATTTTCCTTGTCAATAATTGTGGGGTCCATGATACTGTATATGGAGGGTTGTGGGGGGTCCATGATACTGTATATGAGGGGTTGTGGGGTCCATGATACTGTATATGGGGGGCAGTGGGGTCCATGATACTGTATATGGGGGGCTGTGGGGTCCATGATACTGAATATGGGGGGCTGTGGGGTCCATGATACAGTGCGGTGGGGGGCTGTGGAGTCCAGGATAATGTGTGCGAGGGAACTTTGAGGACATCATACTGTATCAGTGCACAAAGTCAGCATTATACGGTGTTAGGGCATCACACTGTGCGTGTGGGGGCAATTCGTGTGGAGTAATCCACTGTAGAGATATCATACAGTGTGTGAGTCAGGGGGCATTTTTACGGCATAAGGAGTAATATAGTGTGTGAGAACACTAAGGGGGGCTTCAGTAGGGGCACAATTTCTGTATTAGTGGCACAATACTTGACCCTTTCCTGATCTTTAAAAGTTAGGAGGTATGCCGTCCTCTGATTGTGCATGTGCGTTGTGACCCCAACTACTCTGCCAAATATTATTTCATTTTTATTTGACCCATTAGTGGATGTGGAATTCCTAACAAAGTTGTGCTAAAAGCTACATCTTGAGATAAAGCTGACGGACAATTATCCTCAAGGGAAGGTTCTCGCTATTGTATAAGAACTGCATTTTCTTGTCCTTATTACAGGAACAGGCTGCTTGTTACCAGACTCAGCCCCAATTCTCTTGAATGCAGATATCACAATTTCCTAGACCATTTACAGTTTCCTATGTTAAAGAATTGTAATGTATCAGTAAAACTTGGATGCTATACGGATAACCCGTATGGGATCCAATTTCTGCGCGCCCATGGACTTGAATAGTCGAGTCTTATTTGAAATACCACAGGAATTAGTGCCATTTTTTTCACAGGAACATTTGGACCTTAAAAAAGAAAAAAAAAAAGATAACCTGAAAAGCCCTACTGTAATCCATTGGTCTGAGTGCTATCAGTTTTTTCCATGGCTAGCACTCAAAACCGAAAATACGAAATTGTGAATGTAACCTGACTAATATTTTGCTTCCAAAGGTGTCCGGATCTGGAGCGATCACGTTCCAGAGTTCTGCAGCTTCATCTCCAGCCCTGAGCTCAGCAATAAGAATAGTTTATGGTATTGGCACATCATTAGTGAGCTAGAAGGGGGCGGACTGCTCATCTGAATAGCCGATCCAGCTTAATTCTCTGACTCTGTATTGGCCATGACAGAGGGGACTGGCTTATGTGCTGAAATGAGAACATCACCTCGTCTCCTTCACAATCAGCACCAATGATGTTCCAAATCCTGAGCCAGAAATGGAGCTACCGGACCCAGGACCGATGCTGCATCTGCAATCCAGAATGCTGTAAAATTATATAACATATATAATTTTAATATAATATATGTACACTAGAAGCCCATGGTTATATCTTGGTCACTTTTGAGAGTAAGGCCAAGTTCAGGTGTCCATATATATCGTGGTCCATATCAGACTGTAACACGTGGACTGACCTGAACATGAAGCCTTGTATATGTCTATAAGGCTGTAAATCAGGAGGCCAGCCTTCAGTCCATGTATTGCAGTCCACATACTAACAGTCAAATATGGCAGTCTGAACTGTGACTGAGCTATAACTACAGGCTTCCAGTGTACACACACATGCCATAAGTGTTGGCCTACATTTGCAATGATTATTTCTGCTAGTGGGTAGAGGACACACTGAATGGAAAGGTATACTGTACAGAACAAAGCCGCATTCACACGTCTGTGAGTCACGGGCCGTGCTGGGATCACAATCCCCTCATTGGTGCATATGATGTCATTAGATCAGATCTGGGGTTCTGACAATCAGGCCGGGACTGTGTCCAAACTTACTGGTTATCACAGGTGATTTGGGAAAGGATCCTTATAAATAAGACGAATAAGTGATCAGGGATGGGGGCGACCGCTTGCGGAAGGGAGTGCCAGCAGCCGGCGACCGCTAGAAGAAGGGAGTGCCAGCAGCGGGCGAACACTGCCTTATCCTACAGATCCACACTGTATGACTCCTGCCTGTGGGTGAAGATTCCGGGGGGCCGGGGTGGTGCCCCCTATACTGATCCCTCCGGGCTATGCAGGATGACCTCTCACATCTTACCTGCACTCTCTGGGGGCCGGAGATTGACGAGAGCGACGATCTGGTGGCCGGCGGTGACGCACTGCATCATATTATAACAGCTGTCCTTCCCTCCACTGAAATACAAGAGCCACAACACTGACATGTGACATCACAGACATGGCACTGACAGCCTGTGGTACTAGAGATCCCATAAAAATCACTGACGTCATGTATGATGTACTGGGGAACTACAAGTCCCAGAAGAGCTCAGGAAGGCAGACATGGGGAAAGTGCACTATTCCTCCTGCCAGTGGCAGATTACTCAGCACATGGCCGGGGACTTCAGCTGCGTGTCCCTTTAAAGTTTGCAGGTCATGCTGGGACTTGTAGTTTTTTAGATGAAAAGCCGCACAGAGTGACTGCCGCACAGTAACAGGGGTGTAGTTCTGCATTGAATGAATCACCTGATCAGCGCCACCACCCTCATATCGGACACCGGCTGCTGCGACTACAAACGTGCAGGTGTGAACATGTGGCCGCCGCAGCTACAGAGAAGTGTTATCCTCACTGGAAGGACCTTCGTGACGTCACGGGCACATGACCGCACCACGTGATTGCTCTAGCGAAAGGTACGGACGGTGAGCGGGAGGTTCAAATGTAGAGAGAGCGCGATAATGTATGTGTGTGATCTATACGTTTATCAGTAGGGGCCAGATATACGGGGGCGGCCATAGCATTGGTGCAGCACAGGGGCCCAAAAGGTCCGGGGGCCACTGCCACCTCCAAAGCAGGGGGAATTGTGTATTACCATGAGCTATTGAACTAAACAGGGCCCATAAACCTTTCTTGCACGGGGCCCTTTTCAGTCTGTGTCCACCAGTGCTGAGATATATATATACAGTATAATGCTGGTCTGCCGGGGCACACAGTACAGGGCTATACATTGTAGGGGAGACGATCTAGCGTACTGAGCTGTGGTCTGTACATGCCCGCCTGCTGCAGGACAGACTGATGTTTTAAGGCAGGTGACACCTTTTGCTGCAGTCTTTTGGGGTCTGTCTCTACCACCTTTGCACATCTAGAGGTGACATTTTTTTGACCATTCTTCTTAAAGGGAACCTGACACCAGAAAAAGCGCTACTAACCTGCACATAGCCAAATGGTTCATAGCATTAGTAACCTGCTCGGCGCCTGCACGTAGCCTAATGGTTAATAGCGTTACTAACCTGCACGTAGCCTAATGGTTAATAGCGTTACTAACCTGCACGTAGCCTAATGGTTAATAGCGTTACTAACCTGTGCGTAGCCTAAGGGTTAATAGCGTTACTAACCTGCACATAGCCTAATGGTTAATAGCGTTACTAACCTGCACGTAGCCTAATGGTTAATAGCGTTACTAACCTGCACGTAGCCTAATGGTTAATAGCTTTACTAACCTGCACGTAGCCTAATGGTTAATAGCGTTACTAACCTGCACATAGCCAAATGGTTAATAGCGTTACTAACCTGCACGTAGCCTAATGGTTAATAGCGTTACTAACCTGCACGTAGCCTAATGGTTAATAGCGTTACTAACCTGCACGTAGCCTAATGGTTAATAGCGTTACTAACCTGCACGTAGCCTAATGGTTAATAGCGTTACTAACCTGCACATAGCCAAATGGTTAATAGCGTTACTAACCTGCACGTAGCCAAATGGTTAATAGCGTTACTAACCTGCACGTAGCCTAATGGTTAATAGCGTTACTAACCTGCACGTAGCCTAATGGTTAATAGCGTTACTAACCTGCACATAGCCTAATGGTTAATAGCGTTACTAACCTGCACGTAGCCTAATGGTTAATAGCGTTACTAACCTGCATGTAGCCTAATGGTTAATAGCGTTACTAACCTGCACGTAGCCTAATGGTTAATAGCGTTACTAACCTGCACGTAGCCTAAGGGTTAATAGCGTTACTAACCTGCGCGTAGCCTAAGGGTTAATAGCGTTACTAACCTGCACGTAGCCTAAGGGTTAATAGCATTACTAACCTGCTCGGCGCCTGCACGTAGCCTAATGGTTAATAGCATTACTAACCTGCACATAGCCTAATGTTTAATAACGTTACTAACCTGCATGTAGCCTAATGGTTAATAGTGTTACTAACCTGCTCGGCGCCTGCACGTAGCCTAATGGTTAATAGCATTACCAACCTGCCCAGCGCCTGCATGTATCCCAATGGTTAATAGCGTTACTAACCTGCACGTAGCCTAATGGTTAATAGTGTTACTAACCTTCTTGTCGCCTTCACGTAGCCTAATAGTTAATAGCGTTACTAGCATGCACGTAGCCTAATGGTTAATAGCGTTACTAACCTGCCCAGCGCCTGCACGTAGCCTAATAGTTAATAGCGTTACTCAGCTGCCCGGCGCCTGCACGTAGCCTAATGGTTAATAGCTTTGCTAACCTGCTCGGCTCCTGCACGTAGCCTAATAGTTAATAGCGTTACTAACCTGCTCGGCGCCTGCATGTAGCCTAATGGTTTATAGCGTTACTAACCTGCACATAGCCTAATGGTTAATAGCGTTACTAACCTGCCCGACGCCTGCACGTAGCCTATTGCTAAATAGCGGTACTAACCTGCCAGGTGCCTGCACGTAGCCTAATGGTTAATAGCGGTACTAACCTGCTCGGCGCCTGCAAGTAACCTTATGGTTAATAGCGTTACTAACCTGCCAGGCGCCTGCACGGAGCCTAATGGTTAATATTGTTACTAACCTGCTCGGCTCCTAAACTTAGCCTAAGGGTTAATAGCATTACTAACCTGCCCGACGCCTGCACGTAGCCTAATGGTTAATAGTGTTACTAAACTGCCCGGCACCTGCATGTAGCCTAATGGTTAATAGCGTTACTAACCTGCCCGGTGCCTGCATGTAGCCTAATGGTTAATAACGTTACTAACCTGCCCGACGTCTGCACATAGCCTATTGCTTAATAGCGGTACTAAGCTGCCAGGCGCCTGCACATAGCCTAATGGTTAATAGCGGTACTAATCTGATCGGCGCCTGCAAGTAACCTTATGGTTAATAGCGTTACTAACCTGCCAGGCGCCTGCACGTAGCCTAATGGTTAATATTGTTACCAACCTGCTCGGCTCCTGAACGTAGCCTAATGGTTAATAGCATTACTAACCTGCCCGGCGCCTGCACGTAGCCTAATGGTTAATAGCGTTACTAACCTGCCCGGCACCTGCACGTAGGCTAATGGTTAATAGCGTTACTAACCTGCCCGGCACCTGCATGTAGCCTAATGGTTAATAGCGTTACTAACCTGCCTGGTGCCTGCATGTAGCATAATGGTTAATAGCGTTACTAACCTGCCCGACTCCTGCTCGTAGCCTAATGCTTAATAGCGGTACTAACCTGCCAGGCGCCTGCATGTAGCCTTATGGTTAATAGCATTACTAACCTGCCAGGCGCCTGCACGTAGCCTAATGGTTAATAGTGGTACTAACCTGCCAGGCACCTGCACGTAGCCTAATGGTTAATAGCGTTACTAACCTGCCAGGTGCCTGTACGTAGCCTAATAGTTAATAGCGGTATAAACCTGCCAGGCGCCTGCACATAGCCTAATTGTTAATAGCGCTACTAAGCTGCACGTAGCCTAATAGTTAATAGCGTTACTAACACGTAGCTTAATGGTTAATAGCGTTACTAACCTGCCCGGCGCCTGCACATAGCCTAATGGTTAATAGTGTTACTAACCTGCTCGGCACCTGCACGTAGCCTAATGGTTTATAGCGTTACTAACCTGCTCGGCGCCTGCACGTAGCCTAATGGTTAATAGCGTTACTAACCTGCACATAGCCTAATGGTTAATAGCGTTACTAACCTGCACATAGCCTAATGGTTAATAGCGTTACTAACCTGCCCGACACCTGCACGTAGCCTAATGGTTAATATTGTTACTAATCTGCTCGGCGCCTGAACGTAGCCTAATGGTTAATAGCATTACTAACCTGCCCGGCGCCTGCATGTAGCCTAATGGTTAATAGTGTTACTAGCCTGCCTGGCACCTGCACGTAGCCTAATGGATAATAGCGTTACTAACCTGCCCGGTGCCTGCATGTAGCCTAATGGTTAATAACGTTACTAACCTGCCCGACGCCTGCACGTAGCCTATTGCTTAATAGCGGTACTAACCTGCCAGGTGCCTGCACGTAGCCAAATGGTTAATAGCGGTACTAACCTGCTCGGCGCCTGCAAGTAACCTTATGGTTAATAGCGTTACTAACCTGCCAGGCGCCTGCACGTAGCCTAATGGTTAATATTGTTACTAACCTGCTCGGCTCCTAAACGTAGCCTAAGGGTTAATAGCATTACTAACCTGCCTGACGCCTGCACGTAGCCTAATGGTTAATAGTGTTACTAAACTGCCCGGCACCTGCATGTAGCCTAATGGTTAATAGCGTTACTAACCTGCCCGGTGCCTGCATGTAGCCTAATGGTTAATAACGTTACTAACCTGTCCGACGCCTACACATAGCCTATTGCTTAATAGCGGTACTAACCTGCCAGGCGCCTGCACATAGCCTAATGGTTAATAGCGGTACTAATCTGTTCGGCGCCTGCAAGTAACCTTATGGTTAATAGCGTTACTAACCTGCCAGGCGCCTGCACGTAGCCAAATAGTTAATATTGTTACTAACCTGCTCGGCTCCTGAACGTAGCCTAATGGTTAATAGCATTACTAACCTGCCCGGCGCCTGCACGTAGCCTAATGGTTAATAGTGTTACTAACCTGCCCGGCACCTGCACGTAGCCTAATGGTTAATAGCGTTACTAACCTGCCCGGCACCTGCACGTAGCCTAATGTTTAATAGCGTTACTAACCTGCCCGGTGCCTGCATGTAGCCTAATGGTTAATAACGTTACTAACCTGCCCGACTCATGCACGTAGCCTAATGCTTAATAGCGGTACTAACCTGCCAGGCGCCTGCATATAGCCTTATGGTTAATAGCATTACTAACCTGCCAGGCGCCTGCACGTAGCCTAATGGTTAATAGTGGTACTAACCTGCCAGGCGCCTGCACGTAGCCTAATGGTTAATAGCGTTACTAACCTGCCAGGTGCCTGTACGTAGCCTAATAGTTAGTAGCGGTACTAACCTGCCAGGCGCCTGCACATAGCCTAATGGTTAATAGCGTTACTAACCTGCACGTAGCCTAATAGTTAATAGCGTTACTATCACGTAGCGTAATGGTTAATAGCGGTACTAACCTGCTCGGCGCCTGCACGTAGCCTAATGGTTAATAGCGTTACTAACCTGCCAGGCGCCTGCACGTAGCCTAATCGTTAATAGCGTTACTAACCTGCACGTAACCTGATAGTTAATAGTGTTATTAACCTGCCCGGCGCCTGCACATAGCCTAATGGTTAATAGCGTTACTAACCTGCACGTAACCTGATAGTTAATAGTGTTACTAACCTGCCCGGCGCCTGCACATAGCCTAATGGTTAATAGTGTTACTAACCTGCTCGGCACCTGCACGTAGCCTAATGGTTTATAGCGTTACTAACCTGCTCGGCGCCTGCACGTAGCCTAATAGTTAATAGCGTTACTAACCTGCACATAGCCTAGTGGTTAATAGTGTTACTAACCTGCCCAGCACCTGCAGGTATAGAACAGAAAAAAGAATCGGGCAACAATGTTCATTGTGGATCAAGACTCAAACATATTATATAACCTACAGCGCACCAAATACAAGTCATAGAAAGATCCAGAAATCAATGTTTTTGATAAATAAACATATTTTTATTAGACAAAAATGCATACAAAACAAAATAAAAGAACTGGGTCAAATTGAACACCAGAACAAGAGCAAAGTGCCTTATGAGGTAAAGACGAGGTCCAGATACAGGCTACAACAAAGTGCAGTGCAAATCACATGTGTGCCGGGAGGAGAGAGAAGGAGAGACCAGGGATGTTACAAATTATAGAGCATTCAACCCCTAGCCATAAGCCATAAATCACATATATATGTACATGTCAAGTGAAATTCAAATGAAAAAATCTCCATATAGTAAGTACCTACCCTGCGTCTGTGCACTGCTGGATTAGTGCCCCGTGTCCCTACGCACGTTTCGGTGCATATAGCACCTTTTTCAATGGGAAGAGTGACCTTGTATTCATGGAGGCTTCTGTTTCTTATATGCTGCAAACGCAGCTGTGAAATCATCTGTCTGGACAAAATCGCGCATGCGCGCCAGCACACACGCCGCATATTGCCTGGCATCCGGGAAATCACAGCGACTCGCAAGGGTCAGAGGGTGCACTTCCCCCAACCCACGTGCGCGCGCGTCGCTTGAGTGCCGGAGGCCGGGCAGCAGCTGGGGTGCGCAGGAGCGCATGCGCAGATCCAACTGGAACGGAGAGTGGAGAAAGATTCTCAGATAGAAACCATAGTGTAAGTATATATAGATGCATTAAGGTATTGAAGGTAAAGGAGCCAGGTGCCTTCCCCATACAGACCCTAATACAGCACTACAACAATTCCAAATGTTATATCAAAATATGGCTGAGTTATCAAAATCAAAGAAGTAGTACGTACATGAAATTTTACATGAACATATCAAAAGTCCAATGGAGACTCCATCCCTCAAAAATTCTACATTAATAATTCATTTTTCAGACTCCATATGGTGTGGTAACAATAACGGACATGTATCATGTATGTAATATGTGTTTTTATGCATACATATAGATACCCACAAGGGAATCACATAGATGCATCAGCAGATCACAATATAGCAACATTATCCATCATACATGTCAAATTAAAATCCTCTCAAATGTTAGATATTAATTCATTAATCATACATATATATGTATATTGAGTAAGGATAAAAAATCAATCAGATCATCACACACCAAAAGGGAAGGGAGAGGGAGAAGAACAGGAAGGGGGAGGGAAGAAAATTTGAATCATAACAATTCCTCCCATTTCTTTGATTCTCCCTCACAAGGTGAGAGATAAGGCTGCATGTAGGTGTCCTGTTTGTTCTCAGAAATCCAGAATGAACTTCAATACCAGCATATGGGGATTCATTCACATGAACCATCGATCCGACAGACAATACAACGTTCTAGAGCAAAATGAAAACACAACAATTAAAATCCACGAAAATTAAAAAACACAATGGGAGAGGAGGGATCACAACTAAATGAAGGAGGAGAAACTGAGTTTCTCATTAAGTCCCTTGGGTGTCACTGTGTAAAGTATGACCATCCAGCGACACTCCATTTGTGCGAGGAGGCGCTTAGTATCGCCTCCTCTGATGCCACAGCGGACACGATCAATGCCTCGAACCCTGAAAGAGGAGGGATCACAGCCATGCCGAGCTCTAAAATGTCTTGGTATGGTCTTGAGACCAGGTGGATCAGGAACATCCTTGGCTGCCAAGATGTCCCGCACATGCTCCCTCGTTCGGACCCTGAGCTCCCTAGATGTAAGGCCCACATAAATCAGGTTACAGGCACAGGTGGCGTAGTACACCACATATGTGGTGCTACATGAAATGTGGTGCGTGATCTTAAAATGTTGAGTGCCGTCCGACGATTGAAAATCATGTGCCCTAATCATGTTCCGGCAACCTGCACAATCGCCGCATGGAAAAAAGCCCCATCTAGGGCCCCTGGATCCAAACGGGGGAGCAGGCCGGGCAATGTAGTGACTCCTGACCAACAAGTCCTTGACGTTCCTGTTACGCCTTGAGGTCAGATATGGACGGTCGGACAAGGTGACGGCCAACGTGGAGTCCGTCCGTAAAATCTTCCAATGTTTTTCCAAGATATGTTGGATGGTGTTCCACTCGGAATTATATGTGTATATAAAGTGTATTGGATTCTCCATCGATTTCCTTTCCATCTTCTTACTCAGTAATTGCAGTCTGGGAGTTTGCTTGGCTCTAATATATCCCCTGTTGATGCATCGCCTGCTGTAGCCCCGGGAGATGAATCGCTCTTTTAAATCATGAGCCTGCTTCTCAAAGCCAGCGTCAGAAGAGCTGTTCCTCCTCATCCGCAAAAATTGGCCAGTGGGAATGGCCCTAATTGTAGTGGGGTCATGTGCAGACGATGCATGTAACAGGGAATTTACTGATGTTTCTTTGCGAAAAACATCTGTTTCAATATAACCATCCCCTGCAATACTGAGTTTGATGTCCAGGAAATCAATGGATTTTTTATTATATCTGTGTGTGAGCCTGATGTTAGAGCCATTGCGGTGCAGCCCGGTCACAAATTCATTAATCCCAGTTTCGGGACCCTGCCATATAATCAACAGGTCATCGATATATCGATACCAGCACTGCACATGGGAGGCGGCAAAGCGCAGATGCCGAAAATCTCTCTCTCCCAGTATCCTAGGAAGAGATTAGCGTACGACGGCGCACAAGCCGCGCCCATGGCAGTGCTGCGTTTCTGCAAATAGAAACGATCTTTAAAAGTAAAAAAATTATGCGTCAGGATGAACCGCAATAGTTCCAAGAGAAGGTCACACACAGATTGATCTAATCCGCTCATACTTAGAAAGAATTGGGTTGCTCTAAGACCATCATTATGGTCGATGCAGGTATACAGGGACTCCACGTCGGCCACCACAAAATACATGTCCGACTCCATGTAAATCCCATCCATTTTTGCCAGGACGTCCATAGTGTCCCTGACATAGGAGGGCAAGGTTTCAACCATGGGATGCAGATAATGTTCAAGGAACTTACATATTGGGTCACACAGCCCTCCGATGCCAGAGACAATAGGATGCCCGGGTGTATCACACATATTTTTGTGGACCTTTTGGCAACAAGTAAAAAGTAGGTATCTTCGGTTGGTTTGCCAAAAGTCCATCCAAAATCCGCTTAGGGATAATACCTCTCTCAACTGCTACCTCAAGGATATCAAGTAATTCCCTGGTATAAGCCAAGAGTGGATTATTAGGAAGTACAATATATGTTTCTTTATCCCTTAATTGTCTGAGAGCCTCCTTTTCATACAAGTGGGTAGGCCAGATAACGATGTTTCCCCCCCTTGTCAGCTGGTTTAATGACTACATCTTTGATTGCCTGTAATTCCTTGAGGGCCCGTCGCTGTAATTTCGTTAGATTGTCACCCCTCATTCTATCGGGGATTTGGCGAAAATCCTCCATCACCATCCTGGTGAAGATCTCAATTTGTGGACACAGCGATAAGGGGGGAAAAGTCGTGGATCTGGGATAGGCCGACCGAGGAAACCCACCTGTAAGATCCGGAGTCTGCTCATTCAACAAGTCTTCAAGGGCCGACAAGGCCTGAAACTCCTCCTTCGTGGTAAAACCCTGTTCGATTTTCGATTTATTGTGAAGTTTGTGTAGTAACAGTTTTCTGGAGAAAAGGTGTAAATCCTTTATAGCTGTGAAAAAATTGAATTTATTAGTGGGTACAAAATTCAAACCAAGGCATAGTAGTTCTCGCTGTGCATCAGATAGTACGTGAGATGAGAGGTTAATTACCTCCATATTGCTGCGTGTTTTCCTCTCACGTTGCTGTAATAAGGGATTCTTTAATTTAGTGTTATTCTTTCCTTGTTTCGGGATAAACAATAAACAAGGATATTATTACATGTTCCTGACTTGAGGATCTTTCAGCGGCGCGGACGTGTATATCTCTACTTTCACCGCCTTTGGATTTATTCTGGTCCTGTGGGACACCGATTGGAGATCCGCTGCAGCTGCTTTTTATACGTTATGGTGGTTGTGTCCTTACACAACCAAACCAGGTGAGCACCACCTTTTTATTATTCATTCCTATGTCTACAGGTGAAACTCTATTGGTCTTTGCGCTCTCTCTCTCTTTGTATTCATCTTGTTTCGGTTTAAAATGTTTTGAAATTTGGCTAGTTTCAGATGGAGCCCCTCCCCCCAGGCTATCTTCACATGATGACCTAGAGGAGAAAGAGCCAGATCTAGTCATTGCTGACCCTATTTTATGGCTTGGCCTTCTCCATTTATAAACATGTTTATTCTGAAAATCAGACACGTCTCGCTGATATTTTTTAATTTTAACAGACAAAATTTCTTTCTCCCATTTCTTAATATCTCTATCAATTTCTACATTGAATGTTACTAAAGACTCAGGTGTGAGTGACTTCTGAAGTTCCTCCTGAATCAAATTAATCTCCCTATCTAGTTCTGTTATGGAGCCCTCATTAGATTTAATGAGCAGCTCCATATATCCCCTGGAACAAGTTGCTGATAGGGCCTCCCAGTTATTCCTAAAAGTTTCATCAAAAGCCTGGAAAGAGGGGAAAACCTGTACACGTAAACCACATAGTATTAAACCTCTAGAAACATATTTTTCAAGGAAAGAATTGTTCCACCATAAACTAATACGTTTATTCAATAACTCCTTCAATTTGTTAGTGAGATCCCTCATCTCCGCATTGTTGGAATTTAAAACCAGGTTGGAGCCATCACTGAAGACCTCATTCATTTGTTCAGTCCACGCTAGTTCGCGTGTTTTAAAATCCATGGAGCCCAGATACCTAGCTGTGGAAACACACAGAATGATTATATAGAACAGAAAAAAGAATCGGGCAACAATGTTCATTGTGGATCAAGACTCAAACATATTATATAACCTACAGCGCACCAAATACGCTGCAGGTAGCTTAATGGTTAATAGCGTTACTATCCTGCCAGGCGCCTGCACATAGCCTAATGGTTAATAGTGTTACTAACCTGCTCGGCGTCTGAATGTAGCCTAATGGTTAATAGTGTTGCTATCCTGCTTGGCGCCTGCACATAGCCTAATGGTTAATAGTGTTACTAACCTGCTCGGCGCCTGCACGGAGCCTAATGGTTAATAGCATTACTAACCTGA
Organism: Phyllobates terribilis; assembly: GCF_046119375.1. Lineage (NCBI taxonomy): Eukaryota > Metazoa > Chordata > Amphibia > Anura > Dendrobatidae > Phyllobates > Phyllobates terribilis. The sequence continues at coordinate 99,187,995 of NW_027362767.1, read as the reverse complement.
ACGTAGCCTTATGGTTAATAGCGTTATTAACCTGCCCGGCGCCTGCGCGTAGCCTAATGGTTAATAGTTTTACTAACCTGCTTTGCGCCTGCATGTAGGCTAATGGTTAATAGCGTTACTAACCTGCATGTAGCTTAATGGTTAATAGAGTTTCTATCCTGCCCGGCACCTGCATGTAGCCTAATGGTTAATAGCGTTACTAACCTGCCTTGTGTCTACTCGTAGCCTAATGGTTAATAGTGTTACTATCCTGCCAGGCGCCTGCACGTAGCCTAATGGTTAATAGCGTTACTAACCTGCCCAGCACCTGCATGTAGCCTAATGGTTAACAGGATTAATAACCTGGACACTTAGCCTAATGGTTAATTTATTGGGTACCTATCATAATGTGGGTCTTTACACCTATGACCATTGGAAATTGTGATGGGGTCTAATTGACACACATTTGCCTCATGCACATGGAACATGGATATTTTTGCTATCTCCCTCTATGCTCATTATTTTTTGTATTTATGTATTTTGTTTTACTTTTTGTCCTTCCCGATTTGTGCAACCTAATTGTATATGGTAATGTACTTTGTGGCCCAATAATGATGGTCTTTAATTTTGAACTTATACATTATCAATCCCGTTTCGGTATCCAATTGAATGGCACTGCCCAGTGGACTACTTATAAATGGTGCCAATACGTGCATGCGCACTGAGCCCGAGATCCGGGCATCGGTGAAGGCCTCTTACAAGTTCCGACGTGTGTCAATGATGTCATGGGGGCATTTCTCCAAACACACACCGGAGATGAGTGCCGGAACTAGATGAGCGCAGGACCTGGGGGCGGCGGTGACATGCGCGAACATGATTGGTCCAAACCTAAGTGACAGCAATATATCGGTGGGTAGCGGTGTATTAAATGCACACTCCCCTTGAGAAAGCACGCTAAGAGAAACGTCATTTTTTGTATGTTATGGTACATGTTTTTAATCTTTTTTTCAATAAAAATTACTTGTTTTATGTTTTTGCAATAAGTGGTTTCTTGGGGTAGGTTATACCCAAGTGTAGGTTGAATATGTATGGTAGAAATCCACTTTATGTAAATTAGTGAATATTGCTGATGGGGAGAATTACATTGCTATGTCTCCAGCCATATTATATAGGATGTATATTTTGAATTTCTGCATGAGTAGCCTAATGGTTAATAGCGTTACTATCCTGCTCGGCGCTTGCTTGTAGTTTAATGGTTAAAAGCGCTACTAATCTGCACATAGCCTAATGGTTAATAGCGTTACTAACCTGCCCAGTGCCCGCACTTAGCTGAACGCTGCGGGGAGAAAATGAACTTTATTCCCCCTGGCAGAGTTCCCGTTTCAGTCGCAGGGCAGTGCCGGTGCTGGTTCAGTCACCACTCTGAGAATACAGAGTGGCTTCTGTAACCGCACCCCATTCCCTGACTGACAGCCGCCCCCAATGCAGAGCCAGTGTCAGTCAGGGCCGGGGCCGCGGTTACAGCCGACTCTCTGTATTCTCAGAATGGTGACTGAACCAGCACTGGCACTACCCCGTGACTGAAACCCGAACGCTGCCAGGGGGAATAAAGTTCAATTTTTTAACGGCAGCATTAGGCTACGTGCAGGCGCCCTGTAGGTTAAAAACTCTATTAACCTGCAGATTATCCCCACACGTTAAGTGTTTTTTCTGGTGACAAGTTCCCTTTAAACTACTTCCAGCTCAGTGAGATTGGATGGAGGTGTCTGTAAACAGCAATTTTCAAGTCTTGTCACAGATTCTCAATTGGATTTAGGTCTGTACTGTGACTGGACCAGTCACACACATGAATATGCTTTGATCTGAACCATCCATTGCAGCTGTGGCAGTATGTTTAGGGTCGTTGTCCTGCTGGAAGATGAATCTATGTCCCAGTCTCAAGTCTTTTGCACCCTCTAACAGGCTTTCCTCCATGATTGTCCGGTATTTAGCTCCATCCATCTTCCCATTAACACTGACCAGCTTCCCTGTCTCTGCTAAATAAAAGCTTCTCCACAACATGATGCTGCCACCACCTTGTTTGACGGTGGGGGTGGTGTTTTCAGGGTGATGTGTAGTGTTATTTCTCCACCACACATAGCGTTTTGCATTTAGCCCAAAAAATTCTACTTTGGTCTTATTCTTCCACCCGCTAGCTGTGCCCCCTACATGTTTTTTTGGAAACTGCAAATGGGACTTCTAATGGTTTGTTTTCAAAAATGGCTTTCTTCTTGCCACTCTTCCATAAAGGCCAGATTTGTGGAGTGTACGACTAAGGGCGGCACAATCGTATTCATTAGATGAGTGCTATCCGATGTTTTATCTGATAGCACTCGGATCAATGTTACACCATGGGGAAGTGCAGATCTGCACGCACACAAATTCAAGTGTATGGGTGCGTGTAAAACAGCAAACTGCATTCGGATGTCATCAAAGTGCAGTCCAATTTACGTGGACACAGACAATGGGGAAGATGGAGAAATTATGTTCTCAGTCTTTTCCGCACCTGTGATATGATTTTCTCATGCCAGAGAATCGGATCAAAGTAAACTGATGCTCGGCCCAATCTCTGACAGAGTGTGAACCGAGTGTCAATGGTATAATCGAGCCGATTTCCCCGCATGAGAGAATCCTCACTTGTGTGATCCCGGCCTAATAGTTGTTGTTAGGGAAATCAGGAGTTAAAAGTTATAGAAAAATATATTTCCAATAGATGTTCTCATGGTTGAGACAAAGGATTTTAGATTTGTACTTATCAAACACTTGTTTCTGGCCTCGTCCCTTCAAATATCTTTTGTATGATAACTAACATTCCAAGAAGTTAATTACGCAAATAGATATTATTAATCAATAAGAAATAAACAAGTACCGTATTTTGCAGATTATAAGATACACCCCAAATTTTGGGGTGGAAAATAGGAAAAAATGTTTGTTTTTTAAATAAAATGGTGCGCCTTATAATCCGTTTTACCTGGGGGTCAGCTGTGGTGGAGCGGAGTCACAGGAGCCAGGCCAATTGCTTCAAGAGGTCGACGGCGGTTACGGCATGAATGGTCAATGCTTCAGGCCCCGTCCTGTCAGAAGGATCGCTGATTCAGGAGGACTGGGGTGGTGGTGGGAGTGGGGCAATGCTGCGAGCCCCGTCCTCAGAAGAAGTCGGCGGTGAGTAGAGGTCCACTCTCCCATACATAGCCCTGCGGTGGGCTTCGGGAAAATGGCTGCTGGTGGCGGCACATGCACAGATTGAGATTTCAGGAGATGAGAGATCACCCCCTTTATTCCTCCCAAATTTGGGGAGGGGGTGAAATGCATCTTATTATCCAAAAGATACCGTATATCTGAGTTACTTAGAGTATAAAAAGTCCTGTGATGTACAATAAATTAGACAACTCTCATGACCAATTCCTTGTCCACTTGCTGAAGAATAAAAAACGACCTTGTTCCGGATGATACCTTGTCTCGGGAGATAATTTTTCTTACTCTCCTACCTGAGATTTGGATCTCCACAGCTCATCCAGAGTGACCATGGGCCTCTTGGCTGCTTCTCTAATGCTCTCCTTGTTTGGGATGTCAGTTTACATGGACGGCCATGTCTTGGTAGGTTTGTAGTTGTGCCATACTCCTTCCATTTTTAGATGATGGATTGATCAGTGCTCCGTGAGATGTTCAGAGCTTGGGCTAATTTTTTTTATAACCTAACCCTGCTTTACTCTTTTCCACAACTTTATCGCTGACTTGTCTGGTGTGTTCCTTCATTTCATGATGCTGGTTGATTCCCAATGTTCTCAAACAAACCTCTGAGGCCTTCACAGATCAGCAGTAGTTATAATGAGAATAAATTACACACAAGTGGACTCAATTTACTAATCATGTGACTTCTGGAGCCAATTGGTCACTTTTATTTAGAGATATCAGACTACAGGGGCCAAATACTAATGCACGTCACCATCTTTAGATTTATATTTTTAAAATATTTAGAAAACCATTACCTTTACATGTCACAAATACTTGCTACTTTGTCTTAGTATATCACATAAAATCCAAATAAAATACGTTTATGTTTGTGGGTGTAATGTAAAAAAATGTGGAAAAATTCATGGAGTACTTTTTCAAGACACTGCATCTCTTCCGACTCCAGCATACTTATGAACACTCCTCCAAGCCAAACGTCCATGTCTTCTCTATGAAGGGAGCTGAGTTAATAACCTGTAAATCAAGAATAAGTCTCTGTAGTTGGCTACTTTCAGCAGGTCAGTCCCATAGAGGCTGGATTCAGATGGACTTATTTCATAGTTCGTATACAGATCACAATGACTGCTGGTCTCCCGGCCTGACCTTACAGCCTCATGTGTCTATGAGGTTGTAAATTCAGGTCAGAAGACCAGCAGTCAGTCCTGGAATTACGCTCACTCTGTATACAGACTGTGACATCTGCCTGTCTGAACCCAGCCAGAGAATCAATGTTGTGGCAGTGTTCATGCTCGATTTGGTGGTTGTTGGGTGTCTCAGCAGTCAGGCCTCCACCAATCTACAATATACCACCAATCTTATAGATAAGTGATAACTTCTTTTTACCAGAATACCTCTTTAGGTGCTATGCTGTAGCGTTTTCCTGCTTTGTGTACCTATGTCATAAACTGATGCATCTGAGTTAAATGTGCAGTTAGAAAAAATTGTGATTTTCATACTTTCCAACCTGTCCATTGATAAAATTAGGACTTTTAATACGAGTAAGGTAATGTTCACACATAGCGTATATTGTATGCGGCCTTTTTTTATGATTTTTATCTGCCTGTTTTCTGCTGCATATTTATTGCATTTTTTTATGCGTTTTCCCCTTTTAGTACAAAAAAGCTTTGATTCTGCATTTGAAAACTGTGTTTTTTCAGGCTTCCCATAGAAGCCTACAGAGAAAATCTGCACACTTCAGAAATATCTTTAGGAGTCTTCATGAATTCCCATCTGTTAGGACAGCGCTGGCGCCCCTGAATGTGTCCCCTTCCTCCTCTCACCACTCCATGCTGCTTCGTCCCCGCCATCTCTGTCTCCTTCCAGGGCCTGTGCATGGCACGCAGGTCTCCTGGGAGAATGCTGTCACAGGTGTGTCAGAAGTGACAGACAGTCGCCCTGCAGTTGGTTGCAGGTGATCTCTACGTTTGGCATTACACACATTTTCTTAGAGGCTGTCTCTAGGACTTAGCAGCTACCTCCCTTTGGCTAATTACCACCCTGCCTGGTTGTATAAATACCTGGTGTGTTCTATAGGGAGGTGCCAGCGATATTCATTACTCCATGTGAAGGCTTTAGCAAGAGCAGTACTTTGTCCGCTCTGGAGCTTGAGGACGCGTGCGCATTGGTTTGGAGTCATCTAAAGCTAAGCTATTTCCACCTGTTTGTCCTTCCTTGTTGTCTATAGTGTTTAGTGGAGATCGACTAGTGCTCGTCTCCTCCCTTCCCTAGCCTGAGCCAAACGCCAGGGAAAGACAGGGCGAGGTACGCGTACGGCGATTGGTGAAGAGCCAATACAGGGACTTTAGGGGAGACAGGGTGACGTTAGATCAACCTAAGAGGTCTCCACTCCCCACCCCGCCCCCTTTCCCTAGTGTCTGGGCTCCCTTTCCCTCTTCCCTTTGTGTTGCACTAACTCTTTCCCACACCTTGCTTGACAAATAAGTAGGGTGCGCACTCCCTGTTTCATAAAGTGGCCACGTACGCATCTAAAAATGTCCCCAGCCAATGGCTGGAGACATTAGGTATTTAAGGTACCTTCCTTAAAGGGAAGGTGCCTTAGCAACGTTTGTGACTTTCTGTTACTTAGTTGTAAGGTCCCTGTACCTGTGCTCACTGAATCTGATCCTGTTTACCTGACCTGGTCCTCCCTGTCTGCACCTGATCCTGTCCGTCCTGCTGTACCTATCGTTCTACTCACCCTGTCTGTGCCTAGTCCTGATCCGTCTGAACCTGCACCTGTGTATCTGCAACCATGATCCCGTACCTGTGGCCGTCCCATGTTCCTGTTCCTGTCCTGTTTGTGCCTGATTCTGCATCTGTCTGCTAACCATATCCCTCTTGATAAACAGTTTCTGGCCAGTCCTGCTTCCTTGCCCCTTTAGGGGTCAGGTGCCACAGCTCGGGGGTCTGTCATGGGGTAGCACCTGTCGTCAACCTGGGCTCAAGTCTAACCACACCATCAGGGGCTCTAGTGAAGAACCAGGTGTTCGCTTAGTTACGCCCCTCCAGGCTCTCCTCCACCCGTGGTACAGAGGTTCCACAACCACGTGGGTAACACCATCCACTTTGCTTGGACAGTTAGGCCTCATTCAGAAGTCCAATTTTGTGTACGAGTGCTATTCGTGGTTTTCACAGATAGCATTTTTACCTATGATATTCTATGTGGCCATTCATGTGTCCGTGATTTTTCCTTCGGACCGAGCGTTTCATGGAAAATCGTTTCGACATGTCCTATTTTTATCTGAAGGTCGTATCAAAATTGGCAATGCAAGTCTATGGGTTTTTGAAAAAAATGGGACTGCGCTCAGATGACAGCTGTCCAGGGTTGTAAAAACCATTGCTTTCTTCAAAACATGTAGCCCCCCTATGCACAGATTGTGTGCATTCATTTCAATGGAGTTTAGCTCCAATACCAGACACAACACAGTGCTGTTGGATGAGAGCGGCCATGTTTATGGCTTCCTGAACGATCCCTTTAAATGTTGGCCACTGTTCTGCAGTAACTATTCTCATTGTATGGAAAAAATCACTCTTCAAACAATAATTGCTAATAATAAGAGTAAAATCACAAGTGTGAACCGCGCCAGAACATGACGAGGGATCGCATGCAGTTTACCAGCGGATGGTTTTCCTTCCATTGACATGAATGTGATGCTGCTTCCGCAGTATGGAGCCAGTCGGATTGTTTATTTATGAGGCCGCCTCAACAGTTTCCCTGATTTATTCTTCTTGTTCCTGGGTCACAACCTGTTGAATCTGAGCTGCTCGTGCAGTAAGAAAACAATTGGGATTTCTACATCCGTTCTCTATGCAAATGTATGTTAGTCGGTTAGGGCAGAATGGAGATCGAAACCTTTGACCTGGGGTTGCACAAATATAGGAAATATATACTAGCTGGAAATGTGACGGCGTGGATCCCAGAGGAGGCGTTAGGTCAGATTTCACCAGTCTAATCAGTTTAGGCCTTAAACGACTGCAATATTTCTCCGGATCCTGGTGCATTTCGTAGAATTCCTGTTTACACTGTTCAGAAAGCAGCGCCCACTTAGGGTGTGTTTCAATAACTTGTTTGGTTGCTCAGAATTTGATAACTGTAGCAAAAATAGCATTTTTTTTTTTCATAATTTTTTTTATTATTTTTTACATGGTAAACTGACCACATCATGATAAACTGGCTGAAGATCTGAATAAAATCTATATTTAATTTTTTTTTATTTCTCAAATACTTTGCACAAATATTAGCTTGTAAACATATGCCAATTTCCCCTTCAATCAAGGGGGCGTAAGAAGAGATTCTTTCCTGGGGATGTTTATTTTTTCCTCTGCATGACGTTGCTCAATCATAAGCAGGAGGCGTCATACAAGGGGACAAAAAGAAAACACCCCCAGAAAAGAGAGGAGCCCTGCTATGTGTTGCACAAGCAATCAGATGACCGTAGTTTCGAGTCTCCCACGGAGACTATTGAAGCAAGTAAAAGGTAAAAAAAAAATGTTTTTAAAAATAAAAAAAATATAAAAGTTCAAATCACCCTCCCTTTGCCCCATTAAAAAAATACACATATTTAGTATCGCCATTTTCCGAATTGCCCGATCTATCAATATATAAAAATAATTAATCAGATCGATAAACTGTGTAATGAGAAAAAAAAATCAAAACGCCAGAATTACATTTTTTGGTCGCCGCAACATTGCAATTAAATGCAAAAAAAAACCATCACCTCGACACGCAAAAAATAATCCCTCACCCAGCCCCAGATCCCGAAAAATGGAGACACTACGAGTCTCGGAAAATGGCACCTTTTTTATTTCACAATTTTGGGATTTTTTTTTCACCACTTAAGTTAAAAAGAACCTATACATGTTAGATATCTTCGAACTTGTAATGACCTGGAGAATCATAATGGCAGGTCAGTTTTAGCATTTAGTGAACGTGTTTAAAAAAACTATTGCGGAATTGCACTTTTTTTGCAATTTCACCACACTTGGAAATTTTCTCCTGTTCTCTAGTACACGATATGGTACAACCAATGGTGTCGTTCAAAAGTACAACTTGTCCAACAAAAAACAAGCGCTCAGGTGGCCATGTTGATGGAAAAATAAAAAAGTTATGGCTCTGGGAAGAAGGGGAGCAAAAAACGCAAAAACAGAAAAAACCCAAGGTGGTGAAGGGGTTAAATAGTGCAGATTTCCTTGCTGTCATGGCAAGGGTTAATCAGGTCAATTGATCTCCTGGAGCTGTCCATCCTGAATTGACTCATCTGTTCTGTGTCGGCCACTCCCCTCTGATATATATGCTCGCCTCTGGCACTTGGCAGTTGCCAGTGATAGTTCTACTTCCTGGTTTGGTGCGGAAGGAGAAAGTTCTGTGTTTGGAATTGGCGGTTGGAGAGTTTTTCAGGAGATTGTTGCATGGAGTTGGTTTGCATGTTTTTCCTTATACGCTCCCATTTGGTTTGTGTCTCCCATTCCTCCCGTTTCCCTCTCTGTTGTTGTTTGAGTGTATTTGTATGATTATAGTTTTCTTTTATCCCTGTCTGTGTGCCCGTCTGTCTGGTTAGTGTTTTTCAATGCAATTCAGCCTCACACCTCCATGGGTGGGGGAGGGAACAGTTATGAGTTAAGATAGGAGCATAGCAAGGTACGAGACCCTGGCTTTTCCACCATCAGGAGTAATCCAGGGGACAGGGATAGCCTAGGAAGCCTTAGTTTGAGGGATTGGGTAGGTGCCCACAGTCCCTTGTGTCTATGATGTATCTAACTAGGTCACACTGATCTCACTGCTGGCACATACTGTGATAACAAGTGCTAGGAGGAGATTCGAGCTGTGTGTCATTGTGCACACCACTCTGCATCTATCCCAGGCGTGTATGTAATGGCACAGAGCTCTCCTCTCCCTTCACTTGTAGTCACAGAAAATGCCTGCAGTAAGATCTGTGTGACCTGGGAACATATGTTACTACATACACTGTATTGCATCTATGCCAACCATTGGGGAATACTGCAGAGAGGTGTATGTTATGACACACAGCTCTGCTCTCCTACCCCTCTGATCGTTATCACATAAGATGCCGGCATTGAGATCTGTTTCACCTATTCAGGAAAGCAGAGCTGTGTGTTACATACGCTGCTCTGCATTAGTCCAGGCATGTATTTAATGACACAGGCCTGCTCTCTTCTCAACACTTGTAATAATGGTAGGTGTTGGCCGTGAGATCAGTGTGACCTGGGGAGGATTCGAGCTGTGTTCTACATACACTGCTCTGCATCTATGCCAGGCATCGGGAAATACTGCAGAGTGGTGTATGTTATGATGCACAGCTCTGCTCTCTTCTCAGTACTTGTAATCACAGTAGGTGGGATCAGTGTAACCTGGTTAGACATTTCAGTCTTACCATAACACACAGGGAAAGTGTTAGAACCCTCCTGTTTGTTTTTTCCATCTCGTGTTTTGCGGTCACGTGACTATCTGCCTTTATATTCCAGCTCCGCCCTTTTGGCTGTGCTGGACTTCAGTGTTGGTTGACTGTTTCTCTAGCCAGGTGCTTCTGTGTCTTTCTCTGTCAGTTCGTTTGGTCCTTCTGGGACCTCTAGTACCTTTTTGTCAGTTTGTCTTTTTGTGTTCTGCAGCAACTTCTCTGTTTAGGAGGTGTCCCATTTTTGTCCCAGTCCTTAGTTCTTTTAGGGACCCCTCCCCTTATGCTATTGGTCTTCGTTCAGACTAGCCGAGGACAAAGGCGGGTCTGTTCGCTAGGAACAGGCAGCCCGCTACATCGTAGGGATTCAGCTTAGTCTTACTGTAGGGACAGCTTTCCCCTATCTTTCCTTAGTACATGTTGCAGATCATAACAGAAAGCCTGTTCTGACCTTCTCTGGTGATGCTTTCTTTTTTTCCCCTGTATGACGCCTCCTGCTTATGATTTGACAATCTATTGCAGGATACAAAATAAATGGCTCCAGAGTACAATCTCTGCTAATGCCCCAATGGTTATAGTGCAAATTAGCATTTAAACTCTATCAGCTAATATCTCCGCAATGGAGATGAGAAATAAAAAAATATGTTATAATCAAATCTTCAGCCACTTTATCATGATGTAGCCAGTCATGTAAAAATGGTGAAAGGTCCTCTTTATATGTCAGTTTTGCTACCATTACCATTAATATTCAAAAATGCCAATAAAAACAGGCTTAAAAAAGCATTAATAACAGCTTGAAGTATAGGTGATGGCAGATACTACTGACAACATTCTATGTAGAAAGGAGGAGGAAGGAGCTCAACCTCCTTCCACCTCCTCTCTCCCCTCTACGTAGAATCTTATCAGCACCAACTGATCAGCACCAGCTGCCATTTTCTATCTCAGTAATGCGAAGGTCTGTAATTACTGAAGACAGATTTTACATGCAAATTGAGAATTTTTAAAATGATCAGTCCAAGAGGAGAAAAAAGCAGATTTCTCTGAGAAGATATAATACAAGGTTTCTTCTTTTCATGTGCACTATTGATTTACGAAAAAAAAATAAAAATGAAATGACGGTTACTCTTTAAAGCAATTTTCTAACTTGGGAATACCCCTTAAATACCTTGTAAAAATCCCTGAGTGCCATTGATTCTGTTGTCCTTTTCCATTTTGTGCTGCATCGTTCCATTGCAAAGATTTTCACATTTGTTGCTTTTGGAGCGCATTATGTGAAATCTCTCCTTGTAGTGCAACTGGGCGTTTTTTCAGAGCCTTTTCTGGGGGTTTGCAAAGCTTGGCAGCTTCTGGCTAGGTCAGCTGCCGAGTTGTGATTGGCAGCATCTGTGTAGGTGGGGTGAATGCACACACCCCCAGAGAAGACTCTGAAGAAACGCCCAGTTGCACTACAATCAGAGATTTCACATACAGCGCTCCAAAGGCAACAAATATGAATATCTCTGTAATGGAGCGTTACAGCACAAATTGAAATTTTGGAAGCGCAGGGGATTTACACAATTTTTTGAGTAAGTGATGGATTCTCTTAACACAAAACCTAATTTAAAGCATAGGTCATTTTCTGATGGCGGCTTCCGTTTAAGGCAATTAAAAAATAATTACAATTGATAAAATAAGCCCCTTCTTACATCACCAATGTAATCAGCTAAAGAACATTTTTCATTCTCGCCTTTTGTCACCTTGGATCTTAAGACTTGCTAATTGTGTACACATTCCTATTCACTCAGTATACACATACAAAAAAAATCGCTTTCACAATTTCTTCACTGCTTGTAATTTTCTCTCCTTCCTCCCCGCTCTCATCATATTAAGTGCAGGCAGTGAGTTCACAGCTTACAGTGCACCTCTCTCTGGTAGATCGCCCCGCTGTATCCCCACCTCTCCTCAATTAAAGCTGTGATCACGTTCCTACCTGTAGGGCACTTTACTGCCTCCCTATGCGGCCCTACATTTGGTAACTAATGCCAGCAATTAGCCTCATCTGCTATGTAAATGAGTTTAATTGCAATTAAAGAGTAAAATACTTTAGTGGGCCCGAAGGAAAAACATGCAATTATTAGGAAGGCAGTGGCGGATAGAGGTAGGGTGTGAACAAGGGTCTCTCACGCTCTTCCCACTGGCAATGTAGAAACCTGGAAGCCAATCACCAGATGGTTAGCAAAAGGCCAGGTCTTCTGCATGCACAGGCAATCTAGTGTGGCTACAGGTAGCCCATTTATTCTTGTTTTGCATTATGTATTCATTTATTCACAACCTCATATTGATAGAACCTAAAATAATACCTGCCTGGCGTTTTTATTATACACGGAGGAATTTACTGGATGTAGAGCGCGGAACAGCAGTACATAATGCTGGAAGGAAGAGATGCCACTGATTCTGCCCAGTCCGCTGTACAAATGATCATGGTGTCTGTCTGAGCACTATCTGGTGTCACTAGTACACGCCCTCTAAATATTTTCGGAAAATATTCACCTCCAGTATATTAGAATTTCTGTTTTCAATACCAACTGGCCATGTGACAAAAAGTTACCTTTGGATTTACCTAATTTGACGTTTTCTCCAAACTGAAAATATTTTTTTTTAAGGTTAACTATTCTTAACTTAATACATGTCCATTTGATTTTTACCATTTCTCTAAGACTGCATTCTCATGTGCCAAAAGGCACTGCTATTATTGCTTGTGCCGCCGAATTGCTCTGAAGCAAAAACAACATTTTATAGTGAATGTCCATCATTCTACCCGCCCCATATCCGGCAGCGTTAAAAGTATGCAAAAGAACATATAAACAAGCCTGATGCATTTTGGAAACAAGTCCTGTGGACCGACGAGGTTAAAATAGAACTCTTTGGCCCCAATGATCAAAGGTATGTGTGGAGAAAAAAGGGTACTGAATTTCAGGAAAAGAACATCTCACCAACCATTAAGCATGGCGGTGGATCAATCATGCTTTGGGATTGTGTTGAAGCCAGTGGCACGGGGAACATTTCACAGGTAGAGAGAAAAATGGATTCAAGGAAATTTCAACAAATTCTTGATGTAGACATAACACCATCTGTAAAATAGCTGTTATGATCTGCTACAGAGACTAAGGAAAGAGAGGAGATCTGTCCCTACAATAGAACTAAACTAGATCCCTACGATGTAACGGGGAACCTGATCCTGCGATCAGACTCGCTAAAGTCCTCGGCTAGTCTGAACGCAGACCTATAGATGTGAGGGAGGGATCCCTACAAGATCTAGGGACTGGGAAAAGTTGGACACCTCCTAGCAGAAATAGTAGCAGTCAAAGACAAACACACAACAAAAAGGCATAGGGGTCAGAAGACCTAGCAAAACTAACAGAGAACGGCAACAGAGCAACAAGCTAGCTCAACAGTAGTAAATACAAATGAAGTCCAGCAAAGCCAGGAGGGCGGAGCCGGATTAAATAGGCAAAATGGTCATGTGACCAGCAAACTAAAAAAAAACTAACAGGAGAGTTGTAACAGTACCCCCTCTTCTAAGAGGATCCTCCGGATCCCCTAGGCCCAGGCTTACCAGGAAACCTCCTGTAAAACGCTCGGACAAGTCTGGGAGCAGAAACATCATCCGCCCTCACCCATGAGTTATCCTCAGGTCCGAAACCCTTCCAAGCGACGAGATACTGCAAACTCCCTCTATACCGTCTAGAATTTAGGATGCGGGAAATTTCATATTCCCCGTCCTCCACCACCGGAGGAACAGTGGCAGAGGCGTCACCATCCGACACATCAACTTTTTTCAACAGAGAAACATGAAACACCGGATTAATCCTCCAGGACGTAGGAACCTCCAGCCTAACAGCAGATTGGTTAACTATCTGAAGTACCTTAAAGGGCCCTACGAACTTGGGACCCAATTTTTTAGAAGGAATCCTCAATCGCAGATTCTTAGAGGACAACCAAACCATGTCACCAACAGCAAACAAAACCTCTTGCCGTTTCCTATCAAAGTACCTCTTAGATTTCTTGTTAGCCTCCTGAAGATTACCACGCACATCCGTCCAAACTCTCTCCAAATCACCGGAAAAACTCTCCTCCTCAGGCACAGCCGAAACCAATTTGGAAAATGACCCAAAAGACGGATGTCTCCCAGAACAACAAAAAAAAGGCGAACACCCAGCAGAAGAGGATGTATGGTTGTTAAGAGCAAATTCAGCAAGTGGCAGAAGCTCAGACCACCCCTCTTGATTGTCTGCCACAAAACAACGCAAGAACTGCTCAACATCCTGGTTCTTCCTTTCTGTCTGGCCATTAGACTCAGGATGATATCCGGATGAAAATGACAAATGAACTCCCAACCTGTCACAAAAGGCACGCCAAAAACGAGCCACGAACTGAGGTCCCCTATCAGAAACAATGTCAGTAGGAACACCATGTAGTCTGACAATTTCCTTGACAAAGGCCTTGGCGAGTGTCTTAGCGCAAGGCTGTTTGATGAAGGGAACCAAGTGACACATCTTGCTAAAACGGTCCACGACCACCCAGATGACCGTGAAACCTTCAGAGGGAGGAAGGTCAGTAATAAAGTCCATAGCCAGATGTGTCCAAGGTGCACTAGGAACCTCCAGAGGGCAAAGCAACCCCGCAGCAGGAGCATGCGAAGACTTGGATCTTGCACACACAGTACATTGGCGCGCCCACTTAATGACTTCCTTCTGCCATCCAGGCCACCAAAAACTGCGACCCACAAGTCTCTTGGTCTCAGAAATTCCTGGATGACCTGCCAACCGAGACTCATGACACTCAACAAATAAATCTCTCCTAAAGGTCCTAGGCACAAACAACCTCCCATGGGGAGTGTTAGATGGGGCATTCTCCTGTGCTTTAAGAATCTCATCCTCCAAAACGGAGTCCAAAGCAGCAATCACAACACATTCTTGTAAAATGGTCTCCTCTTCCTCCTCAACACCGACCATGGGAGAAAAGCTGCGAGACAAAGCATCCGCTTTAACATTCTTGGTACCCGGGATGTAAGTAACGGAAAAATTAAACCGCGAGAAAAAAAGTGCCCACCTAGCCTGACGGGCATTCAAGCGCTTGGCAGCATCAAGATAGATCAGATTTTTATGATCAGTGAAAACCTGAATGGGAAATTCAGCACCTTCCAAGAGATGACGCCAGTGTTCAAATGCGAGTTTAATCGCCAGCAATTCCCGATTACCAATATCGTAATTAAGTTCAGTCTCGGAAAATTTTTTTGAAAAAAAGGCACAGGGATGTACTCCATCCTTGTTTTCCTGAGACAACACCGCACCAACCCCCACCGAAGAAGCATCAACCTCAACCAAAAACGGCTTAGTCACATCAGGCTGCATAAGGATGGGAGCAGAGGTGAACCTCTCCTTTAGAAACACAAAAGCTTCAATGGCCTCAGAAGTCCACTGAACCGCATTAGCACCTTTCCTGGTGAGATCGGTCAGCGGTTTGACAATAATAGAAATTTTTTTTATGAATTTTCTGTAATAATTGGCGAAACCCAAAAACCTCTGTATCGATTTCAAACCAATAGGCCTAGGCCATTCCTGTACAGCTTGAACTTTAACCGGGTCCATCTCAAAACCTTCACTGGAGATAATGTAGCCCAAAAAACTAATTCTCTGTACAGCGAACTCACATTTCTCCAGCTTAGCAAAAAGCGAATTGTCCATTAATAACTGTAATACCTCACGTACGCTCCGCCAATGAGACTCCAGATCCGGCGAATAAATCAAAATGTCATCCAAATACACAACCACATTTTTGCCGATTAAAGGTCTAAGGATATCATTAATAAGATTCTGAAAAAATGCTGGAGCATTGGTGAGACCAAAAGGCATAACCAGATTCTCAAAATGACCCACAGGAGTGTTAAAAGCAGTCTTCCATTCATCACCCTCCTTCATGCGCAACAAATTGTATGCCCCCCGGAGATCAATTTTAGAGAACCACTTGGCCCCCACTAACTGGTTAAATAAATCAGGAATCAATGGCAGTGGGTAAGGATTGCGTACACTAATTTTATTAATCTCACGAAAGTCCAGACAAGGACGTAAACCGCCATCTTTTTTTTTTACAAAAAAAAATCCAACAGCCACAGGAGACTTGGAAGGCCTAATGTGACCGGCGGCCAAGCTTGTCTGTATGTATTCCTCCAAAGCCTTTCTCTCAGGAATAGTAAGATTAAATAAACGACTTTTAGGAAGAGTCGCTCCAGGGACAAATTCAATGGTACAATCATAGTCTCTATGGGGAGGCAAAACCTGCGACTCCTCCTCAGAAAAAACTCTCCAAAAATCCTGAATAGGTACAGGCAATTCCCCTCTATCCACAGCAGCAATGCGCCCGTTACAACACTTGTCATAACACTTAGGGCTCCAGGACTTAATTTCATTGGTAGACCAATCCAGTACAGGATTGTGCAATTTTAACCAGGGTAACCCCAATATTACTGGAGAAGGCAAATTATCCAATACCACCAAATCCAAATTCTCTTGATGAATACCATTAATAGTGAGGGGAAATTCACAGACCTTGTGAGTAACACTCTTCAAGGGAGAGCCATCGACAGAAACCACAGCAATAGGGGATGACAAAGTTTTAGGTTCTAATCTAAGTTTTTCCAAGAATCCCCCATCAATCACATTCAGAGTAGATCCACAATCCACAAATACCCGAAATTCAATTAATTCATCCTGAGCAGCAGTAGTGGCAGATAGGAATACTCCCTTAGAATTTAAACAGGCATACGAGCATGACTGACCATTTTTTTTTCTTTCTTCTTACGAAGCACACAGCTCTTAATAAAATGACCAGAATTTCCGCAATAGAAACACAAGCCTTCAGAAAGTCGGCGGTCTTTTTCCTGAGAGCGGGGTGTCATCGCCCCAATCTTCATCGGCTCTCCATTGTCAGCACAGAACCTCTCAGAACTCGAAGCTGACATAGCAGAGGATTTGCTCTCATTAACCCTTTCACGCAGTCTCCTGTCCACCCGTATAGCTAATTGCATTGCCTCCTGCAAGTTTCCAGGTGTGGGATAAGCAATCAGTAAATCCTTTACCCTTTCACATAGCCCCGCAAGAAACAAGCTTTTCAAAGCAGAATCGTTCCACCCCACCTGGGCAGACCACCGACGGAAGTGAGAACAATATTTTTCCACATTACCTGATCCCTGCCTCAAACGTCTTAATTCAGACTCAGCAGATGAGACACGATCAGGATCATCGTACAACAAACCCAAAGCAGAAAAAAAACTATCCACTGATCTAAAGCACGGATCACTAGGTTGGAGAGAGAAGGCCCATCCCTGAGGATCTTTGCGCAAAAGTGACATTATGATCCCTATGCGCTGTGATTCATCACCAGAGGATCCGGGTCTCAAACGAAAATATAATAGACAAGCATTTTTAAAAGAAAAAAAATCTTGTTGTTCGCCAAAAAATAGATCAGGCAGACGTACATTAGGTTCCACAAAATGCGCTCCAGAACAGCTACTCACGTGTTGTTGGAGCTTGGTCACCTCCAGAGAGAGTCCCTGCAAGCGTTGAGCCAAATCTTGCACCGAGACCATGATGGAAAACTGGAGGTCTTTCCTTAGAGAAAATTTTTTTTTTTTTTTTATGGCTGGACTTACTGTTATGATCTGCTACAGAGACTAAGGAAAGAGAGGAGATCTGTCCCTACAATAGAACTAAACTAGATCCCTACGATGTAACGGGGAACCTGATCCTGCGATCAGACTCGCTAAAGTCCTCGGCTAGTCTGAACGCAGACCTATAGATGTGAGGGAGGGATCCCTACAAGATCTAGGGACTGGGAAAAGTTGGACACCTCCTAGCAGAAATAGTAGCAGTCAAAGACAAACACACAACAAAAAGGCATAGGGGTCAGAAGACCTAGCAAAACTAACAGAGAACGGCAACAGAGCAACAAGCTAGCTCAACAGTAGTAAATACAAATGAAGTCCAGCAAAGCCAGGAGGGTGGAGCCGGATTAAATAGGCAAAATGGTCATGTGACCAGCAAACTAAAAAAAAACTAACAGGAGAGTTGTAACAATAGCTGAAGTTGAAAAGAGGATGGCTTCTACAAACGGATAATGATCCTAAACACACATTAAAATCCAAAATAAACTACCTTAAAAGGTGCAAGCTGAAGGTTTTACAATGGCCCTCACAGTCCCTTGATCTGAACATCATTGAAAATCTGTGGCTAGACCTCAAAATAGCAGTGCATGCAAGACGACCCAGGAATCTCACAGAAGTGAAAGAATTTTCCAAGGAAGAATGGATGAAAATTCCTCAAACAAGAATTGAAAGACTCTTGCCTGGCTACAAAAAACGTTTACCAGCTGTGATAGCTTCAAAAGGGGGCACTACTAGGTACTAACCATGCTGGGTGCGCAAACTTTTACATCTGCCCATTTTCCTTTTTTTATAATTTTTAAAATGTAAAAGATTTAAAATATATATTTTTGGCCTAAAATACAAAGGAAATGTGTCATCTTTAACTTTAGGCCTTTTGGAGATCATTTCATCTTCAACTGCTTAACTGTTCACAATAACAGTAATTTTGACAAGGGTGCTCAAACTTTTACATGCCACTGTATGTGCACCAAAAGCTGTTTTGTCTTATTGTGAGGATTGAGGACCGCAAAACCACGGTGTTTTGCTATTTTTTTCTGGGGAAACATAAAATATACTCCAAGTTAAGTCCTCATTTACCTGTTTTATCCAGCCAGTTATTTTATAACTTAGCCAGTAACATCTCTGAGTTGCTTTTTGTTACAGGTCCGGGTGGTGGAACCTCTGTGCTTCAGTGCAAGGAGGGACCAGAGGGGCGTGACTAAGTGCCTACTCGGCCTGACCAAAGGTCACACGGCGGCTTAGTCAACTCCGTGAACCAGGGAGGGACCGGGCAGGTGACCCAGGTGCCACTCTGTGACCGACCCTGTGTGAGAGCAGGTGACTCCCATGGGTCAGATGACAGGAACTGACCGGTACAGCGGATGAGCACGGCAGGAAGGCAGACGGGTGGTCCGGGTAGATCACCAGGCTGGTGCGGCAGATGGTAAGACTGGTGCTCCGGGTAGGCAAGCAGGCGGGCACGGCGGATAGCCAGACAGGTGCTCCGGGTAAGCAAGCTGGCGAGCACGACAGGTTACTTGGCAGGTGCTCCGGGTAGGCTAGCTGGTGGGCACGATAGGTAACTGGTAGGTGCTCCAGGTAGACAGGCTGGCGGGCACGGCAGGTAACTGGCAGGTGCTCCAGGTAGGCAGGCTGGCGGGCAGAACTGTAGACAGACTGGCAGGCTGGACTGACAGGCTGCGGGACCTGAGGGCCGAAGCATGTGTTAGCACACGGAACAAAACCCTTGCACAGGCACCTCCATTTTGGAGGAGGTGCCTTATATAGGGGAAGTCCTCCAGCCATTGGCCGGGGATTCTTTAGGATGGCCTGCTCGGCCCCTTTAAGAGGGAGCGTGCGCGCGCCCTAAGCACAGTGCCCGGGTGTTATGTTCTGCTACCAGAGCTAAGGAAAGAGAGGAGATCTGTCCCTACGATAGAACTCAGCTTAATCCCTACGATGTAACAGGGAACCTGATCCTGCGATCAGACCTGCTAAAGTCCTAAGCTAGTCTGTACGGAGACCTATAGATGTGGGGAAGGAATCCCTACAAGTACTAAGGACTGGGAGGAATATGGGACACCTCCTAACAGAAATAGTAGCAGACAGACGAACAAACAAAATATATAGAACATAGAGGTCAGTAGACCAAGCAAACTAACAGAGCAAGACACAGAGCACAGGCTAGCTAGAAAGTAGATATACAATGAAGTCCAGCAAAGCCAGAAGGGCGGAGCAGGATTAAATAGGCCAACAAGGTCATGTGACCAGCAAAGGAAAAAAAACCTAAGAGCAAGGTTCTAACACCGGGAAGCTGTGCGCGGTGCGCCACAGCAGCAGGGGAGCAGGAAGACGCCGGACCAGGACCGTGGCGGTGAGGGGAATGGCGTCTGCCCGGCAGGAGGCAGAGACGCTGATGTTACAGTACCCCCCCGCTTTACGCCCCCTCTTCTTTTGGCCCGTGAGAAATTTTTTAAGAAGATGAGGGGCATGAATGTTCTCCCTGGGTTCCCAAGACCTCTCCTCCGGGCTAAACCCCTTCCAATCCACAAGAAAGAAAGTCTTTCCTCTTACCCTCTTGGTGGCCAAAATGTTTTCTACCTCAAAGACGTCCTTAACGGAGACTGGAACTGGAGTCGTACCTGGATCGTCAGCGAAAGAATTAAGGACAACTGGTTTGAGGAGGGATACATGAAAGGTGTTGGGAATCCGTAAGGTGACCGGGAGTTTCAGCTTGTAAGCCACGGGATTGATTTGGTTCAGAACCTCGAATGGACCGATGAACAGCGGACCCAACTTATAAGAAGGTATCTTGAGACGGACATATTTGGAGGAAAGCCAGACCTTGTCTCCCGGATGGAATTGAGGCGGATCCAGACGTCTCTTATGTTACGCGCACGCCTGGACTGACTGGCGTGAGCATGGTTAGTGGTCCCACTGGGCCACGAACCGAGGAGTGTCTGGAGGGGCATGACTAGGGGCCTCGCTAGATCCAACCACGAACACATGGCGGCTTAATCGACTCCGTGGTCTGAGGAGGGACGTGGGAGGTGGCCCAGGTGCTACTCCAGGTCAGACCCCGGTCACAGCTGTTGACCCACACCGGGGAATGCAGGAACGGGCAGGTTGGGCTGCTATGCAGACAGGTGGGTACTGGCAGGCATGGCTGGTATGCAGACAGGTGGGTACTGGCAGGCACGGCTGGTATGCAGACAGGCCGATACTGGCAGGTAGGAAAGCAGGCTGGATAGGGACTGTCAGGAAAACTTGCCGGCCGGTGGGTGCCGCTCTCTGGCGCCCTCTTACCTCTCAGGTCAGTCAAGGTACTGCACCTAGAGTAAGTAGTGCCAGGAAGCCGCCACCACCGGGGGAAGACACTGTGGGGTGTTATCCCTTACACGTCACCAATCCGTGACGCCACAATACAGGCACAACTCTCTGGCGCCCCCTCGCCTCTCAGGTCAGTCAAGGTACTGCACCTAGAGCGAGTGGTCGCCGGAGAGGCCGTCCTGTAGCCCACTGGGTATTTGAAGCCCTCTGCAGTGAGGGCGGTATATATATATTTCCCTGGCTGCGCCAGTAATATATATCCACACCTCCGACCGTCACTGCCAGCCTTCCTCAAATCCCCCAGATGGTATGCTGCCACCAGTTCTGGTTTGATACAGCCCGGTATTAATGGACTTGTATCTGGTCAGGAACCAACCCGGTAGCGTTTATGGCTTCGGGGAGGAGAACGATTACAGAACAAAAGAAACAGAACTATTAAATTTTATATTTAATCCAAAAGGGAGGCAGTGTTTAGGAAAAATATATACATAAGGAGGTTACAAAGTGGGCATTAAAATACATAAGCAGATACATAAAATAAAACAAGATAAAGAGTGAAAACTACTTACACTACACGATCGTGGAGACGATTCAATATAGTGGGAGGGGGGGTTCTCCAGATTGCTGTTATTCAACAGGACCCTTTGCGTATAATTCTTATTCCCCCCAGCAATGAGTGCTTCTGTCTTCCCCCTAGATTACTTTATACCTAGGGAGAGACCTGGCCACACGCCCCTTGTGGTGACATCATGTGGGCCGGTCTTCAGCCTGTAGATTTTTATTAGAAATGCTGACTTTTGCGATAACTCATCGCCCGTTAATCGCAGAAGCTCGCAAACTACGCCATATTTTCCCTCATGATTTTATCTTTCTTTTGACATCACGCATCACATCGCTGCAGTCTGCTATTCTGGGGTTCTTGCACTACGGCCCCCCGATGTTGGTTACGGCCGTGGAAAAATACCTGCATATTCCGGGGCTGATTTGGTTACTCCACATATGGGTCCTGTTATTGTCGGACCTATAGAACTCATATTATTTCATATCTAATATCGGAGTCATCATGTCTGCAAATTCCCCTTTGAAGCTGGGGAACTGGTCTTCAACAGTTACATGTAAATTAGCACAAGCCCGCATAGTAATTACCCCCTGCTCTCTCAGAGACAAGAGGCCTGCTTCCTAACGAAGTTTTCACACTTCTTCCCTGTGTGAATAACTATTTATCAGTGGTGCGTTAATTGGGGCTTTTGTACTAGCAGAAGGAGAATAAGGGAGGGGGTGAACATGTGTGTCACGCAGATGGAGGGACATTTTCCTAATATTAATATTTTATAATATTCCTGACAGGGACCAGTACAGACTGGGATACAGGAACAGAGCCGCAGGCACAGAGGACAAGCAGAGCAGAACCGCAGGCGCGGAGGACAAGCGGAGCAGAGCAGAACCGCAGGCGCGGAGGACAAGCGGAGCAGAGCAGAACCGCAGGCACGGAGGACAAGCGGAGCAGAGCAGAACCGCAGGGGCGGAGGACAAGCAGAGCAGAACCGCAGGCGCAGAGGACAAGCGGAGCAGAGCAGAACCGCAGGGGCGGAGGACAAGCAGAGCAGAACCGCAGGCGCAGAGGACAAGCGGAGCAGAGCAGAACCCGCAGGCACGGAGGACAAGCAGAGCTTAACCGCAGGCGCAGAGGACAAGCAGAGCGGAACCGCAGGTGCGGAGGACGAGTGGAGCAGAGCAAAGCGGAACCGCAGGTGCGGAGGACAAGCAGAGCAGAGCGGAACCACAGATGCAGGCAGACAGGACAGGGCTCTGTTCACATGGAACAGACTGGGAAACACAGGAAGATAGCTAGAACACAGGAAGTAGATACGGAGGCAGAGAAATGGGACAAGCAGAACCATATACACACAAGGTACTTGCAATGAAGTAGCGAGTGGACACAAAACTCACAAACAGAAGTACAGAGACAATGAGTTGGAGTTAGGTGCAGGTTCAGACACTGCAGGAAAAGGAAAGGATCGGACATAGAGACAAACAGGTAACGGGCTCGGACACAGTTCAGACAGGAACTGAACCTGGAGCAAGATAAAGGAAACGGGCTTGGGTACTCAGCCCCTAGGGTGGTGGAAACAGACAAGATACTGGACAGGACCTGGCAACTCAGTTACACAGAACACACTGAAAGAAAGCGTTGCTCAGGCACTTCCTACTGGGTGGAGGGGGTTTAAGTATCCAGTGACTCACAGCAATAGGCTGGGGATGCATTAGGACTGCGCACACTGTAACTTTAAGAATCAGGAAGTAACAAAGCCGCCGTCCTAAGCAATCAGACAAGAGACATGCACACAGCAAGTAATGGAGCAAAGTGTGCAGCCTGGACTGATAGGTAAGTTGGCGGTCTTGCATGATGGGAGATGGTAAGCCATGCCAGCACGCCGCCAGGGATGTTACATCTTATCAGCATGTCTCTTCATCCGCTCAGAGGACTGAAGAAGTGCAGATCTAGTGTCTTCCCAAATAGCCGAAAATTCGCTGACAAGAGACTCCGCAGCAGGATTTTCCACAGAAGAGGAGACTGGAAACGGAATCTAGGGGTGTCGACCGTAGACCACAAAAAATGGGGATTTAGAAGAAGACTCACTCTCATGGTTGTTATAGGAGAACTCGGCCCAGGGCAGGAGCTCAACCCAATCATTATGGTGAGCGTTGACAAAGTGCCGAAGAAAGCTGGTAAGGATCTGGTTGATACGTTCCACTTGACCATTGGACTGAGGATAATAAGCAGAAGAGAAATCCAAGGAGACATCCAGCAGCTTGCACGTAGCGCTCCAGAAGCGCGAAGTGAACTGAACCCCGCGATCAGACACAATGTGGAGGAGTAGGCCGTGAAGACGAAAGATGTGATGGATGAAGTCCTTAGCCAGCACAGTGGGCCATTTTAGAAAAGCGGTCAGCGACCACCCAAATGACAGTACAACCGGCAGAAACAGGGAGATCCGTGATGAAGTCCATTGCAATGTGTTGCCACGGAGCGGAAGGCACGGGAGGAGGAAAGAGACGGCCGGATGGAAGGTGCCTGGGAAACTTGTTACGGGCACAAGAGGAACAAGCCGCAACAAAGTCCGCAACATCCTTGCGCAGGGAAGGCCACCAGTAATGTCGGGTGACAAGCAAAAGGGTCTTCCTCTGGCCAGCATGACCGGCTAGTTTGGATGATAGAACCTTCTTTCGATCCGGAACCGCTACAAAGGTCTTACCGGGTGGAAGATGAGACAGGTCAAACCGAGCAACAGTCATTACTTTGGAGGGGTCAATGATATGTAGAGGCTCCTCCTCTTGGTCAGAAGACAGGAATGAGCGGGATAGAGCGTCAGCCTTAATGTTCTTGTCCGCCGGGCGGTAATGCAGAGTGAAGCAGAATCGGGCAAAGAATAGAGACCACCTGGCCTGACGCGGATTTAGTCTTTGGGCGTTCTTCAAATAAGCGATGTTTTTGAGGTCAGTGTAGATGACCACCGGGTGCAGAGCCCCCTCCAGCAAGTAGCGCCACTCCGCCAGCGCTAATTTGATGGCCAGCAGCTCACGATCTCCTATGGAGTAGTTATTCTCGGACGAGGAGAAGAGCTTGTAGAAGAAGCCGCAGGTTACCATTCTCCCGGACGAGGATTTCTGGGTGAGCACCGCTCCGCATCGGAGGAGGATGCATCAACCTCCAGGAAGAACTGCTTGTTGCAATCCGAACGGTGTAGCACAGGAGTGGAGGAGAATGCTTGTTTTAGGGAGACGAAGGCCTCTTCCGCTTCGAGAGTCCATGTCCTAGGATTTGCTCCTTTACAGGTGAGCGCGGAGATGGGAGCAGTCCGGGAGGAGAAATGAGGAATGAAGGCGGTAATAGTTTGCGAAGCCCAGGAATCGCTGAATCGCCTTCAACCCTTCCTGTCGGGGCCACTTTAAGACGGCAGACACCTTCTCGGGATCTATCCGCAGACCAGTCTCGGAGATAATATAGCCCAGGAATGGTAGGGAGGTCTGCTCAAAGAGGCATTTCTCTAATTTAGCGTATAGGCGATTCTTCCGGAGCCTTAGCAGAACCTGACGAGCATCCCTCCGGTGTGAGGGCAGATCCGGAGAGAAAACCAAGATATCGTCCAGGTACACCACCATGCAAGAATACAGGAGATCACGGAAGATGTCATTAACCAGCTACTGGAAGACGGCTGGAGCACTACAGAGACCAAAGGGCATCACGCGGTATTCGTAGTGACCGTCCCGGGTGTTGAATGCAGTCTTCCACTCGTCTCCCTGGCGGATCTGGACCAAATTGTATGCCCCATGAAGATCGAGCTTGGTGAAGATCTTCACGCCTTTAAGGCGGTCAATCAGCTCCGAGATGAGAGGCAGGGAGTACTTGATGGTAATCTGGTTAAGGTCCCTGTAATCGATACAGGGATGTAGAGAGCCGTCTTTCTTCTTGGCGAAGAAGAATCCTGCTCCAGCCGGAGAGGTGGATTTCTGGATAAATTCCCTAGCAAGAGTCTCTTCTATGTACTCCGACATGGCCCGGGTCTCAGCCAGCGACAAGGGGTAGATTCGCCCGCGAGGAGGAGAAGCTCCAGGTACCAGGTCGATGGGGCAATCATACGGCCTATGAGGTGGTAGTGTCTCCACTTCCTTTTTGTCAAAGACGTCCGCATAGGACCAGTAGGGTGCCGGCAGACCAGGTAGGTTAGCCGGAGTAGACAGGGGTCGAGCAGGACGAACCGGAACCAGACAGGACTCATGGCATTCCTGACCCCAACGGAGCACTTCACCAGATCTCCAATTCAGGACGGGCTCATGTCTTTGTAACCAGAGTAGACCAAGCAAGAGGGGGTGAGAGAGACCGGACAGCACATGAAAGGAGATCTTCTCCGAGTGCAGCATTCCCACCTGAAGGGTTACAGGCTCTGTGACGAGCAAAATGGTCTCCGGAAGTAGCCTCCCATCCACGGAGGCAACCGCCAATGGTTCAGCCAGACGTACGGTAGGAATCTGATACCGCTCCACAACAGCCTGTTGAATGAGATTCCCAGCGGCTCCGGAATCCAGATGGGCAGTCTCGAAGAAGCGGGTCTCGCCACTGGAAATAGAAACAGACAGAGTCAAAGGCGGAGAGGATTTACTCTTGCCTAGGACGACCTCTCCGAGCGGTCCTAGACTCTGGAGTTTCCCAGCCTCACCGGGCAGGAACTGATCAGATGCTCTATACTGCCACAGTAGAAGCAACTCCCCTCGGCTCGGCGCGTCTCCAGGCGAGACTTGACCATCTTGGTTTGGTCAATTTGCATAGGCTGAAGCAAACATGCGCGGGGGATTGCTGGTTGCGAGGCTGGCCTTTGGATTGCTGGAGTAAGAAGCGGAAATCTTCTCTCCTGGGTAGTCTCCTTAGCCCCTTCCAGAAAACGGTTGTCAATCCAGGTAGCTAATGACACCCGGTCGTCCAGGGTGGAAGGGATGTCACGACTGGCTAGCTCATCCTTGAACCGTCCGGAAAGACCCTCCCAAAAGGTGGACACCAGGGCCTCGTTGTTCCAGGCAAGTTCAGATGCGAGGGTTCGGAAATGGATGGCATACTGGCCCACGATGAGACTCCCTTGGCGGAGACGGAGAAGTGAGGAGGCAGTAGAAGATTTTCGTCCGGGCTCATCGAAG
The DNA here is from genome assembly GCF_046119375.1 of Phyllobates terribilis. Taxonomy (NCBI): domain Eukaryota; kingdom Metazoa; phylum Chordata; class Amphibia; order Anura; family Dendrobatidae; genus Phyllobates; species Phyllobates terribilis. The sequence goes on along the minus strand of NW_027362767.1, from coordinate 99,161,631 downwards.
ACCTTCCGGAAGGCAGCGAGGAAAGCCAGAAGATCGGACACCAGGGGATCCCCTCTTTCCCACAGAGGGTCTAGCCATGCCAATTCCTCCCCGGTGAGGTGAGACATGATGAACGCCACCTTGGCCCGGTCGTAGGTGAACTGGTGTGCCAGGAGTTCAAAGTGCAGCGTGCATTGATTTATGAAGCCCCGACATAAGACGGGGTCACCATCAAAACGTGGAGCCGCAGAGAGCCAGGGTCCAAAGCCGGGTGCCACATCGCCACTCGGTTGAGGTGCTGCCGGAGCTGGTGCCGCTCGGTTAGAGACGGACACAGATGGGGTGGACAGCGTGTCCAGGCGGGAGTTGACAGTCCGCAGATAGGACAAGATAGTTTCCTGTTGGGATCTCTGACGTGAGACCTCCTGGTACAGGTCAGAGAGCGAACGAGCCTGGGGGCCACCGGGTTCCATGGCCTGTGCAAACTGTTACGGGTCCGTGTGGTGGAACCTCTGTGCTTCGGTGCAAGGAGGGACCAGAGGGGCGTGACTAAGTGCCTACTCGGCCTGACCTAGGTCACACGGCGGCTTAGTCAACTCCGTGAACCAGGGAGGGACCGGGCAGGTGAACCAGGTGCCACTCTGGGACCGACCTTGTGTGAGAGCAGGTGACTCTCACAGGTCAGATGACAGGAACTGATCGGTACAGCGGATGAGCACGGGCAGGAAGGCAGACGGGCGGTCCGGGTAGATCAGCAGGCAGGTGCGGCAGATGGTAAGACAGGTGCTCCGGGTTGGCAAACTGGCGGGCACGACAGGTTACTTGGCAGGTGCTCCGGGTAGGCAAGCTGGCGGGCGCGACAGGTAATTGGTAGGTGCTCCAGGTAGACAGGCTGGTGGGCACGGCAGGTAACTGGAAGGTGCTCTGGGTAGACAGGCTGGCGGGCACAGCAGGTAACTGGCAGGTGCTCCAGGTAGGCAGGCTGGTGGGCAGAACTGTAGACAGACTGGCGGGCTGGACTGACAGGCAGCGTGACCTGAGGGCTGAAGCAAGTGTTAGCACACGGAACAACTACCTTGCACAGGCACCTCCATTTTGGAGGAGATGCTTTATACTGGGGAAGTCCTCCGGCCATTGGCCGGGGACTCTTTAGGACGGCGCGCGCGGCCCCTCTAAGAGGGAGGGAGCGTGCGCGCCCTAAGCACAGTGCCCGGGAAGCTGCGCGCGGTGCGTGCCACAGCAGCAGGAGAGCAGGAAGACGCCGGATCAGGACCGCGGCGGTGAGGGGAATGGCGTCTCCGCCCGGCAGGAGACAGAGACGCCGATGCTACACTTTTTTTCTGGTCCTAGGAGACAACTTCTGCAAAAACTTCTCGAATAGGAGAGAATTGGATTAGTCTTGGCATCACGTTATTCCTTTTCATTTACGTACCACCAAAGAAGGAAACTAAACTGAAATGTTGGACAATTGTGGACAGGTTCTTACAAAAAAATGTAAAAAGTATTAATAAACTAACCGCTCCTTTCATTTCTTCTCACTGCAGTTGGGATTCACTCCAAACGCCATTCTAAATACCATAATCCAAATAAATACTTCTCAAAAATGTGGTGCATGGTACATGTATACTTTTTTATTTTATTTATAAAATTATTCATTTATTGTACTATTTTTTTATTTTATTTTGGGTTGTTGATATTCTTTATTTTTGCGATATTTTAGTATATATGATGTCTGGATGACCTTGTTCCTTCATAATAAGCGTCACATGGCAGATAGTGGGTTAATGATCTTGAGGATAGTCTTTTAGGGGTAAAGTGCTGTCCCTTTCCTGTTCTTTTCCTGTAGTGAAGGTCAATGGAGAACCATGTTCTCTAAACAAAATAAACACCCGATCAGGTTACAGGCTGATCGTTCTTATAATTAGGCCATCAGCTCTTGATGAAAAGGTACCATTATGGTACAACTTCCCTTCCCAACCTCTATTAGGAAATGTACAAACCGGTAATCTTTTTTTCCCCATTTTTCTAATAATTTAGCATGCCCATTTTCCCTGAGAGATGCCCAGCTCCCTGGAGTCTCTGCGAAATAAAGTGGATAGTTAATGGTAATATGATTAAAGAAGGCTCTCCGTGTAATCTGTTCTTTCCGAGGTCCTATATCGTTACCTAATGACATATTATAAGTGGCTTTGGGCCATGCAGCTACTAACTCCCATCCCTACAGTTGGTGGTTGATGCAGCAGAATGGATATTTGGGAGACTCACAAACTACGACTCATGTCCAGGATGAAACTCATAAAAATGGTGTGATTACATACAATGAGGTGCAGTGTTCTCACTTATCCAAGTTTCTCTTTGACATCAAGGAATCAATGTGAAATATAAGTGTGAGGCTCACCTTGTGAAGTGGATCCAATAAACCTCAGGTCCAGGTGGGTACACGGACCCCAGGAGTGGAGCACCTGGCTGGATGACACGTGGGGAGCGAGGACGTGGCACACTCAAGAATCTTGGGAGCAGCAGGTCGGATGAAGTGGAATTCAGCAAAGAATGAAGGAAGTCAAATCATGGTGGGCACAGAAGGTGGAGTACACCAAACCAAAGTCTTGAAGCTCAATCCTAAGACACCGGTGTGTGTCCTAATGGGCCTTAAATAGGATCATGGAGATTACATCGCTGAGCCATGCCGCGCAACCTGCAAAACCCAATGTGGAGCACAACAGAGGGCAGCAGATCGAGGTGAAGGAAGCAGAGCCTGGAATACCCGGGACTGATGTGTAACAATATGTCAATTCCACAGTAGTGTGGTATAATAAAACAAGAGGACACCACACCGAACTTGTGCCATTCACAGTGCAATATTTCGGCCTAATATAATGTGATGATCAGTGGGATATTGAGATTCTGTGACTTTCAGAAATACTTCTTACAGCACAAGAAGGAAGGAGTTGGAACAATATTGTGCCTATGTTCTAAAAAAAAATTTCTGAATTGGTTAGACATATGGTGGAGTCTACCAGTACAAGAAGGGCGCTGCAAATTGATCTACACTATATGGCCCCCACCCTATTTTCTTAACATAGGAGCCCCTCAGGGGGTGGCAAAATGGCCCTGCCTCAGAGACGGTCAGAGGTTGTGGAGGGGGCTCCAGAGCTTAGTCTGCTCCACTTGCAGTAGATGTGTGAAGTACTCAGCATCTGTCTCAAACAGGAGCAGGCGGTGCTGAGATCTGATTGCTGCTCTTAACCGTTTAGATGCCCCTGTCAATTTCTGACAATGGCATTTAAATGGAAGGCCCTCATTGCTGTCATTTTGGCTTCCCCATGCAACTCAACCACAGGCTAGACTTCCTAGGAAACCGTGATTTATCCAATATATTGTAATACTGTGGTACTGCAGAGTGAAGTATTAGTGATCAGATAATCGCAGGTTCAAATTCCGTAAGAAGACTGAAAAAAAAACGTTTTAAAAAACATAGATGTGTAAAAAAAAAATTTAATCACCCCTTTTTTTCCCCATTCAGAAATAAATTAAAAAAAAGAACATTTTTGGTATTGCTGAATCCTGAAAATTCTGGTTTATTGATATTTTTCAAATATAGAATTAAATTAATTATGACAGTGACAAGGCATTAGAACACCCTCCTGCCAGAATGCCAGAATAACACATCAGCCTCCAACATGTCCCCAGATCGTACCACTTAAATGCTGCTGTAAGCAATTGAGAGCAGTATTGGTTAAATGTCAGCTCTTGAGCCGCTCCATACTTGCACACCCAATATCCGCTGTACATGCATGGCGGTTGTTGAGAAGGAGTTACTTACATGGGATTATACAGTACAGTCACAATAATAAAGGTAATTATTATCAATTTTATATTGGAATCATTCACTGATTAAATGTAAGACAATATAATCACAATAATGTTAGAGAAATTCCATATTTATTTTTTACATTTTCAGAATAAAGTGTCTCTGGACCTATTTGACCTTTAAACCCTCCTTCCTTTGTTTTAAAAGCTTGTCCAAAGATCTGAAGTGAGTATGGGGCCAGTCTCAAAAGACAGTGTGGCAGGCCAGATCAACTAAAAACGCATGATTAATCAATGCCATTGGCTCTTGTTTCCCCAGTCTTGTTTATTTTAAGCCTTTGTTACTAAAGGAGATGTGACATAAAGTGCAGGGTATTCACCTCAAAAGTGAATTTTCAATCATTAGACCAATAAAGACCATTGCATGCTCATGCATTGCAGCTGAGACCTTAATACCATGTTTTATCAATAAAATAGTGATTTCTGCGGCTAAAAAGTTCTTACTTGTTGAGCTAATCAATTGCTTAATAAGAAACAATTGTAGGATCAAAATCTGTACAAACCTATGAAGAAACAAACTTTAAATTATTTTGACTGAGAAAAATATAAATGAAAATAATGTGGTTGCATAAGTGTGAACACCCTCTTATAATTAGGGATGTGGTTTTGTTCAGAATTAGCCAATAACATTTACACTCGTTAAATAATAGTAGTACACAGCTGTCATCATTTTAGGTGATTCTGATTAACCCCCATATAAAGTTTCGCTGTTCTAGTAGGATTTTCATGACATTTTCTTAGTTGCCTTTTACAGCAAAAGTCATGGTCTATAAAGAGCTTACAACACAGCAAAGGGATCTCATTGTGGAACGTTATCAGTGAGAATAAGGGTTCAACATTTTTTCCAAAGCATTAGATATACCATCGAACACTGTGAAGACATCATCAAAAATTGATTGAAATTTGTCACAGCAGAGACATTACCTATAACTGATGTCCCTCCAACATGGATGAAATTACAAGAAGAAAATTGGTCCAGAAGTCGGACCTGCCAAGAAGCCTATATTGAGCTGTAGGGATTTCTTAAAAGTACTGGTTGTGTACTGTTTTCACATACAGTTGCTTGTATTTTTCAAATGTCTGGCTTGTGGGCTGGGTGGCAAGATAGAAGCCCTTTTCTTACAAAGAAAAATATCCAGGTCAGGCTATGTTTTGCCAAAACCTATATCAAGTCTGCCAAAAGCATGTTGGAAAACATGTTGTTGTGTGATGAGACCAAGGTTGAACTTTTTGGCCATAATTCCAAAAGGTATGTTTGGCACAAAACCAATACTGCGCATCAACAAAAGAACACCATACCTCTAGTGAAGAATGGTGAAGGCTGCATTATGCTTTGGGATGTTTTTCAGCAATTAGAACTAGGACTTTAGTCAAGATAGAGAGAATTGGAACAGTTCCAAATATCAGTTAATTTTGCAACAAAACCTTCAGACCTCGGCTAAAAGCAGAAGATGCAGAGGAATTTCTCCTTTCAACGCAACAACAACCCTAAGCATACCTCTGAATCAACAATAGAATGCTTTGCCAGAAGAAGACCAATTTTTTAGGAATTGCAGAGCTGAATACAATTGAAAATCTGTGGGTGACATGAAGAGGGCGCTATACACAGGAAATGCTCTCACAGTCTGACCGATTTGGAGCTACTGCACCCATTGAAATCAATGAACATTTATGAAATACAGAGATCTCCAACCTTTTTTTTAGCACCACGTCACTTTCATATACAATAGATGGCATTGCGCCTCAGTCTACTAAAATGTAAAAAATAGTCTCTTAAGGCAACTGTCCAGCAAGGAGCTCAGGATATTATGGAAGTCACTAGTCATGGGGGATAATTACATGCCTTTCTGTCTGGCTTAATTCGAGCTCAACTCTATTAGGAAAGCATTATCATCTGACTTCAGTTTAGATACAATGCCCACTGGTAGTCTGTGGTAGTCTAAGAAACACCTCCTGTCTTCTCATTGGGTTGCTGCTCTCATGTGATCCCATGGGGCAGCAATTACACAGTCTATGGCCACAGTTGCCAGACTCCACTTATTGTAGCTGAATTTGGCATTGCCATTTGCACAGAGAGAGAAGCCATGGATAATGCTAACAACGCTTGACTGATTGCTTAGGTTTTCTATGACCGTGTCTTCTGTGGCAGCACCTCCCATGTAGCCAGCCTTCAATAATTAGCCAAATGGCATAATATTTTTTGGACTATTTGGGCTACTAGGAAAAAAGACCCATCTCTGTAATATTCTGCACTTACTAAGGTTAGAGAGAAATGAGCAGGGCAATACCAGCACAATAACCCTGGCACACGCCTCAAACACGTCTTCTCCAGCGGTGCTCCAGGTGCGCTGAACGGCTGTGGAGAAAATCTAATCTGCCCGAAGATTTCCTCCATTATAAATTTATTCTGAAAACATATAACTCTGCCCTCCATCTCTCCAAACAAACCTACTTTAACAACCTCATAATCTCACTTTCCAATAATCCTAAACGCCTCTTTGACACGTTTCATTCTCTTCTCAATCAAACAACACAGGCCCCGACCGCCGACCTCAGATCTGACGATCTGGCCAATTATTTCAAAGAAAAAATTGACCATATCCGACAGGAACTTTTCACCCAATCCCCAAACGTTATGCATGCTCTCCCCTGTCACATTGTATCTTGCTCACTTTCTGACTTCGAACCAGTCACGGAAGATGAAGTGATCAGGCTCCTTGCATCTTCCCGCCCTACCACCTGCACCAGTGACCCTATTCCCTCACATCTCCTTCAGTCTCTTTCTCCAGCTGTCAACACTCACCTAACTAAAATTTTCAACCTCTCCCTCTCATCTGGTATCTTTCCCTCTTCTTTTAAACATGCCAGCATACATCCATTACTTAAAAAACCATCCCTTGACCAGAACTGCACGGCCAACTACAGACCTGTTTCCAATCTTCCCTTTATCTCTAAACTCCTGGAACGCCTGGTCCATTCCCGTCTAATCCGCTATCTCTCAGACAACTCTCTTCTTGACCCTTTACAATCTGGTTTTCGCTCTTTACATTCTACTGAAACTGCCCTCACTAAAGTCTCTAATGATCTACTAACAGCTAAATCTAATGGTCACTACTCCCTGCTGATTCTCCTGGATCTCTCTGCAGCATTCAACACTGTGGATCACCAGCTCCTCCTCTCTATGCTCCGCACTATTGGCCTCAAGGACACTGTCTCTCCTGGTTCTCCTCCTATCTCTCTGACCGCTCCTTCTCGGTGTCTTTTGCCCGCTCCTCCTCCTCTCTCCTTCCCCTTACTGTCGGGGTTCCTCAAGGATCAGTCCTAGGCCCCCTTCTTTTCTCCTTATACACCGCTCCTATCGGACAAACAATCGGCAGATTCGGTTTTCAGTACCATCTCTATGCTGAAGACACCCAATTATACACCTCTGCTCTGGACATCACCCCTGCATTACTACAAAAGACCAGTGATTATCTTTCTGCTGTGTCTAACATTATTTCCTCCCTCTGTCTAAAACTGAATCTGTCAAAAACAGAACTACTCGTATTTACTCCCTCCACTAACCTACCTGTGCCCGATATTGCCATTTCCGTTTGTGGCTCAACCATCACTCCCCAGCAACAAGCCCGCTGTCTTGGGGTCATTTTTGATTCAGATCTTTCCTTCACTCCTCACATCAAATCACTCGCTCGTTCATGTCATCTACTCCTCAAAAACATCTCAAAAATCAGGACTTTTCTCACCTTTGACTCGGCAAAAACTCTTACTATAGCTCTTATTCATTCTCGTCTCGACTATTGCAACTCTCTACTAATCGGTCTCTCTCTTACTAAACTCTCCCCTCTCCAATCCGTCCTTAACGCAGCAGCCAGGATCATATTCCTCGCCAACCGTTACACCGATGCCTCTTCCCTGTGCCAGTCATTGCATTGGTTGCCCATCCAATATAGAGTTCAATTTAAACTTATCACGTTTACCCACAAAGCGCTCCATGCTTCAGCACCGCCATACATCTCCTCCCTGGTCTCAGTCTACCACCCTACACATGCCCTCCGTTCTACCAATGATTTAAAACTAAAATCCTCTATAATCCGAACTTCCCACTCCCGTCTCCAACATTTCTCACGTGCTGCGCCAATTCTTTGGAATGCATTACCCAGGACAGTTCGATTAATTCCCAATATCCACAGTTTCAAGCGGACCCTAAAAACCCATTTCTTTAGACTGGCGTATCGCCTCCACACACTATCTGTCCGTCCCAGTTTTCCCCCATATTAAAATCTTCAATTTCAGGTTCATATCAACCATGCACTTAATAGCCTCGGTCAGGACTGTACACATACTGGCTGGCGACCAGTCCATGTATTATTTATCCTATTTAGTATATCAAGGCTGCATTATATAATATATGTATGTAGCGTCGGCGTCCCTGCCTCCTGCTAGGCAGGGACGTTGTTCCCCTCACCTCTCTGCTCCGTGCCCGGCGGCTTCCTCCCGCTCGGCCTGCAGCGCCCGCTCTCCCCCGGTCACTGTGCTTAGGGCGCGCGCTCCTCCTCTCTTAAAGGGGCCGCGCGCGTCGCCCTAAGGAGTCCCCGGCCAATGGCCGGAGGATCCCTCCATATATAAGGCACCTCCTCCAAAATGGAGGTGCCCAAGCAATGTTGTTGCACTGTTCACTACTCTGCTTCAGCCCTCAGGTCCCGTTGCCAGTTACCTGCCAGTTACCTGCCAGTCTCCTGCCAGTTTGCTGCCTGATTCCTGCCTGTCATCCGCTTTCCTGCTTGCTAGCCTGAGGTCCGACGGTCTGCCTTCCGACACCTGTCAGTCTGTCTATGGACCAGCTTGCCCGCTCACCTGGGAGCGCTCACCTGCTACCTGCCTGATAGCCTACCTGGAGGCTCCGCCGTCACGTGCTGTGACCACCTGCCAGTCCAGAGACTCTTGCCCGCTCACCTGGGAGCGCTCATCTGCTACCTGCCTGATAGCCTACCTAGAGGCTCCGCCGTCACGTGCTGTGACCACCTGCCAGTCCAGAGACTCTTGCCCGCTCACCTGGGAGCGCTCATCTGCTACCTGCCTGTTAGCCTACCTAGAGGCTCCGCCGTCACGTGCTGTGACCACCTGCCAGTCCAGAGACTCTTGCCCGCTCACCTGGGAGCGCTCATCTGCTACCTGCCTGTTAGCCTATCTGGAGGCTCCGCCGTCACATGCTGTGACCACCTGCTTATCCTGAGACTCTCGCCTGCTCACCTGGGAGCACTCATCTGCCATCTGCCTGCTAGCCTACCTGGAGGCTCAGCCGTCACAGGTCGTACCTGCCCGTTTACCCAGAGACTGCCCCGGTCACTTGCCGTGACCTCCTGTCCGTTTACCCAGAGACTGCCCCGGTCACTTGCCGTGACCTCCTGCCCGTTTACCCAGAGACTGCCCCGGTCACTTGCCGTGACCTCCTGCCCGTTTACCCAGAGACTGCCCCGGTCACTTGCCCCTGACCTCCTGCCCGTTTACCCAGAGACTGCCCCGGTCACTTGCTGTGACCTCCTGCCCGTTTACCCAGAGACTGTCCCGGTCACTTGCTGTGACCTCCTGCCCGTTTACCCAGAGACTGTCCCGGTCACTTGCTGTAACCTCCTGCCCGTTTGCCCAGAGACTGTCCCGGTCACCTGCTGTGACCGCCTGCCTGTCTTCCCTGGTCGCCACCCGCTTCCTTACAAGGACTGCCCCCTTGTATAAGTTGCTCAGAGGTTCCGCCTCCCAGACCCGTTACAATGTACATTTTACCTTTTGTGTCTCCCCCATTTCCTCATAGACTGTAAGCTTGCGAGCAGGGCCCTCACTCCTTTTGATATGAGATATACTTATTCTGTATTAATCGTATAAGTACCCCCTAAAATTGTAAAGTGCTGCGGAATATGTTGGCGCTATAAAAATAAAAATTATTATTATTATAAGATAAATCAGTGAGGGACAGAAGGATGCGGTAACTGCTCACCTTGTGAGGTTGTGCGACCTAGAATAAAAGTTAGCACTTTGGGAGGTAGTAATGCCAACTGCTGCAACACCAACAGGTTGGAGGATCCAACACAATGGAGAAAAGTGGGTGTTCACAATAGAGGTCTCATATGCAGATTCAGAAAGTCTACGGGGTTTTATTCCCAACGTGTTTTGAAGTTAGCAAACTTCTTCATCAGAAAAACCACAACAGTTGTACAAAGTAAGACGAAACAGGCTTAAATAGCTCAAAAAAAGCCCCAATTGAGATTGACGCCCATATGAGGTGCATGTGATCTAACCCTTGTCAAGTACTAATAAAGCGGCAAAGGAAAAACAAGGTGGGAAGGAAAAAAGTACACTGAAAAAAATGTGCATTTTCTTAATCTTTTTTTTATATATTCACATGCAGTATTGTAAGTATTGCAGTATTGTAAGTAATATTTAAGAAAAATAATTATTAAAAAATGAGAAACTAAAGTAAAAAATGTGACTTGAAAATTAAAAAAAATATTAACAAAAAATGTAACTGTGACTTGAAAAGTCTACTCAGGTGACAAATCCCATTTATTCCCTGCTCGAATTTGGCTCCCTAGCACTTATTTTTCACTGCAAGGAATAAGGGAACGAAGTTGATAGATAAATATATATTATATGTGTGTGTATATCTAACCGATATTTGCAGGATCCATATGTAGATCACTGCAGACACACACTTCATCTTTGGAGACAGATGTCACAGTCCTAGTAAATGGATTTCTAAACTGGTCCTATAGAAATGCACATTGTTTAATCTTGGTGGTAATTTGAGTACTGGGTTGAAGTTTTTACTAAGGAAAGGGTTAATGACATTTGACAGGAGCAATGGGTGAAGGATAGGGAGTGTTCCTGTAATGGTCCCTAAACTGTTAGATGTAGTCAACCTGGACTTGATGGAGACTCTGTTCCTCCCTGACTCCTTCCCCCTCTCTGTGTAAATAAACAGGTATGTGTCTGTGGCTCCTTCTTCAGGTCCCTTGGCCTTTAATCATGGACTAGCGCAGGCAATAGATCTTATCGGTGGCAGGTCAGGGGGTTTCACTGTCAGCTCCCATATTAAAGTTATGCTTCGTTGAATCTCCGGCTGTTGCAGCAAATTTGGGGGGTTACCCTTTGACACTGTTTAGTTGCCAGAGCATGGAGGAACCTCATACTTCTTCAGTCACCCTCAACTCGGGGGTATCACATAGATGATGACATTGATGAAGGAGACCACCCATGACTTTAGTATTTTGGCGACTTTACTTATTATTTGTTTAAGCTATTTAAAAATAATAAATATTTAGAAAGGACAATTAATCTGGAGTTTTTTTTCTGTTAAACCACAGACAACATAATAACACAGCATTGTCTGTGTATCAAGCAGTGTATTTAAAGACTATGTACCCGTTCACACAGATTTTTTTTCATAATTCATATGCTTTCTTGATGCAAACTTAAACAACTTTCTAATTAGTCTTCATTAAAAAATTTTCTCTGTCACGTCTCTGTGGTTCCTTTACCTAGCAGAGTGGTTTACAAAAATGTTAAAAATTTATCAGAGCTCCTGCTCCTGATTCTGACGGCTCTCACTGCTCCATTCTCTATGGGTGTTAGAGATGGTAGGAGGGAGCGGAAGTGGATGTACCCAGCATTGACAGAGGTAAAAGTGTCTCAAGAAGGGCAGAGGAACCAGGCTGTAGACAAGGAGGAAATCACATGAAGAGGGCGCTGCTATGATATACAGTACTGAAAACCTCAGCACCCTGAATATACACAGAGCTCACATCCAGCTTATATTACTGAGAAAGACACTCCCACATTGGAGAACTCTGAAACTTGGATCAAACTGCACATCAAGGGGTCTAAAAATTAACTAATGAATAAATGAAGATTGCTGACTGAAACTTCGTACAATTTTATTACCTAAAGGTAATCATTAATAATATATATATATATATATATATATATATATATATATATATATATATATATACAGTACAGACCAAAAGTTTGGACACACCTTCTCATTTAAAGATTTTTCTGTATTTTCATGACTATGAAAATTGTACATTCACACTGAAGGCATCAAAACTATGAATTAACACATGTGGAATTATATACTTAACAAAAAAGTGTGAAAAAACTGAAAATATGTCTTATATTCTAGATTCTTCAAAGTAGCTACCTTTTGCTTTGATGACTGCTTTGCACACTCTTGGCATTCTCTTGATGAGCTTCAAGAGGTAGTCACCAGAAATGGTCTTCCAACAATCTTGAAGGAGTTCCCAGAGATGCTTAGCACTTGTTGGCCGTTTTGACTTCACTCTGCGGTCCAGCTCACCCCAAACCATCTCGATTGGGTTCAGGTCTGGTGACTGTGGAGGCCAGGTCATCTGACGTAGCACCCCATCACTCTCCTTCTTGGTCAAATAGCCCTTACACAGCCTGGAGGTGTGTTTGGGGTCATTGTCCTGTTGAAAAATAAATGGTGGTCCAACTAAGCGCAAACCGGATGGAATAGCATGCCGCTGCAAGATGCTGTGGTAGCCATGCTGGTTCAGTATGCCTTCAATTTTGAATAAATCCCCAACAGTGTCACCAACATAGCACCCCCACACCAACACACCTCCTCCTCCTTGCTTCACATGGGGAACCAGGCATGTAGAGTCCATCTGTTCACCTTTTGTGCGTCGCACAAAGACACGGTGGTTGGAACCAAAGATCTCAAATTTGGACTCATCAGACCAAAGCACAGATTTCCACTGGTCTAATGTCCATTCCTTGTGTTCTTTAGCCCAAACATGTCTCTTCTGCTTGTTGCCTGTCCTTAGCAGTGGTTTCCTTGCAGCTATTACACCATGAAGGCCTGCTGCACAAAGTCTCCTCTTAACAGTTGTTGAAGAGATGTGTCTGCTGCTAGAACTCTGTGTGGCATTGACCTGGTCTCTAATATGAGCTGGTGTTAACCTACGATTTCTGAGGCTGGTGACTCGGATAAACTTATCCACAGAAGCAGAGGTGACTCTTGGTCTTCCTTTCCCAATTTTTCCGACTGACTGACCTTCATTTCTTAAAGTAATGATGGCCACTCGTTTTTCTTTACTTAGCTGCTTTTTTCTTGCCATAATACAAATTCTAACAGTCTATTCAGTAGGACTACCAACTGTGTATCCACCTGACTTCTGCACAACACAACTGATGGTCCCAACCCCATTTATAAGGCAAGAAATCCCACTTATTAAACCTGACAGGGCACACCTGTGAAGTGAAAACCATTTCTGGTGACTACCTCTTGAAGCTCATCAAGAGAATGCCAAGAGTGTGCAAAGCAGTCATCAAAGCAAAAGGTGGCTACTTTGAAGAACCTAGAATATAAGACATATTTTCAGTTGTTTCACACTTTTTTGTTAAGTATATAATTCCACATGTGTTAATTCATAGTTTTGATGCCTTCAGTGTGAATGTACAATTTTCATAGTCATGAAAATACACAAAAATCTATAAGAGAGAAGGTGTGTCCAAACTTTTGGTCTGTACTGTATATATTAAAAAAAATTCCATGTCAAAGGTGTCCTACCCTAATGCTAACTCATTGTGTGAACTTCAGTATTTTGTCAAGAAATGTCTCTTAAATACTAGTACTAAACTAATTAATTAATTTCCCAGAGGAGCATTTCATGGCCTATAAGTCTCCTTACACTGGCATATCAGGCATGTCACTCTCCACAAGGAGAGACATTACCCCTTATACCCCAGTCAGAGGTCTGTCCCATACAGCCAAATCAGATCTCATGCTTTGCACCGAGGAGGGGCAACCTCCGAAACACATGTCTGCACATTGAGATTCTGGTTTGGCTTTTATCTCAAGTCATGTGATAAGGTTCATTAAAGGATCGATATTGACTTTTAGGATTGCTACTTCCAATAGGTGGTGTTACAGTTCTAGTCCTCTTCCTCTCTAAAGTAGTAATTTGCATAGTACTAGCCTGTTCTGAATTAGAATACCACGTACTTATATAATTAGCTTTTAAAGAGGTCCTCGGAATACAAAAAAATAAAGATAGAAAGAATATGTCATTGTAAATAAATTTCTAAATACTTTTAATTAGCAAATCACACTTGTTTTGTCTATGGCGGTAATTACTATAGTACATCACAATGGCCACCGCCTCATTAGACTGAGCGAAATCTGTCCCAGACTGTTAAGACAGGTGACTGTGAGTATGTGCAGTAGGAAGCTCTACTGGTGTGACCTGGAGATTCTTTTACTATAAACTGTCAAGATATTTCCAGGTCACAGCAGTGTGTTACTTACCTGTCCCGGCCCCAGTGGCTGGCTCCCCCTGCCCATGTGCGCGTCCAAATTACCATGATCACCCAGCACACAAATCATGTACTGCCTGACTATAATAATCAGACTGCCTGAGTATGCAGGTAGTCTGGTGATAGCCACTATCCTCAGCGTGTCTCCTGACTAACCCAGCTCTGCCACATCACTTGGCTCTACTACATCTAATCTCAAGAGTCTTTATAGACAAATCCAGGTCTGCTACAACCATTCATCTCTACTGGTTTAAGGTTCATTTTTTTTGCATAAATGGCAGTGCTATTCCAAAGTGCTGCCCTGCATACTCAGCTCTGCTGTTCCAAGTTGCTCTGAGTGCAATCCAGCTCAGCTGTTCCTTGCTGCACCAATGCCACTGGTCCATGCTGTACATCTAGATCAACGGCTTAGAGAATCCATCTCACCAGGTCAACTTTAACACAGTGGAGCGTCCTGCTGCACATGCTCACAAGCACCTGTCCTATTAACATTCAGGGACAGGTGTCTAACAAGACGTCACATGTGTTAATACTGTAGTGTTTACCTCCCTAGAACAAACTGTTATGTGATTTGTAAATTATTACATGTTTCTTTCTTCATTTTTATTTTTTTTCAACTCCCATAGAACCCCTTTCAATTGAACTGTTTTTGCGTATCATTGTATCAGCTTTTATCACTAGGAAAGCAAGCCAAAGGTCGCAGCCCTTGCTGAACATTCAAAAGAGTAGTTTAGGGTATGAGCAAGTCAGGCTCAAATATGGGGTCCCAACATCCTAAAAGATTGGGGGTTATGAATGCGAGGCAAGCCCTTAAAGTCTGCTGGAGCAGGCACATTTCTTTGTTTCACAGTCAGCACATTGAGTTCATGAGACAATAGAGCTGATGTCACCAGTTTACAGAGAGGAGCCAGAAGACCGCAGCGTCAGATTCCTCCTACTCCTGCACTTATTAGAAGCCTTTCACCTTCATATTAAACAACGCAGGTTTATTTTAGTAGTGGAGGGGTTAATCTGCTGAGAGCTTTTGGAAGCTTCACAGGGTGATGCTCTCAGCTGTTCAGTTTTGGCCACTCCCCACTCCTATATACACTGGACTCTAGCTAGCAGTCATTGTCAGAGCTAGCTTCATGCTGCATGGTAAGGAGTTCAGTGGTTTGTTGTTGTTTGAGAAGGCGTTTGGTGGATTCAGCTAAGACTGTTGCATGGTTTTGGTAGTGTGTTAATCCCCTTATTCTCCTACTTTGGTTTTTCCCCATCCTCCACTCCCCGGTGTAAGCCTCTGTTGTTTGTGTGCGTATATTTGTATGATTGGTATTTTCCTTTATCCCTGTTTGTCTTAACTTGTTTGTCTGGTTTGTGTACTACCATACACTACTACTCCCCTCTTCCCTGGGTGGGGGGAGGGAACAGACTGAGGGCGGATTAAGGAGCTCAGACAAGCTACATGACTCCGGAGTCTTCAAGTCTTCACCTTCATAAGTAATCCAGGGAACAGGGCCAGCTAGGTCGCCCCTAGCGTTAGGGACAGGGAAGAAGCCCCTGGTCCCGGGATACCCAACAACAGAATCGTGACAGCTGATTCATTAAGACTGGTGTAACGCGATTGTGCGCTACGCCAGTCTTGCTAAAATAGAGGGTACCACATTCAGAGGCGCTTCTTCTCACTGGCGTGCACCCCAGTGTGCTGCACATCAGGGACTGGAGTAGCAGTTCTGTTGTACAAAGTGCTGACATTTTTGATGAATTTGATGGGTGGGCAAGGTCACACACAGGCTTTGCCCCAACCCCGCGTATATCTACGGAGATCAGTCAAACAGGCGAAAAGACACCGAAAGTCATAAAACTTATTCGCAACTCAACTCCCCATTGCGCAAACATTTTGAGAATTTTCAAAGCTTTGACTCCAGTTTTATGATGTAAAAGCTTTGCTGAACCGGCCCCAAAGTGTAATTATTCAAGTCCCCTGTGGCGGCTGTGAATAAAACAAGAACATTTCCTCAAGAGTTCTCTGCAGATTACAACTGATTGTAGAGCTCCTTGTATAAAAATTTGTTCTGCTGCTAGGACTCATGTTTTACACAATGATTTGTTGCAGATTTGCACAGATTTCACTCCCTGCATCTCTTTGCTGATACTGTAATAGCATGTGGATTTTCTGCACTGTGAATTCTATGGAAAATCCACAGCTTATCAGCCATGACTATATGTTAAAAATTTAAGCTGGCACATTTAGGCGGGCTGCGCTGCAGGAATGAAGAAGCTTGGGATTCCAAGACGGTTTTTATTAATACCAACGCGTTTTTGTGCCGGATCGGCGCCTTTCTCAAGGTATAAAAAACAAATGAGAAATTTGTTTTTTATACCTTGAGAAAGGCGCCGGTCCGGCGCAGAAACGCGTTGGTATTAATGAAAACCGTCTTGGAATCCCAAGCCTCTTCATTCCCGCAGCGCAGCCCACCTAAACGTGCCAGCTTCCATTTGTTGCCATTACCTCTGGAAGAACCATTTCCTCCAGCCACGGGGCAGCAGTAGCGGCTTTTGATGCATTTATAGGTGTTGTGCCTGCACACAACACCTTTAGGTGAGTGCTACCATTGATTATACCTACCCCTTGCCAGACTGTATTGCCCTATTTTGTGTGCGCTTTTGTCCCTCTACAGAGCTTCTCATGTCTATATGTTACATGCACGCCACTAGGTTCAGATAGGGCGAGATGGGTTTCATGAATTCTTTGGAACCGTTACTCAGGGCGACCATAGACCATGTGCTGCAGCTTCTCTCAGGCACACGATAGATTCAATTGCTGACCAGACACATCTGACAAGAGTCTTTTTCAACAGTTTAACAATGGAATTTAATCTGAAGCACGTCCAGTGCAATTCAGGGATATTACAGCAACAATCTTCATTACAGTACAGTCTGAGTTTCTTGAGCAACTGGCTCCTGTAACAATACAGTAGTTTCTTCACAAGGCACAGTATTACAGTCTCTTCAGTAGCATAATCAGCAAGATTATATCTCTTAGCAGCACACTTCTATTCATACACAACCACAGACTTTTCCTTCACAAGGACTCAATAATGCTCAGCATTCTTTATCCTGCATGGAGATGGAGGGGGGAGGGTTTGATGAGGGAGATGAACCCTGTGACACAATTCCTTCCAGTCCTTATCTTCCTGCCCGATAATACTCTGCACTGTTAGTTCAGAGAGTTTATCTGACCTGTGTTTAGTTTCTCTCCTGATCTGAATCCTGTTCAGTTACCTTCTGTCAGATCCAGATAACATACCACCTTTCTCTTCGGCTTCAGCCAGACTACAATAACAAGTTCCCCACAACCCCCCTGAAGCTCTGCTAAAACACTCCGTCTCCTGTGACTGTGTTAACCCCTCTAGTTGCTGGATGCTTCTGAAGCACAACACTTCCTGTCTCATGTGCTTGTGTTATTTGTAACAGTTGCTGGATGCTTTTGAAGCAACATCACTACTTCTGCATGTCACATATACATAAACTTGGGCTAAAAGTGACTACCGATCGAAGCAGACCTTTTTAATATTAAATGTCATTTATTTGATAAACCATATCCTTGAAACATTTTCCCAATTTCTGTACAATACCATGCAATGCCATGGTCATCTTTCATTCTTTCTAAGACCAGAAAACGAAATGAGGCAGCAATGGAAACTTATCATGCATGAGTGGTTTGTCAGTTACGCTTTCTATGTATGAGCTAATGTGCATATAGTGTCTGTTATGTATGCATCAAACTGCTAAGGAAAATGGTAAATTCTGCCCAAACATGCACAATTTCTAAAATAGTCTGATATTAATAACTGCATACAACAGTATGAGATAGAAAACAGTACAAATGTGATTTTATCTTTACTCTTTTATATTGCAGTTATTTTGAAGTTTAAAGGGAATCTGTCAGTAGGATCAGTCCTCCTAAGCCGTCTATATGGCCATGTAGGTCATGGGAAGTTGAATAAAATGTTACCTGCAATCTGATATTTTATTCCAGAGAAATTCACGTTCTTCTTAATATGTAAATGAGCTGTTAAATCTATGGTTTGGACATAGATCTCTCTGAGAATCTGCCCCCAGAGCTTGTTTTAAATGAAAAAGGGAGTTACCAGCGTGAGACATGTCATAACTGACAGTTTGCTCTCCTGATCTACATGTCTCACACTGGTAATGCCTTCTTTTATGTAAATTAAGCTCTGGAGGCATATTCTCAGGGAGATCTATATCTGGCCCATAGATCTTAACAGCTCATTTACATATTAAGGAAAAATGTGGATTTCTCTGGAATAAGACCTGAGATTGCAGCTATCAAGATATCATTTTATTCATATTCTTATGACCTACATGCTCATATAGATTGCTTGGGAGAGTTGATCCTGCTGACAGATTACCTTTAAGTAAAAAATGAATGTTCTTTTAGTATATGTAAAGCTGCTCATAGATATAAGACAATTGTTGGACAATTCCACTGATTATGGAGTCTGTTTCCCCTTACTAAATGATTTAGGATAAAATACGGTAATATTTTTTTTATTTTATTGTATTATTTCCTCTGTGATAAATGTTGTCATTTGCGTCTCCTCTATAGAACATATAGGTAAGGCAGAGCTGAGTTGTGTGTAGTGGTGGAATTGTGAATTATCAGATTTGTAGGGTTATCTCAAGTCTGTATTGGAGTAAATAAAAAATGGTCTTTCCAGTTCCCCTACCATCTTACCCATAGATCGTGCTGATGTTCAATGTGGCAGGTTCACAGGTTGATAATTTTTTTCCATAAATTTCGCATAATTCATCATAGCATAAATGTTATGATAGTGTAGCAACTCCCTCTTGAAAATAGGTAACACACTGAAAACTGCACCTGACCCTGCCGATTCTTGTACAGACTAGAGATCCTTACCCCGCAGTCCCTAGTGGTTCCTGCGGGAGCAGAGATAACCTTAAGCACAGACTAGACGCTGGCAACTTGGACCTATGCTGCCTGAAAGGCCGTCGAGCACTTCACGTTCCTCCTAAAGAACCAGAGGGCAGAGCAGAGTGCAAATTACCAAAGTGTGCTGAAATAGAAAGAGATCCCAGAGTGAGTAAAACAAACCACAAAATACTAAATAAGAATTAAGTACGTATTGTTAGAGAATATGCTGCCTACTTACTAAGAAGAAACATAATATAAGTGCAGGGTAAAGAACATAAACAGCAGAGAGATAAACCCTAGCTGATCTTTCACTGACTGGCTTAAACTACAGCAATATGGCTGGACATCCAAATGAGACTATCACCAGCAGGAAATACCAGCAGGGGGAAGCATATACAGCTGCACCTGAAAGGTGATCGGGCAGACAAATGAATAAATGAAAACACTTGTTACCCTAAAAAGACTGAAGCAAGGATAATAGAAACGAAATAGCCAAAGAAAAGGTGTATCTGCTGTGGCTCGGCGGACAGAAAAGTTGACCACAAAGCAAAGTCTGAAGGGTTCGAACCCCGACGCATTACAATAATATGTTGACATACACTCCTCAACATTGAACTTTCAACACCAACAAGGAAAAGTCGTGAAATAATGGAAATTATGAGAAGGATATACACATTAATGATATGCAAACTATGAAAATATGGAAACATTTTTCACGTGGGAATAAAGCCTTCACGAGGGCAAGTCATGCACCCAGGATTATGGAGTGGGGTGGCATAATGTAACCAGTCTCATCTAGTCTTCATTTCAGGTACACTAACAGCTCAGCATTACATTGATTTGATAGTGGATCCAGTGGTTCGGCCATTTCTCCAAAGAGTTCCAAGAGCCGTTTTTCAACACGACAATCCCAGGCCACATGTTGCTCGTGCTACTGTGAGCAGCTACCGAAACGTGCTACCAGGGTCTGCAGCGCCTCCGGACTTGTCTCCCATTGAGCACATCTGGGACGTCATTGCTCAGCAGTTGCAAAAGGAGCTGCCAGCTGTGGATTTTGATGATTTGTCCAAGTGAATTCAGAATTGCAGACTTCCTCAGATTAATAACCTCATTTATATTAGCCATGGTGTGTAAATGGTGGGGATTTGTGACTCCATACTGAATATATCGACTTATTTTGAACATTTTGTTTTCATTTTTTCATCACTTGCATATCATTAACATGTCTTTCCGTCCTGTGATTTCCATCATTCCATAACTGTTCCTTTTTCATGTTGAGGATGTATTATGTACACCTTTTTGGTTGCCAATCCTTTCTCAACAAAATGTGTCATTAAGTGTCTGTTATTTGTTCTAATAACTATTATTTTTTGGATAAATTTCCTGGAATATTTTAGGAGGTGTTTTATTTCTATTTTTTTAGGGAGATATGCTGACCTCATTATCTGAATAATTGGGAACAGTGGACTGTGGTCACGTCCTAGCTAGGTATAATATGTCCTTAGCTTCCAGCTCCTCGTGCAATTTTCTAACTCACTTTCCTCTATTCTCTTTTAATTGTTGAGTTTGTTTGCATACATTATCCCGCGCCGTCCTGTCATCCAGAGATTGCTGCTCCGTCACAGATGGTAAATAATTCGAATACCTCATCTTCTTATTGTGCTGCTGTCCAGTACAGGGAAAATCACCCAGGACTTAAGCAGATGTGTCAGTGCTGGCAGAGTCATGCATCATCATCAAAACCCTGCTTAAAATGAAATTGGATTCCCAGTGACAGTTCATGCAGCGATTCAGTGTAATTCCATTAGGATAGATAAACTTCAGCATAGCCTGGGACAGCAGCGAGTATTTACAAATACCGCATAAGCTTGCCAATATACCTACGGTAATTCTTGCCTCACCAGGCTGCGATGGTCCTTTCAGTCTGCAATGGAAGTGTGGAGAAGTCTGATATACACAAGGAGGCTGGAAGGTTATTTTTATTGGGTTTTTAGAAATATCTGCTATTATCCATGTCCTCAGTCAAATCGCTTACAAGACAAGAAGATTACAATTTTTTCTTTAGGCATTTGGAATTTAAATGTAAAAATAATATATAGCAGATGTACAATAATATTCTATTGGGTATGGAGATCTTTGGAAATGGAGATTTCTGCAGCTTTTCTTACATTTTTATTTCCAGGGGTAATGCCATAGGTAAAGGTCCAAATTCATTTTCCTCCTAAATACCTATCTGTTTAGTCCCATAATCTAAACTTTTCTAATATACGTGCACTAAATATTCCCTATACTTCCCTCACCACACTATCTACTGCTTTTTTATTTTTTTTTACACTTCCTTTTTGATGATGCTTCATTTGAGAATCCCCAGTGCATGCTGAGATACTCAAACAAAACGTCATCAGGGGCAGAGGCTCTAGTCACTGCCGTAGCTTCTGCCCTCTCCCTGAAATGAAGCGTCATCAGTGACACAGTGATACAGAAAGGAACACCCCTATGACTGAACGAGCAAGTAAGTTATAAGTATATAAAGTGATTTTAGCAAGTGAGTATAGCATTGATTTGCATAGAAAAAGCATGTTGGTGATGCACATTGCATCACTAACATGGACCTGGGGACAGTTTAACTTATAGAAGTGACATGACAGGTTCCCTTTAAAGAGTAACCATCATTTTAATTTTATTTCCAGAATCAATAGTCCACAAGAAAATAAGAGACTTTGTAATATATTTTATCGTTATATTTGCTTCTTTCTACTTCTGGATTACCTACATTATTATTATTATATAAAAGCATAGGTGAATTTGTGAATCAGGTAATATTGCATGGAGCTGAACAGTGGGCCCCCAGTATCAATATTACTGGCACCCCAGTCTGTAATATGTTATTAGGGCTCGGCAGTGTCATATTCATATGTACAGTATGTCTCATGAAAATCTTTCCACTTTGTGGGGAGTTCACCAAATATGCTATTGGGAGGGGAAGGCTGACCATTTGAGCTACTGGACACTTCGCAAGGTAACCATACATCTGGTTAATGTATTGTATGTCCTTTTTAAGGTCATAGAGATCATTATCCCTTTTTGTTGTTATCTGGTTCAGCAGGTTTGATGGGATCTTTGCAAAATTTGTGCAAGTAATAGGGTAATAAATAAAAACAAAATTGCATTTTGGTTGGTAAAGTGACCAAGATTGTTATTGGGCAGGGGCCCAGAAAATTTTTCGTTCTCTGCTGTCTTAGTGTCCTGAAACATGTCTGCAGTGTCTATTATGAAATAGGGACCTAAATGTAACCACAGCTCTATCAAGGCTTTCTTTCACGTGAGTGAAAAGGTTCTATGTACTAATCTCACAATACTTCTAAATACCCTGAGCCGGGCAAAGATGGCTTGTTGGTGCCTGCTCATTACCCAGAGCAAATGCCTTGTTTTCCCCTCTTAAAGGGAATCGGTCAGCAGGTTTTTGCTTTGTAATCTGAAGGCAGCATGAAGTAGGGGCTGAGAAACTGATTTCAGTGATGTGTCACTTAGTAGGCTGTGTACTGTTGTTTTAATACAATGAGTGTTTTATCAGCAGGACATTAATACTAGAGGAATACAGCTCCTGTGTATCCTGGTCAAACTCTGCTCCAGCACTGATTAGCAGCTCACTGTCACTATGCAATTTACACGGAAAGCAGTTGTCACTTTATTGCCAGGGTCAATGGGCACCTACCCAGTCCCTCGAGCTAGGGGAACCCTAGGCTATCCCTGTCACCTGTATTACTCCTGATGGTGGAGACGCCGGAGTCTCATACCGTGCTATGCTCCTATAATAACACTTATCTATTCCCACCTCCACCCAGGGAGGTATGGGACAGAAGTATATAGGATAACACAAACCAGACAGACAGAGGTAAACAGACAGGGATAAAAGAAAACAACAATCATACAAAAACACTCACCAAACAACCGAGTGGGAAACAAGGAAGGAATAAGTGGGGAAAAAACAAATGAGAAAAGGATTAGGAGGAATCACACAAATTCACACAGAAATCTCCTGAATACAACTCCAATCGCCTGCTACAAACTCTGAACTTTGCACCAACTCCAAATCAGGAAGTGGTAAAACTATAACTGACAAGGTCAGAAGCAGTGAGGAGGGTTCTTATACCTGCGGGGAGTAACGAATGCAGAACAGCTGATACAACCCAAGACCGAGAACTCCAGGAGTCCAACTAAGCAGTTTAACCCTTGCAGCACCAGAGCAAAGAAAGCAAGAACTGCCAATAGGACGGTGAAGCCGTTCTAACTATCGCAGGTGTACGTGTCACCAGACGCTGCGATAGTCTGACCCCACTCTGTCACGGTATCCCCGTTTTTTTGGCCAGTTTTCAGTTTTACCTTCTTCTGCACCAGAGGTATGAGTGTATGTAGAACTTGTATCTTCTAGGCTTATACAGTCGGATTATTACCGTATATACTGCACAACTTTTTTTATTTTCTGTCATCTTGTTTGAGCATTGACATCAATGTTTGTTCTTGTGTTTTTGCTGATTATTCGCGCAATATATGATTCTTGCCTTCAGCAAGATTTTAGTTTCTGGCCTCATTTGCAAAAGTAATTTACAACTGTACTGCCCAGGCCTCATGTTCTGGGATCACAATATATCAGACACTGTGAGATGGAACGGTTTTCTAGCTCCGGGTATAATATTTATATATATGTGTATATATTTTTTTTCAGCGCTGCACTTAGCTATAAAACATCCTGGCACAATATATACTGGAGCAAATATGGAAATGTTGTCAGTCTCAATTTCCCTCTGGCTTGTCCTATTGTATCTACATCAATAGGCTTATTGCAGCTATGTAAATCTAACCAGTATGTAATGGAGTTGTTAATCCTATCATGGTTCTGCCAGGGGACTCAGATGGAGAAAATGTTGTACAATGATATATATATATATATATATATATATATATAAAAAAAATGCTATCCTATTGTTCAATACATTCTCATGAGAATACATAGCAGCAAGAAGGGGTCTGTTAGTACTGATATAACTTTGCAATATACCATTAGTGTGATAATGTTAAAGATATGTAAAATTCAACCAGGGCTTTCTATAAAATTCCCAAAATATAATAATGTGATAATGTGCTTGAATCAAAGCTTTGTATGCTACAATAGGTCAAGAAATATGTAAAGTTTTTTTTTGGGGCATATGATATTTCTGAACTTTCTTTAGGTACTTCATCGATATCAGATCGATGGGGGGCCGACACCAGGCACCCCCATGATCAACTGGTTTTAGCTTAGACTGCAGCCAGATGTAAACCTTGAACATAGCTCAACCGTTCAGCACCATTCAATGTGTAGTGTCTGCTGCTGAGAACTGAAGATCAGCTATTCATGAGAATCGGCGCTGATCTGCAGTACCTTGAAATGGGTGCTACACTTTGAATGGAGCTGAGCTGTTCAGCTTTGCTCAACGTTTGCATCCAAGCTCCTCAGAAGCTGAAAACAACTGATTGGTGGGGGAGCCGGGTGTTGGACCCTCACCGATTTGATAGCTTGAAAGCCATTTTGACGCTATGATAAATGGTCCTAGGGAGCATAGCAAACCAATAAACTCTTTGTATTCTGATTCTGCAGTTGTACTCCTTCCATCTTTCAACTGTTTAAATACGAGTAGTCCTTGCACGAGTATTTCAGACAACTTTTTCTCATTTGATAATGTGCTACATTGAATAGTTAATCTGCAAATTTATTTAAAACTAATCTTTTATTACCCTTGAAATATCACATCAAACCGTCAAGGGGTGTCTCCTAAATGTTTATTGCTTTTTGGCATGTGGAATTCGTCTGGAGCAACAGAGACAAAGAGATTATAGGAGTGGGGTGGGATTTTATCTCTCAGCTCTTTTTCTCCTTTCTGTAAAAAGTCATAGAGGTGTAGCAGAGAAGCGTTCTTTCAGTTCAAGACAGGTACTGTAAATCTTCGGAAGCCTCCTCACTCTGACATGCCAGGCTTGGCATGTCACTCTCTCATGGAGACACATTACCCCTTAGATCCCAGTTTTAAGCCTCTCATACAGCCAAATCAGATCTCATGCTTTGCACTGCCAAGAGGCAACCCCCACGAAACACCGTGTCTGCAAATTGAGATTCTGATTTGGCGTTTATCCTAAGTCCTAGTGCAAGGCTCGTTAAAGGGTCGATATTGACTTTCAGGATTGCTACTTCCAATATGTGGCACTAGAGTTCAATTCCTCTTCCCATCTGAAAGGGCAATTTGCATATTTAATTTCCCAGAGGAGAATTTCATGGCCTATAAGTCTCCTTACACTGACATGCCAGGACTGACATGTCACTCTCCACAAGGAGAAACGTTACCCCTTAGATACCAGACAACAGCAGCTGCAATGCATGCTGGGAAGTGAGGGAAAAAAAGTGGATGACCACATAGAGGATATTGAACACAAAAGGGACACTCCCCTAGCTAGACCAATGAATAACACAAGAGACAAAGATTATATCAAGTGGGGTGGGATTTATCTCTTTGTTCTTTCGCTTCTGTCTGTAAAAAGTCATACGGGTGTATCAGAGAAGTGGACTTTCACTTTGGGACAGGTAAGTCTTTGGATAATATCAAGTGCAATTTCTGCTGGGAAGTGAGGATTAAAAAGTGGGTGACCACAAAGGGGACACTCCCCTAGCTAGACACATCAATAACATACATGGAGGCAAGACATCATCTCTGAGGTTCATGGGTCCTGACAGTGTGGCTTCACCACCTAGAGGAGGTAACTGGGATCAAAAGATCTGCAACGAGAATCAAAATGGATTTTTTACTTTAACACAATGGCACTCCTTGGGTTCAAAGAACAATTAAGTCATAACAGTTTTTTTATGAATAATATTGAAGCCTGCTGAAGTATTGGATGCTCATGTACCTCTTACACCTAAACTTATAGATACTTTCTTTTTTATGCTGCCCTACATACATAACTACAATGGCGATCGTGACTAATAGGACGTGCCATTCACCTGCCAATGGTAGCCCATGTTTAGATTTGTAATCTGCCTCATTGTAGTGATAGGATCCCAGATTTTTTTCACCACTTAAATAAAATAAGAAGTATACGTGTTTGGTATCGTTGTAATCATACTGACCCTGACAATCATGTTGCCTTGTCTTTATTAACACACAATGAACTGTAAAAACAACCCCCCCCCCCCAAAATGGCACTTTTCACCAGATTTTTCATTCATCTTCCAGTACATTGTTTTGTAAAATGAATGGTGTCGTACAAAACTTCAGCTCGTCCTGCAAAAATCAAGCCTTCATACAGCTATGTCGGTGAAAAAAATAAAAGTGTCACGATTCCTCAGCTCACTGTATCTGGGACTCAATGATGGACAGCTCTGTCATCCTATCCAGTGCTGGGGCGTGCTGAGCTGTCGGTGCTTTGATTGACAGCTCACTTGACCTATCTGAGACTGAGAGGTGCAGAGATTACTACAGGTCCTCCCTGTTTTTAGTAATTGCCTGCTATTTAGGTGAGCTGTCTGGCCTAGATCAGAGCCAGTCAAAGCTTCTGCTCTCTGGTGTGTGTTTGCCTGATTCCTGTGCTGTGAGTTCTGATCTACTGCTGCCCGACCTTTTGGATCATGTTCTAATTACCCGTTTGCTTTTGTCCCTTTGCTTAGATCCGCTAGTTCTCTGGTATTCTGACCCCGGACCGTGGCCTGACTTACACCTTTGTCTTTTCCCTTAGTTTTCTACGCGCTCTCTTGGTACTGACCCCGGAACATCTGACTTCTCTGCCTCACTGCCTGTCCGTTCGTAATGACTAGGGTCTCAAAAAGAAGTTACAGCTTGTGTAAGAAGGGGAAGGAATTGCAAATAGGAAAAAAATCGCCTGGCCCAGAAAAGGTTAAAGGATATCAACCTTTTTGGAAACAAATTTTTGTTGTTAATTCAATGCATATAAAATTATAAATTAACTTTGCAAATCTTGGTCAAGAATTACTGCAAATATTAATCAAGAATATTTGCAAAGTTAAAATAACCTTTGCAAATATTGTTGATTGATAATGATCCTCCCATTAATGTATACAGTTTCTATGCAGATCTATGTATCTCCATGGGTAGAGACCACAAACCAACCACAACCTCTAAAGGTACTATGTCTTTTCTAGCCAAAATACAGCACTATAAAAGAATCATGAAAATAGAATGGACTATATATAATACATCATGCTCACTAATAAAAATAACACCATGAATATAGGTACCAAAGAGAAAAAATAAAGTGCAATAGTGCTAGTAAATAGGTAAAGACTAAAGAGCAATGTACCATAAAACACCCAACCTGTGAGCTTATGTGGATATTTACTATCCTACAAATACCATATCATGAATCATTATATTTAAAGGGGTATCTCAAGTTTGGAAATTATCCATTCCACTGGGATAGGGGATAACTTCCCGATCACTGGGGGTCCGACCACCAGGGTCGAGAACTGGGAATTTTCACCCCATGCGAATATAGTGGTAGTTGATCATGAGAACTGCTGCTCCATTCATTCCAAAGAGAGTAATAAAGACCAGCCGAGCGCTGCACTCCGCTACCTCCGGAGGTCCAGTTAAGAATGGAGCACCAATCACAGATCAACAAAAACTAAAGTCACATGGGGCTCACAATCGATGGAGGCTTCAGATGTCGGACTCCCAGTGATTGAGCAGTTATCCCCTATCCCACAGATAGGAGATAATGTCCAATCTTAAGAATACCCTTTTAAAGAGGACCTATCACCAGCTCAAAAGTAGGCAGTTTTTTCCCTTATTTTATTCCTGCTTCTCCCCTGATTATTCTGTATGTATATGTGTGTGTGTGTATGAATATATATATATATATATATATATATTTTTTTTAATCCTGCATACAGTCCCAGAGACATGGACCTTTTTACTTAGTGCTAATTTATATGGTCTTTACAAGGATGCGATACTCACAGGAGCGTGTCTTTTAGGCTGTTCTGCATTATTACTGTGGCACCTACCCTGGAGCATCGACCCCTTGGTAAAGACCATAAATATTAACACTAAATAAAATAGGCCCACCATATCTCTGGAACCATATGGCGGATTAAAAAAATATATAATAATCAATAATAAGAGAAAAAACTGGACACTCTTGACCTGGTGACAGAGCTTCTTTGCTCATGGATCAACAGGATATTCCATACCTGTCTGATAGATGAAGATCCTGGGATCCTGACATATTGTGACGATGGTGATCTGGAGAAAAAAAATACCAAAATTTGTGTAATTTGTTGTTCTCCTTCGGTCCTGTGAATACAGGTACATACTCTATTTCCTCACTTCATTCCCCTTCGCCGTCCATGACTCCAGCATCCTCGGTGTGAATCAGCAGCATTGATTTGTGCACTAGCAGCAGAGCTCAGAGCACCTATAAATAAAATATAGTTCCATAAAGAAGCTGTAAACCTCACTCTCTCATGTGTGAGAATTATGGATATTTATATTACTGTTGTCAAAAATGCACTTTCTAGAATTGAGAAACAGTCATTGGCCGGGGGGAGATTTTACCAGCTAATATCAAACGGAAGTAAGGCAATGAGCAACTCAAAGTGGATTAGAGATATGGAAGCAGTGATCTCGTATTCATTATTCTATCTGCCGCTGTTTGTGGATTTTATACCAGGTGCACAGTAGTGTATGCGTCCACGTCAGCCGGTGATCACTAGCTATTCATCTATCCGGGATTAATACATGACCATTAATTCTTTACATTTGTATTGTGCCTTGTATTTCTAGCTACCGTTTACTGTATCGATTGAAAGAAAATATCTGCAAAATTCATTCAATAATTATTTGTTTGGCATGAGTTTATGGGAAGAGTTTTGCTCTTTTCACATTATGTTTGAGCTGTTCTGGGTATTCTGGGTGGTGTGCACCTCCAACCAAGGGCAGCGATGTACGCTATTGATACAGAGAAATATGGTGCTAATAGGGTCCCATTGTAAAAAATAAATTATACCGCATAGTGTATATACAGGTGCATCTCACTAAATTAGAATATCATCAAAAAGTAAATTTATTTCAGTTCTTCAGTACAAAAAGTGAAACTCATACAATGGGGAAAAAACGTATTTCGTCAGCCACCAATTGTGCAAGTTTTCCCACTTAAAAAGATGAGAGAGGCTGTAATTGACATCATAGGTAGACCTCAACTATGAGAGACAAAATGAGAAAACAAATCCTGAAAATCACATTGTCTGATTTGGAAGAAAAAAATAAAAAATTTTGTTGGAAAATAAGTATTTGGTCAATTACAAACAAGCAAGATTTCTGTCTCTCACAGACATTTTAGGAGGCTCCTCTGTCCTCCACTCATTACCTGTAGTACTGTCACCTGTTTGAACTTGTTATCAGTATAAAAGACACCTGTCCGCAACCTCAAACAGTCACACTCTAAACTCCACTATGGTGAAGACCAAAGAGCTGTCAAAGAACACCAGAAACAAAATTGTAGCACTGCACCAGGCTGGAAAGACTCAATCTGCAATAGGCAAGCAGCTTGATGTGAAGAAATCAACTGTGGGAGCAATAATTAGAAAATGGAAGACATACAAGACCACTGATAATCTCCCTCGATCTGGGGCTCCACACAAGATCTCACCCCGTGGGGTCAAAATGATCTCAAAAACGGTGAACAAAATTCCCAGAACCAGATGGGGGTATCTAGTGAATGACCTGCAGAGAGCTGGGACCAACATTACACAGGCTACCATCAGTAACACACTACGCCGCCAGGGACTCAGATCCTGCAGTGTCAGACGTGTCCCCCTGCTTAAGCCCTTACATGTCCAGGCCCCTCTAAAGTTTGCTAGAGAGCATTTGGATGATCCAGAAGAGTGTAACATACCTGGCGGCGTCCTTGCATGGTGGTCCATCTCCCACTGTGCAAGAGCGCGCACTTGATCTCCTGTCCAGAATGTCTCTCTGGCTTCCCTCCATGCTGTCTGTTTGTGTCTGTTTCTGCTGCTTAAGGGCGGCGCCCGATCACTTCCTGCTTTTTGTACCTGCTGTGGGTCACACCCCTTGTGCGTCCTCAGCCTATTGCTGTCTGTCACCTGGTATATAGCTCAGCTGCTCCCATCTATCCCTGCCTGAGCATAGTGTTTCATTCAGTGTGTGCTTGCACTCTGAAGGTGCCAGGTCCCGTTCTTTGTTCTCTTGTCTGCCTATCCTGGAGGCTGTATTTCCAGGCCTGTCTGAACACGCTCCTAGCCTGTTCCTCCTGCCTTCTAGGGGCCGATTACCTAGGCCCATTCCTGTATCTTGTCTGACCTGTCTGAACACGCTCCTAGCCTGTTCCTCCCGCCTTCTAGGGGCCGATTACCTAGACCCGCTCCTGTATCTTGTCTGTCCTGTCTGAACACGCTCCTTGCCTGTTCGTCCTGCCTCTCTGGGGGCCGTATTCCCAGACCCGCTCCTGTATTCCGCTGCAGTGTCGGTCTCCTCCGTACACTCAGTTCCAGTCTGAACTCTCTCCTATCCTTTACCTGTTTTGCCTCTATGTCCGTTCCCTTCCTTTTTCTGCAGAGTCTGAACTCGTACCTAACTCCTGCTTGTTGTCTCTGTACTCCCGTTTGTGAGTTTGTGGTCCACTCGCTACTTCTCTGCAAGTACCCTGTGGGTGTCTGGCTCTGCCTTTCCCTTCCTGTCTGTTCTGTGTGAACAGAGCCCTGTCCCCCCTACTCAGCCTTGCCTGCTCTGACTCCTTTGCTCACCGCTCCGGCGGTTCTAGCCTGCTCTGACTCCTTTGCTCACCACTCCGGCGGTTCTAGCCTGCTCTGACTCCTTTGCTCACCGCTCCGGCGGTTCTAGCCTGCTCTGACTCCTTTGCTCACCGCTCCGGCGGTTCTAGCCTGCTCTGACTCCTTTGCTCACCGCTCCGGTGGTTCTAGCCTGCTCTGACTCCTTTGCTTACCGCTCCGGCAGTTCTAGCCTGCTCTGACTCCTTTGCTCACCGCTCCGGCGGTTCTAGTCTGCTCTGACTCCTTTGCTCACCGCTCCGGCGGTTCTAGTCTGCTCTGACTCCTTTGCTTACCGCTCCGGCGGTTCTAGCCTGCTCTGACTCCTTGCTCACTGCTCCGCAGCCTTGCTCCGCTCTGACCCTTTTGCTCACTGCTCCGGCAGCCTTGCTCCGCTCTGACCCTTTTGCTCACTGCTCCGGCAGTCCTGTCCTGCCCTGCTTCTGCCCGCTGCTCCGGCAGTCCTGTCCTGCCCTGCTTCTGCCCGCTGCTCCGGCAGTCCTGTCCTGCCCTGCTTCTGCCCGCTGCTCCGGCAGTCCTGTCCTGCCCTGCTTCTGCCCGCTGCTCCGGCAGTCCTGTCCTGCCCTGCTTCTGCCCGCTGCTCCGGCAGTCCTGTCCTGCCCTGCTTCTGCCCGCTGCTCCGGCAGTCCTGTCCTGCCCTGCTTCTGCCCGCTGCTCCGGCAGTCCTGTCCTGCCCTGCTTCTGCCCGCTGCTCCGGCAGTCCTGTCCTGCCCTGCTTCTGCCCGCTGCTCCGGCAGTCCTGTCCTGCCCTGCTTCTGCCCGCTGCTCCGGCAGTCCTGTCCTGCCCTGCTTGTGCTCGCTGCTCCTGCAGCCCCGTCCTGCTCTGTTCTTGCCCACCACTTCGGGTGTTCCCTCTCTGCTGTGGTTGTCTACCGCATCTGCGGTTCTGTGACCCAGTCTGTACTGGGTCTTAACGGTTCTGTGACCCAGTCTGTACTGGGTCTTAACCTTTCTGTGCTCCAGCCCGTCCTTTCGGCCAGTACCTCCCTGCCTGCATACTCGCCTGTATCCACCCATCTGCATACCTGCCGTGTTTGCTTACATCCACCAGTCTGTGCCAGCCTAACCTGCCTGTTCCAGTAATCCCAGTGTGGGTCAACCCCCGTGTCCGGAGTTTGACCTGGAGTAGCACCTGGTCCCTCTGCCCGGTTTCTCCCTGGTGCACTGGCGTCGTATGCCGTCGTGCCACCTTGGTCGGATCGGCCAGATACTTAGTCACGCCCCTCCAGGCACTCTCCGGTCCATGGTCCAGTGGAACCACAACACCCGCACACGCCAGTCAGTCCGGGCGTGTGCATAACAAAGAGTATTGGGAGAATGTCATACGGTCAGATGAAACCAAAGAAGAACTGTTTGGTAGAAACACAACTCGGCGTGTTTGGAGGAGAAAGAATGCTGAGTTGCATCCAAAGAACACCATACCTACTGTGAAGCATGGGGGTGGCAACATCATTCTTTGGGGCTGTTTCTTTGCCAAGGGACCAGGATGACTGATCCGTGTACATGAAAGAATGAATTGGGCCATGTATCGTGAGATTTTGAGTGCAAACCTCCTTCCATCAGCAAGGGCATTGAAGATGAAACATGGCTGGGTCTTTCAGCATGACAATGATCCCAAGCACACCGCCAGGGCAATAAAGAAGTGGCTTCGTAAGAAGCATTTCAAGGTCCTGGAGTGGCCTAGCCAGTCTTCAGATCTAAACCCTATAGAAAACCTTTGGAGGGAGTTGAAAGTCCGTGTTGCCCAGCGACAGCCCCAAAACATCACTGCTCTAGAGGAGATCTGCATGGAGGAATGGGCCAACATACCAGCAACAATGTGTGCCAACCTTGTGAAGAATTACAGAAATCGTTTGACCTCTGTCATTGCCAACAAAGGATATATAACAAAGTATTGAGATGAACTTTTGTAATTGACCAAATACTTATTTTCCACCAAAATTTGAAAAAAAATTCTTTCCAAATCAGATAATGCGATTTTCAGGATTTGTTTTCTCATTTTGTATCTCATAGTTGACGTCTACCTATGATGTCAATTACAGGCCTCTCTCATCTTTTTAGGTGGGAGAACTTGCACAATTGGTGGCTGCCTAAATACTTTTTTTCCCCACTGTATGTTATATAGAGTCATTACAAACAGAATGACCTATTTCAAGTGTTTATTTCTGTTAATGTTGATGATTATGGATTATGGAGCACTAGAAACCACCTGGTTACACAGGCATTGCTCCCCTTCCTTTCCCTCATCCCTCCCAGGGGTGCATTGTCTGACACTAGCCTGAACTTTCAGCCTAACAGATAGTATCTTAGGGTCTCAATGACTCATTTGATGGCCAGGCACTCCTTCTCTATGATGGCATAGTTCTTTTCACAGGAGGAAAGTTTCCTACTCAGGAATAGGACTGGATGTTAGTCCCCATCTATTTCCTGGGACAACACAGCTCCCAAACCGACTTCGGAGGCGTCAGTCTGAACCACGAACTCCTTAGTGAAGTCAGGTGCTACTAAGACTGGCTGCTTACATAGGGCGCGCTTCAACTCCTGGAATGCCATCTCCGCTTCAGGGGACCACTTGGTCATTGATGTCTTTGTGCCTTTAAGAAGATCAGTCAGGCTATCATGGCAAAATTTGGGATAAATCGCCGATAATACCCCACAATTCCCAGAAATGCACGAACTTGCTTCTTGGAACTCTGTTGCGGGCAGTTTTGGATAGCCTCCACCTTTTTAGCGTGCGGCTTTATTTCGCCCCTTCCAGCAACGTAGCCCAAGTATTTTGCCTCTTCCTTCCCGATGGCGCACTTCTTTGGGTTTATCGTAAACCCTGCTTTCCTAAGCGCATCCAGTACCGCCTGGACCTTCTGTAAATGACTTTCCCAATCCTGGCTGAAGATTACGATGTCATCCAGGTAAGCTGCAGTGTACTTCTTATGAGAAACTAGGATCCGGCCCATGGCCCTCTGGAAGGTAGCTGGGGCTCCCTGCAGACCGAACGGCATCCTGGTGTACTGAAAGCACCCGGCAGGAGTAGAGAAAGCCGTTTTCTCCTTGGCACTTGGGGACAAGAGAATCTGCCAGTACTCTTTCGTTAGGTCCAGGGTGGTGATATAAATGGCTGTCCATAGCCTCTCAATAAGCTCATCAACGTGGGGCATCGGATATGCGTCGAACTTTGACACCTCATTCAGCTTCCTGTAGTTATTACAGAACCGCCATTCTCCATCTGGCTTCGGCACCAGGTCAATGGGGCAGGACCAACCGCTCTTTGACTCCTCGATGATGCCCAGGCTCAACATTCTCCTCACCTCTTTGGAGATTACCTCATGGCAGGCTTCAGGAATCCAATATTGCCCTTGATTCACTCTCACATACGGCTCTGTCGGGATTTTATGTTCGACCAGCAGCATACAACCTGGCAGATCTGAAAACAGGTCCCGGTTCTGCTGAAGCAGCTCTCGGCACTGTGACATCCTCGACTCAGGCTTCAGGGTGGGCCCCCAGGCACGTAGCTTCCACCAGCTCCCTGTCTCGCCAAGGTTTTAGCAGGTTAATGTGATATACCTGATACGGCTTCCTTCTTCCTGGTTGGTGGACCTTGTAGTTGACGTCACTCAACTTTTCCACCACCTCATATGGCCCTTGCCACTTAGCCAGGAATTTACTTTCCACCGTGGGGATCAACACCAACACCCAGTCTCCAGGTCTAAATTGTCTCAGTCTCGCCAACCGATTGTTGACCCCAGCCTTGTCCTCTTGGGCTTGAAGGAGGCTTTCCCTTACTATCAGCATCACCCTCGCGATCCGGTCTTGCATCTGGGCCACATGCTCGATGCCGCTCCGGTGGGGTGTTACCTCGGCTTCCCAGGTCTCTTTCGCAATGTCCAATAGTCCCCGAGGGTGCTGTCCATAGATCAACTCAAAGGGTGAGAACCCCATAGAGGCCTGGGGGACTTCCCTAATGGAGAATAGCAGGTAGGGGAGCAGGCAATCTCAGTCTTGTCCATCTTTCTCCACGACCTTTAAGTATGGACTTTAGGGTCTTGTTAAACCTCTCCACCAGGCCATTCCTCTGCGGATGGTACACTGACGTCCTGAGTTGCGTAATCTGGAGAGCCTTACACAACTCCCTCATCACCTTCGACATGAAAGGAGTTCCCTGGTCTGTCAGGATCTCCTTTGGCAGGCCCGTCCGGGAGAAGATGTGTACCAGTTCTCGGGCTATGCTCCTGGCAGAAGAGTTTCTCAATGGTACCGCCTCTGGGTACCGTGTTGCATAGTCCAGCACAACCAGTATGTATTGGTGACCCCTGGCGGACTTAACTAAGGGCCCTACAAGGTCTGTGGCAATTCAGTCAAACGGGACCTCTATAATGGGTAACGGAACTCCGGAAGTGGGACATGGGAGCAGTTAGCTAACAAGTAGGGCAAGACCGGCAGAAATTAACAATGTCTCAGTGACACCCAGGCCAGTAGAACCTCTGCGAGACCCGCTCTTGGGTTGTGTCTACTCCCAGATGCCCCCCTAAGACATGCGAATGGGACAAATCTAATACCCTACGTCTTTAGGGACCCAGCACCAACAACTGCTCAATCACTTTCCCTCTTGGTTTAGTGACCCGATAAAGAGGGGCTCATTTAATGTGAAATATAGGAACCTGGTGTCAGCCCCCGGCTTTTGGGCAACCCCATTTATTACAGTCACATTGTCAAATGCACCTTTTAACGTAATATCCTGCATTTGTGCTGTACCAAAATTCCCCCCAGAAATCCCCAGTTCAGGAATCTCATCCTCATGGGTCCCTGTCTGGTCCTCATCGCCAGCCAGGACACACAGGGGGAACTCATCTGCCTCTGGCTGTAATGGGGATTCTTCGTGGACGAACCGGCTCTGGTCTGAGCTAGTGGGCACCCCTGCCTTTCCCCACAAGCCCCAGAACAGCCGGAAGTCTCTCCCGATTATAAACGGGTGTAACAAGCCCTCAACCACCCCGACCTCATGGGACTCAGCCCCACAGTTAGTTTTTATTGTCACTCGGCGACGGGGTA
The DNA here is from genome assembly GCF_046119375.1 of Phyllobates terribilis. NCBI lineage: Eukaryota > Metazoa > Chordata > Amphibia > Anura > Dendrobatidae > Phyllobates > Phyllobates terribilis. The sequence goes on along the minus strand of NW_027362767.1, from coordinate 99,125,608 downwards.
GTCCTTGACGTCCCCGTGGATACAGCGGATGACCACGTACTTCCATGGGATCAACTGATGGGTAAGTGTAGCCTTTACCAGGGTCACCAAACTTCCTGAGTCCAAGAGTCCCGACACTAACACACCATTTATGGTTACGGGACATGACTGGGGCCCCTCACAGGGCTGATAGTCCACACTGCAGGCGGGGTAGGCATAATATGAGCAGCATCTTCCTACACTGCAGTCTATCTGCTCTGAGGACATAGGACAATGGGCAGCTATGTGTCCAGGACCGTGACCCCTCCAGCAGATCATGTCTTTCGCAGTGGCCTTTGGCAGCCCCTCAGCAACCCCTTGGGACCTTGGACTCCCCCCACTTGTGGCTTTACTTCCCCTCTTTTGGGACTCTGGCTCCCCCCTGAGTACCCCAGTATGGGGATGCAGCACCACGGGGCTTCCTTAGGGACCTCTCAACCACCTGGTATCTTTCTACGAGGCCGACCAGGTCATCTGCATTCCGGGGGTCTCCCTGGGCAACCCAGGTCTCCATGGGCCTAGATAGGGATTGCACAAATCTGTAAATGACAACCCGGTCGACCATCTGGGCTGGAGTGGAGGGTTCCGGCTGCAACCACTTCTGCACAAGATGGAGGAGATCGAACATCTGGGAGTGAGGGGGTTTATCACCGCAATACGCCCAGTGGTGGACCATTTGGGCTCTGACCGACATAGTCACTTCAGCACGTGCCAGTATCTCAGTTTTGGGTTTTCTGGCTTATGGCTGTCTTTACCCAGGACATGCGGTTTGTCCTCCGCTGCTACACGTGGCTCTTGGGGATCTTGCCCGCACTTCTACCGCCACATGTGGTAAATCGCTCACTCGGCTGCACACGGAGGTAAACACAGGCACGCCATCTCTTTAAATCTTCGGTTGATTTATTATAAAGCTGCATAAACAAACCTTTAGTCCATTAAAATAAACACAGCCCGCTGGGCAAAATAGGAAAACAAAGCACAAATGGTAACACATAGAACACAGTCCTTGGAGTAGCAGGGGTTCGCATGCTGAGAGTTCAGCAGCTCCACATGGTTCAAACACAAGCTCCCTTCTGGAGCTTACTTCTCTAGACCTTGAACTCTGCCTCAGCTGGCTGAGTATTTAAACTCCCCCAGACCACACCCTGAGGTGGGGAGATATGGTGAATGACCTCCCACCCTTCACAATAGTCATTCACAACAACCACTCCCTTTTACTATTGAGTTAACCCCTCTCAACAAATAACATGCTGGAGGAAACGTAATGGTTTTAGTTCACTGACGCCAACAGCCTCAAGGAAATATGTCTCCTCTCCAGCACTTTACCAATGACTTTGTCACTATATATATATATATATATATATATATATATATATATATATATCACATATACAGTACAGACCAAAAGTTTGGACACACCTTCTCATTTAAAGATTTTTCTGTATTTTCATGACTATGAAAATTGTACATTCACACTGAAGGCATCAAAACTATGAATTAACACATGTGGAATTATATACTTAACAAAAAAGTGTGAAACAACTGAAAATATGTCTTATATTCTAGGTTCTTCAAAGTAGCCACCTTTTGGTTTGATGACTGCTTTGCACACTCTTGGCATTCTCTTGATGAGCTACAAGAGGTAGTCACCGGAAATGATCTTCCAACAATCTTGAAGGAGTTCCCAGAGATGCTTAGCACTTGTTGGCCCTTTTGCCTTCACTCTGCGGTCCAGCTCACCCCAAACCATCTCGATTGGGTTCAGGTCTGGTGACTGTGGAGGCCAGGTCATCTGGCGTAACACCCCATCACTCTCCTCCTTGGTCAAATAGCCCTTACACAGCCTGGAGGTGTGTTTGGGGTCATTGTCCTGTTGAAAAATAAATGATGGTCCAACTAAACGCAAGCCGGATGGAATAGCATGCCGCTGCAAGATGCTGTGGTAGTCATGCTGGTTCAGTATGCCTTCAATTTTGAATAAATCCCCAACAGTGTCACCAGAAAAGCACCCCCACACCATCACACTTCCTCCTCCATGCTTCACGGTGGGAACCAGGCATGTAGAGTCCATCCGTTCACCTTTTCTGCGTCGCACAAAGACACGGTGGCTGGAACCAAAGATCTCAAATTTGGACTCATCAGACCAAAGCACAGATTTCCACTAGTCTAATGTCCATTTCTTGTGTTCTTTAGCCCAAACAAGTCTCTTCTGCTTGTTGCCTGTCCTTAGCAGTGGTTTCCTAGCAGCTATTTTACCATGAAGGCCTGCTGCACAAAGTCTCCTCTTAACAGTTGTTGAAGAGATGTGTCTTCTGCTAGAACTCTGTGTGGCATTGACCTGGTCTCTAATCTGAGCTGCTGTTAACCTGCGATTTCTGAGGTTGGTGGCTCGGATAAACTTATCCTCAGAAGCAGAGGTGACTCTTGGTCTTCCTTTCCTGGGGCGGTCCTCATGTGAGCCAGTTTCTTTGTAGCGCTTGATGGTTTTTGCAACTGCACTTGGGGACACTTTCAAAGGTTGCCCAATTTTTCGGGCAATGATGGCCACTTGTTTTTCTTTACTTAGCTGCTTTTTTTCTTGCCATAATACAAATTCTAACAGTCTATTCAGTAGGACTATCAGCTGTGTATCCACCTGACTTCTGCACAACACAACTGATGGTCCCAGCCCCATTTATAAGGCAAGAAATCCCACTTATTAAACCTGACAGGGCACACCTGTGAAGTGAAAACCATTTCCGGTGACTACCTCTTGAAGCTCATAAAGAGAATGCCAAGAGTGTGCAAAGCAGTCATCAAAGCAAAAGGTGGCTACTTTGAAGAACCTAGAATATGACATATTTTCAGTTGTTTCACACTTTTTTGTTAAGTATATAATTCCACATGTGTTAATTCATAGTTTTGATGCCTTCAGTGTGGATGTACAATTTTCAAAGTCATGAAAATACAGAAAAATCTTTAAATGAGAAGGTGTGCCCAAACTTTTGGTCTGTACTGTATATATATATATATATATATATATATATATATACAGTATATATATACAATATATTTGTGTGCTTACTGTATTTCTCTGCATTACATAGTGCCGTTATATAGGCATCATCAGATGAATGATGACATATGGCTATGTTCCCAGGACATACTGGAATCCTTCCTGGCACATAGTGTACTATGCAAAGGTTTCAGGCTGGTGTGCAATACATGTTGCAAAGTAAGAATGCTTTCAAATCTAGAAGTGTTAATGCTTTTATTTTTATCAATTATCAAAATGCAAAGTGAATGAATAAAAGAGAAATCTAAATCACATCAATATTTGGTGTGCCTTACCATTGCCTTCAAAAAAACATCAATTGTTCTCGGTCACTTGCATGCAGATTTTGAAGGAACTCAGCAGGAGGTTGTTCCAAACACCTTGGAGAACTAACCACTGATCTTCTGTGAATATCGCTTGTGCAAATCCTTCTGTCTCTTCTTGTAATCCCAGACAGACTTGATGATGTTGGAATCAGGGCTCTGTGGGGCTATATCATCAATTCAAGGAACTTGTGTGTCCTTCTTTAAACTGAAGATAGTTCTTAATGACATTGGTTGTAAGTATGGGGTCATTGTCCTGCTGCAGTATAAATTTGGAGGCAATTAGACGCCTCCCTGTTGGTAATGTATGATGGATAATTATCAGCATGTATTTCTCAGCATTGAGGACAGCAAGAAATGGGCAATGTTGAGTACTATAGACATAGTGGTCGGCCAAGGATACTTGGTGTAGCAGGTGAAAGACACATCATGTTTCCTTCCCTTCAGAAATCGGAAGATGTCCAGCAGTGCCTTCAGCTCAGAACTGGAAGCAACCAGTGGGACCCAGCTAATCCCATTTTTTGTTTGGAGAAGTGTTGCCAGAAGTGGCCTTCATGGAAGAATTGTTGGCAAAAACCAGGCCTTCTACGTGGAAACAAGGCCAACTGACACATCTGTAAGGTGCCCAGGATGGTAGTCGTGGGCGAGCTGCTGCTCCATAACGCCCTGGCACTTTACAAATAACTTGTGTCCCAGTCCATGAGTGTTGTGCTGTGTACTTTGCACTGTACTCACTTGCAGGCCGGAGGCCTTCCCTGTCTCCACGTCCTCAGGTCCGCACACATCATGGGACACCCGGTTTGTTTTAACAAGATTAACTTTACTGGAAATTTCAAGTACATTAGTCTTTAGCCCGCAGTATCAGGCATAGCACCCTCCAGTTTCATTACCACAGTACATTTCAAGCATCTGCTTACGTTCAGCTCGGACTGTCCATACTTTAACAGCTCATGTTAGCCTTAGGGACTCCCCATCCGACACAGCATTCCCGAGATCTATTACGTTTCCCTCACGCAGTTCCACGTCCGGCTTCCTCTGTTTGAAAGGGATTAAAGCACTTTCCTCAGTGCCTAGTTCAGGCTGTAGGCCTCAGACGCTGCAGGAAGGTCCGCAGGAAATTTGGTATGACCTCTGCTGTCAGAACGATATGTACTCCTCGTGCCTCCAGCCCACTGCACCTTGAACTTGATCTTCACACGAACCTCACACTTGCTGTAACCAACTAAACCAGGAAGTAGTTCCCCTTTTTTTGCTTGACCTTAATCTTTCCCATCGTGGGCTAGTCCCAAACATTTCACTATATTGTACACTGTATCTTGCTCTTTCTGTCACTGCCCTGGACCCTAAACCCTAACCTATATCTAATCCTATGCTTTAAACTGTGCTCTACACTCTACCTAAGCCTCAGGTGAGTGTACCATAGTTACCTTATGTGTTAGCTTCCAGTACCCACACAGCAGCATCAGTACCTATATCACTATAAATTAGTCACATTGCACAAAAACATAGGATTTTAGATTGTGAGCAGCCCCAATGTGGACAGTGATGCTCACATCTGTAAAGCGCTATGGAATATGATGGTGCTATATAAGTGAGTAAAATAAATAATATACATATGTATCAGGCAAGTTGTACATAGGTTTATAGTTTGGGTTCTCACCTTCCAGTGTCAGGAAGATTGGGAGGAATTATGGAGTGATTATAAACCTCTCACGTCTATCTTGCACATATAGCAGTTCATATTGTATCTTATATGTGTTCACAAACTTAGAGAAGCCGTAAGAGCAGAGTTATTTCAGACATGTTTATGTAGAGTCTTACAACCTACTTACTGGACAAAATCATTGATTGGTCCCATCAGTGATCACATTTACAGGTTATATTATTGACAAAGGATTACTAATAAAGATGGATTTTATTTTTCAAATTTAATTTTATTTCCTTTTCCCCATATATTTTGACTAGGCATTAATAACTAAAAGTACACTTTTATGTGAAGCTTTCAGTTGCGGAATCAAAGATGTTCTCTATGGGGGTAAACAGTGGACCTGTTTAAATGTCTAAATTCTAAGAATTATAGCAGTATATCCAACATCATATAAACAAGGGCACAAAGTTTAAGGACTGTCTTGGCTATTGATACTTATTGATGAGATGCAATAACATCAGAACTCCGTCTATTATGTTACATTTTTGTGTGCTATTATATTATAATGAGACAATCAAATGTTTCTATTTTCTCTTCTCCATTGATTCTTCTGGCCTTTATAAATTTCAAACCTATTGAAAAATTCTCACCATTTCTAATTAGAATAAGTCTACAATGCAGTTCTGAAGTGCCACTCACACATCGGACCAGAACCTATAAAACCAAGATATGGACTTTGGAACAACAAAGTAAAAAAAAAATGCATTGAAATGAGAAGAGGGAAGATGTGACAGCTCCAGGGACCCCCTCCCGATCTTCCACATAGAACTTGCAGAGCAGCTGTTCTTTAGGACTCAACGATTAGCGGGCTGGTAATAAGGATGCAGCAGCTTGCAGGCATCCAGCGATGGATGTGGGTAATTATAAAGATCCCCCGGGAAAATAATGACACCAGACAGACACATTTCTGCAAACCGCAGGGGCTTAATTAAAGCAGTGGGGGCATTTTATAATGAGGGGGGTAAAGATGGGGGAGAAATGACACATATATGAAAGAGACATAAGGTCGATAAGAGAAAGAGTGATGGCATCCAACATACTGTATGGAAAGTTCTGCTGAAACATCCAGGGGTGCTATCTGATACCAATATCAAAGTAAGAATATGTTTATTGGTCATAAATCCCTGATTACAATGTATCTCAAATTATATATTTGGCAAAAGCAATGAAAAAAAAAGTTGAACAATTCCAAACTCTCCAAACTGCTGTCCATCTTCTGCAGAACGTGGAGTGAGAACATTTCTCATGTTTTCACGGTCAGCGGGGGCTTTCAGCGCTGCTTCTCCGGTATGGGCCGAGCAGCGGGAGATCAGATGATAAATAGTCACTGTATATGTATGTCATAACGGGGTGTGGGACAGGATCCAACATGACCTCTCCACCATGGAATGACAGGAGTGTGGCATCCTGGGATGAGACGTTCCGCCCACACAGAGATTGCTGTTTTGACTGCTCAGTATTAGGAAGGGACAGCCTCGGGCAATGTTAATTCCTATGTAATGAACAGTGACCTACTGACTGCAGAGTGCCCAAGATCAAGCCATACAATGACGGCTTAATCTCTATTTGATGTATAATAAATACTCATTGCAGATATGGCTTTGGATGATGTATCACGTGCATCTACTTCATTTGCATCAGAATAGTTTGCAATTACTATGAAGTTAATAAAATCCAAATCCAAATGTCTAATCCTGGTTTTGCACCGTAAACTATTAATCTGCCCATAAACGTGCCTGCACATTTTCTGTATAATCATACCGGGTTATTGCTTGCCATTTCTAGGCCTATCAAGCCCATGCTGCTTGTAATAATCATCTTATACAGGGAACCTTCCAATGAGCAAGTAGAAAAGAAGCAGAAAGTCACACCGCCACCGCGCGGAGATAACTCACATCATACACATAAATTTTGCAGTGTATGATGTCTTAAGTGACAACATACATACACATTTTGTAGCATATTGTCACGTTGGCAGCATTTAACCCATTATGACCTGCATGATACTTTACATTATGGGTTGGCCTTGGCACTCATTGTCATATATTTAGAACATGTCCATCAGTTCACTTTAAATCATCTCCTCCGTTTTGCTCTGGCAATTGGTGGGATCTCAGCACTTGGATTCCGACCAATCAAAACCTCTGATATAACCAGGCTCGGACTGGCCCACAGGAGAATCCTCTGGTAGGCCCCCCCGTGAAGGAGTACTAATGAGCAGTGCTATTACACTTGACTCACAATTTACAAAAAAGGTGTCATCCAATCATTTATTAAACAAGATAGCCAAATGTAATATTATATAGAAGAAAAATAAAAAATTGTGTATGTGCCGCCCCATCTGGGCCACTGCGTTCACGGTACTGGTGCACGGCGGTCTGAGTGCTGGTATGGTCCGACCGGGGGTGTGCAACAGTCTTTATCAATTGTGGGGGTTAATAATAAAATAATAAAAAAGGGTTTGTGATGCCAGTTGGGATGTTCGGCCTGGTATGGCCGGGCACTGATGAATGCCCCTGGGAGTTAGGTGGTGATGAGCAGTGCCCGATGATTAACCCTCCCCAACCAGGGATGGCTCCCAGGGGAGTTGGAGCAGGAATGGCGCAGCAGAAAATAATTAGCTTTAGAAAGAGTGATAACCGGTTTGTACTTTTTTACTGGAGTTCTACAAGCAGTTCTAGAAGCTTCTATGCAATTCAGGGTTTTGGTCAAACCTGCATTGTGAGGGTTCAGATTCTCTGCTGTGACATTGTGTAGCCTTCCTACTGCTAATTATACCCTGGTAGACGATTCCTTGGATCCCCAGGGGTCCAAGGTGAACAGTTACTGGATCTGTGATCCCTTCCAGCGAGCAGGCAACATGAATCCTGTCGGAACACTCACTTTCTCTTGCAGCAGTGTCTTTGATTCCATGCTGTTGCTGAGATCCCGGGTAAAAACTTCCTCATTATATGAAGACCGAGCAGTCTTTCAGTTTAGTATAGACTCTGGAAGTCTCTGTGCTCTCGGGACTGGACCCTGCCTTGTGCAGCTTGTCCTTGCAGAAGGAGCACACTTCTCTCCCTTGGACAGTGAACTCCATGATGCTCCTTTTTCCTCACACTACAACTACTGAAGCACCTCCTCCCCTCTCTGAGGGATCATGCACAACTTCCTGGTTTGGACAAAAGTGCACAATCCTCCAGTAAGGGATCAGGTAACAATATGTGCATGTAACTGACTCGCCCCCTGGGCCGTGGGGCACTCGGATCCGGGCAATAGGGGAAAGATGGTGGTAGTAGTGGCGACCCGGTTCCGTCGCTCAGGGTGGTCAGGCCAGTGATAGTCTGCTACGTTCTGCTGATAATGTCCGACTACGCCACCCGTGGATTGCGGTTATTAGGAACCGCCGCTGCATGCAGACCGCTGGGGCTGATGAGGTGTGCAGCTAGGTAGTATGACTCCCCACGGGAAGAGTGCGGCCCCAGGGCAGTATAATGGATGGTGGGAGTGATGGTAGTGAGAGTCCCAGTGCTGATAGTGCTGGAGGAGCAAGGAGCACACAGACAACAGGTTGCAGTCCAGGGTCTTTACTAGAACAGGTAAATTGACCCACAAACAGTCCCAGCTAGGAGGGGACCTGGATGTCTGAGAGCAACGGGGAAATTGGCCCTGGTCAGGGTGAGGGTGTAGGCCTACCGTGCTTTCTGCGCTCCTTCTGGCTATCTCCTCCTTATAGGGTAACAGCCCACGTTTCCGAGCTTTCCGTGTATTCTCGCCTGTATGGCCTGCGACGTGGGTTCCTTTCTGCTCCCAGCCTTGTACGGCTTTACTGGTCCCTTCGGTTGTGGCAGGGCCTCCAGGCTTCTTAGGCCAAGGAATATACAGTCCCCTGCGAACTGGTTATCTGCTGGAGGATGTAGAATCCTCCCAGCCTCAGACACCAAAGTCTGGTAAAGTAAGTCTTTTATCTGCCAAGACAGGCTCTCTTCGCCTCTTGTCTCTGGCTTGTGGCTCTCCTCCTGCCACACCTCCTCTTAGGTGCAATACAAAACTGTCTGTCCCTGCTCTGCTCTGGGACAAGTCTCAGTCCTGAGACAGGCCTTCAAGTTCCCTCTAACCCTGCCCCCAGTACCAGCTTTTATAGGGGCAACCTGCTCTCCCTACTGGCCTGAGACAGGAGGTACTGCATGCTAATGTTCCCCTGACTAGAGAACCTCCCCCTTGCTCTCAGACACAGCTTTAATACATTTTGTGGCATCCAGGCCAGGGTGACACATTCCCCCCTAGTAAAATTTAGTACTCCGGGACTAAACAATAAACAAAGACAATATACATGACTATAAAACATTAACAGGAAAGTGACGCACAAATTGAGTTCTTAAGGTCACAGTGTGGTCTGTGACCGGGTGTCCATATCACCAGCACAACGGGGAGCCTTAACCAGGTGGGGGTCTGTCCTACCCCAAGTCCTTTACAGTCTTAGTTCATTCCTGGGTTAGGCTCCGAACGCAGTCCATACAAGGTCCCGGTTATAAAAAGTCCATAACCTGTGAGTCCTTACGGTAGCTGCAAGAAACTGAAACACAGAATTACCAAACATGCATGTAACTTGGCAAACAATTCAACATTTGGCAACAGGGTTATTTACAATTTTAGTGCGCCCTATATTTTCCGGCGAGCGGGTATCTGTCCCTTTGTGCTCCTGGTTGACCTACGTAGCCCACTGTCTGGTGGTGGACCAACCTGGCTTTCCCCACTAGCGTTAGGGGTACAGCTACCAGCTGGGTGTACAGGTAGGGCAGGCAGCTGTCTGCGGGTCCTTTGGCTTACCGCAGGCATGGCAGGCTCACTGTCAGCAGAGGGTTGACTCTTCTGGGCTGCTGGTACAGGCTCTTCTGCCTCTGGAACTGCTTGCTCCTCTTCACCTTCCGGCTCTGGTGTTGGTCGTTGCTGTGCCGGTTGCAGGAAATGCAGGACGGGTACCACTATGGCATCATTTATGCGAGTCCAGGACTGAGGGAACTCTCCGAGAACGGTGCTGATCATTTCTTCCTTGTCCTCTGCGGGTTCAAGGTCACTCTGATCCTCTTCTGCACTACGGAGTTGCTCGGGGCATCTTTTGAGGTGGTCTCTGGAGACGGTACTAGTGGTTTCTCCTCCGTCCTTGGTGATCACGCACACCTTCGGGTTGTCGTGATCAGACTGCAGTACGGTGTAGGGTTCCCTTTCCCACTGGTCGTCCAACTTATGTAGCCTTCTCTTCCGCTTCAGGACTTGCTCACCAGGTTCTAGGGGACCAGCAGGGGCATGTTGGTTGAAGAGTCTTTCTTGCTTCTCTCTCACCTGGGCCAGGCTCTTCTCCACACTCTCCTGTACCTTCTTGTACTGCAGTTGCCTTTCCGTATCCCAGTCCGCATCCGGGGAGGTGTCCTCAGGCGTCAGGACTCCCATCTCCAGGTCTACGGGCAGCTTACCTGGTCTGGCTCGCATCAGGTAAGCCGGGGTGCAGTTGGTAGCATTCACCGGGATATGATTGTATAAGTCTATCAGGTCCGGCAGTTTTTCTGGCCACAGGCTGCGTTCCTCCAGGGGCAACGTCTTCAGGAGATCGATAACTATATTGTTCATCTTCTCACACATCCCGTTGGTTTGTGGATGGTAAGGCGTTGTCCGAATCTTCTTGCAGCCATAGAGGTTGCAGAACTCCTGGAAGATTTCAGCCTCGAACGCTGGACCCTGGTCTGTCAGGACCTGTTCCGGATACCCGTGTGGACGGCAGAAATATTGCTGGAAGGCTCTGGCCGCTGTTTGGGCTGTCAAGTCTTTTACCGGGACCACCACGAGAAAACGGGAATAGTGGTCCACGATTGTCAGGGTGTAGATGTACCCTGACCGGCTTGGAGCCAACTTGACGTGGTCTAGAGCTACCAGCTCAAGAGGCTGCGTGGTGACGATGGGCCTCAAGGGTGTCTTCTGGCTGGTGCGGTCCTTCCTCCTCAGGTGACAAGGGCCACAGTCTCTGCACCACTTTTCTACAGCTCCTCTCATGCCGACCCAAAAGAACCTTCCTCTTAGCAGGAACTCCAGTTTCTTCCAACCGAAGTGTCCCGCTCTGTCATGGTAAGCCCCCAGGACCATGGCTGCATCCCGTCTTGGGACCACGACTTGCCAGGTCAGCTCATGCGTCCGGTGGTTGACAATCCTTCTGCACAACTTGCCTTCGTAGAGGAACAGCTTGCTCTTCTCTTTCCATAGCTGCTTGGTTTCCTCTGGAGCATCCGGATCTATGCGGGCATATTCCTGGGTCAGCAGATCTTTCACCAGGCGGATGGCAGGGTCACTATCTTGGGTCTCGGCCCAGCTGTGGTGAGGTAGGGGATTTATCATCACGGTTGTTAGATCCTCCTCCTTCACGCGGTGGGAGTATTGAGCGGCTCCATACCGGTGAAACGCGGGGAGTTCTACCTCCTCCAGCTCTTCTGGGTCTTCGTCACCTTCAGGTAAGTGAGGCATCCTCGATAGGGCGTCAGCGTTGGCATTGGTTTTGCCGGCCCGGTACTTGATCACGAAGTCATAGTTGGAGAGACGGGCCATCCACCGCTGTTCTAGGGCACCCAGTCTTGCATTGTCCAGGCGTGTCAACGGGTTGTTGTCCGTGTACACGGTGAACTTTGCGGAGGCCAGGTAATGCTTGAAGCGTTCCGTCACGGCCCACACCACCGCCAAGAATTCTAGCTTGAAGGAGCTGTAATTCTCCGGGTTCCTCTCGGTGGGTCTCAGCTTCCGGCTGGCGTACGCGATCACCCTTTCTCTGCCCTGTTGGTTTTGGGACAGTACGGCTCCCAGTCCCACATTACTGGCTTCTGTGTGAAGGATAAAAGGCTGGCCATAATCAGGTAGGCCAGGATCTCATCCCCCGTGAGGGCCATCTTCTACTGGCGGAAGGACTCCTCTTCCGGTTTATCCCACTTGAAGGGTGGCTTTTGACTCCTGGACTTAGACTGTCCGATCAGGAGGTCCTGCATAGGAGCTGCCATCTTAGTGAACCCGGGGATGAACCTTCGGTAGTAGCCTACCAACCCGAGAAACTGTCTCACCTCCTTGATGTCCGAGGGGCTTGGCCAGCTCTTGATTGCCATGACCTTGTCAGGGTCGGGGGCTACTCCTTCCGCACTTACCACGTGCCCTAGGTACTGGACCTTTGGTTTCAGCAGGTGACACTTCGATGGTTTCACCTTCAGGCCATAGCCTGCCAGGGCTTCGAACACCTCAGCCAGGTGTTTGAGATGGTCCTCGTAGGTCTTCGAATAGACGATCACGTCGTCCAGGTAAAGGAGGACCGTCTCGAAGTTTCGGTGCCCTAGACAGCATTCCATCAGCCGCTGGAAGGTCCCTGGTGCGTTGCAGAGCCCGAAAGGCATACAGTTGAACTCGCTCAGTCCCATCGGGGTGGTGAAGGCCGTCTTCTCCTTGTCAGCCTCTGCCACAGGAACCTGCCAGTACCCGCTAGTAAGGTCCAAAGTAGAAAAGAAGTTAGCCGATTTTAGTGCGGCTAAAGACTCCTCTATTCTAGGCAGCGGATATGCGTCTTTGTGGGTGATACGGTTGATTTGTCTATAGTCGACGCACATTCTCATGGTGCCGTCTTTCTTTTTCACCAGAACCAAGGGGGCTGCCCAGGGGCTACAGCTGTCTCTAATGACCCCAGCTTCTTTCATTTCTCTTAGCATGCCCTTGGCGTTCTGATAATGTGCAGGGGGTACAGGCCTGTGTCTCTCTTTTATTGGTGGGTGGCTCCCTGTGGGGATGTGGTGTTCTATCCCCTTTACTCTGCCGAAGTCTAGCGGGTGCTTACTAAAGACTCTCTCGTACTCCTGTACCACCCGGTAGACTCCTTGTTTTTGGTGCAGGGGAGTGGAGTCAGCACCCACATGAAGTTTCTGGCACCAGTCCTCCTTTTGTTTCTGGGAGCCATTACCCTCCGCCTGAGGAGATGGAGGCAAGGGTTCCACGGCCCTGATAGCTTTGTGTTCGACCACAAACAGCTTGGCGACTGTAGCGTACCTGGGTAAGTGTACCTCCCTCTCCCCAATGTTGAGGATGCGGACGGGCACCCTCCCATGACGGACATCAACCACCCCCCGGGCTGTCAAAATGGTGGGCCTGCTGTCTGAGTACACGGGTTCTACCATGGCTTGGTAGTCTTTACCTCTCAACCCGATTGCAGTCCGACACCAGATCATCATTTCACTTTTGGGAGGCATGGAAATGGGGAATGGGTCACTCAGTCTTACGCTACCGATCTCACCACCAGACAGTTCTACCTGCTGCCGTCTCATCAGGGCTTTTATCTCCTTGTTGAGGACTCTCTGTTGGCTGGAACTAGCATTCACCGCCACCTGTTGTAGAATTACAATTACCTCTGAAAGACAATTTTCAATTACGTTAGTACCCACAGTTATTTTAGGGTGACTTTCACGTCGGTCAATGTCCACAATAATTACTCCCTGTGCCGGTAGTTCAACTTTACCAATCTTAATGGTCATCTCCTTGAACCCCATCTGCGGCACGGGTAAGCCATTACTGGCGATGATGCTCAAGTTACTGTCTGGATACCGTGTGATATCAGCATCAGTCCAATACTGCTTAAAAAGTACATAAGGGATAGTGGTTACTTGTGACCCAGTATCCAGCAAGGCGCTCATGGGGATACCGTCCAGCACCACGGGTAAAACCGGGCGCCCCCCAACGTACTTATCGCGCCAATTATAAGGGCCTGGTGATCTTATGCCTGGGGGTTGGCCCTCTGCCCCAGGTTGGACCCGTTTAAATTACAGTACCTGGAAATGTGTCCGGGCTGGTTGCATCGACGGCAAATGGGCTGTCCATCCTCTGCGTAGCGGTCTGTGGGCCTCCCTCGGAACGACGGGATCCTCCTCTGTCGACGCCATGGGACATCCTCCGGACTTGAAGCCAGCTCGATGGGTCTTGACGGGTCCACTTGCAACGCCTGGACGGTCCTGGTCAACACCGCGACGCTCCTGGTCAGCTCCTGGACTTGGTGGTGCAGGTCTTTCGACGGAGCTTGGTTCAGGGCCTGTGCATCAGCCCCCACGGGGTCCATAGAGGAGGGCGCCGCCTCCTGGTGGTAGGTGAGAGCAGGGCGCCGGGGGTTTATAGCGCCACTGGTTGCAGATTCACGGAGCACCCTTATGGCCCTGTCCTTAAATTGGGCAAAGGTCAGGTCAGGGTTCTGAAAGAACATGAGGCGCAGTTGGGCCCTGTGGGCACTAGACAGCAGACCTTCTATGAATTGTTCTGTTAGCAGCTTATCCGTTTCCTGCACACTGCCAGGGTCAGTTTGTTGAATAGCCCTCAAGGCTTCCTGCAGATTTAGGGCATAGTCTCTGATGCTGTCCTGTGCCCGCTGCTTACATCGATAGAACCTCATTTTAATCTCAGCGGAGGTACGTGTGTCAAAGGTACCCCACAGCCGGGCCAGAATACCCTTCACAGTCCTTTTCTCCTCAGTGGGCCATGATTTTACCTCCATTTGGGCTGCGCCAGCTAACTGCCCTGTCAATATGCTGACCTTCTGTTCCTCTGTCAGGGGGTAAACCTGGAACAAACTGTACAGCCTTTCCTTAAAGTCAGTTAGGGCATGGGGTTCCCCTGAGTACTTGGGCAGCCAGGCCGCTCCAGGGATGTAGGGCAGGGAAAAGGGCATCACCGCTGCTGCAGCTGCGTTGGTGGTAGTGGGCGCCTCTGTATCCGACATCTTCCTCCCCCCTAGTTAAGCGTGGCCTACCTTCCGACGATCCTCTTCTGTAGGCCGCGGCTCCGCTGCTGCTGCTATGGACGAGGACCTGGCGTCGCGTCCTGATGACGTCAGCGTCGCTCTCTCTCCCTTCCAGGACCTTGCGCAGCGTCGGTGCGTGGGGTGGAGCTTCGGATCTCGTGCGGTTTTGACGTCCACGCCCCTCTTCTTCCCGCGCGGCGTCCTGAAGATGGCGTCCGATGGCGGGAAACAGCTGCGGATGGCGGGAAGACGGCAGAAGACGGCGGGAAACGGTCCAAGATGGCATCTGATGGCGGGAATCGGCTCCGGATGGCGGGAAACGACTCCGGACGGCGGGAAACTTCGCCACAGGTAAGTTACAAAAGTCTTTTTCAGGCACGCAGTACCCGGTGGTTGCGGGCACGAAATCCTGCCGACTACGCCAAAGCTGACTCGCCCCCTGGGCCGTGGGGCACTCGGATCCGGGCAATAGGGGAACGATGGGGGTAGTAGTGGCGACCCGGTTCCGTGGCTCAGGGTGGTCAGGCCAGTGATAGTCTGCTACGTTCTGCTGATAATGTCCGACTACGCCACCCGTGGATTGCGGTTATTAGGAACCGCCGCTGCATGCAGACCGCTGGGGCTGATGAGGTGTGCAGCTAGGGTAGTATGACTCCCCACGGGAAGAGTGCGGCCCCAGGGCAGTATAATGGATGGTGGGAGTGATGGTAGTGAGAGTCCCAGTGCTGATAGTGCTGGAGGAGCAAGGAGCACACAGACAACAGGTTGCAGTCCAGGGTCTTTACTAGAACAGGTAAATTGACCCACAAACAGTCCCAGCTAGGAGGGGACCTGGATGTCTGAGAGCAACGGGGAAATTGGCCCTGGTCAGGGTGAGGGTGTAGGCCTACCGTGCTTTCTGCGCTCCTTCTGGCTATCTCCTCCTTATAGGGTAACAGCCCACGTTTCCGAGCTTTCCGTGTATTCTCGCCTGTATGGCCTGCGACGTGGGTTCCTTTCTGCTCCCAGCCTTGTACGGCTTTACTGGTCCCTTCGGTTGTGGCAGGGCCTCCAGGCTTCTTAGGCCAAGGAATATACAGTCCCCTGCGAACTGGTTATCTGCTGGAGGATGTAGAATCCTCCCAGCCTCAGACACCAAAGTCTGGTAAAGTAAGTCTTTTATCTGCCAAGACAGGCTCTCTTCGCCTCTTGTCTCTGGCTTGTGGCTCTCCTCCTGCCACACTTCCTCTTAGGTGCAATACAAAACTGTCTGTCCCTGCTCTGCTCTGGGACAAGTCTCAGTCCTGAGACAGGCCTTCAAGTTCCCTCTAACCCTGCCCCCAGTACCAGCTTTTATAGGGGCAGCCTGCTCCCCCTACTGGCCTGAGACAGGAGGTACTGCATGCTAATGTTACCCTAACTAGAGAACCTCCCCCTTGCTCTCAGACACAGCTTTAGGGTATGTGCACACGATGCAGAAATGAAGCAGAAAATTTCTGCATCATTTCTGCATCTCCCTGGCAGAAAAAACGCATGCAGATCGTGCATGCGTTTTTCCTGCAGAATACATGCGGATCCACATGCAGATTCACATGCGTTTCCGCATGCAGATTGACAAGCGCTTTCCAGGCGATTTTAGCATCACCTGGAAAGTGCTTGACAACTAGGTCACACTATATAAATCCATGCAAACAGCATGGATTTATATAGTGTGACCCGAGAGAGTGTATATACTTACCTCCGATGGCCCGCGCTGTCCTGCTTTACAAAGTTCCCGGCTGCCGGCAACTTTGAATTGAAAGACCTGCCGACGTCAGCGTCACGTGACCCGTCACATGACTCTGACGTCAGCGCAGGTCCTACAACTCACTGCAAGTGCCGGGAACCAAGCGGGAGCGCTGCGCGGGCCGACAGAAGGTAAGAATACATTTATTTTTTATTTTATTCTTTTTTTACAGCTTTTTTAATGGTACCTGGGTGTGGATGAGACTCTCCTCTCCTCCACACCCGGGTACCATCCGCATATTAGAACGCGCCAATAGCGCAAGTACAGATGCTGTCTTGCGGAATTGGCGCGTTCTAATGCAAGTCAATGGCGGCGAAATCGCCGCGTTTCCGCAAAATTAATTGACATGCTGCGGATTTTTGACCGCAGCGTTCACGCTGCGGAAAAATCCGCATCATGGGCACAGCACATGCGGATTTCCATTGGGGAACATTGCTTCCCTTCTACCATGCGTTTTTCATGCGTTTCCGCGGCGTTTACGCAACTGCAAAAACGCCGCGGAAACGCATGAAATACGCATCGTGTGAACTCAGCCTTAATACATTTTATGGCATCCAGGCCAGGGTGACACATAATGAAAACAGCAGAGAACCTATCCCTCACCATTGCTGGCAATATATATGAATTATATAACAGGCATTTTGTGGCACTATAGACATGGGCGCCACATGTACTAGGGTCAGGTTTTTTGTGCATTTAACTGAACAGCGGAGCCCAAGAATCAATGTTACTGGTGGGGCTTTGCCAACCCAGTCCGACACTGGATATGACTCTGTGACCTCTAAAAATTTTCTGAAAGTACAATAGCACATTAAGGCTTCTGAGAGCCACATCTTTAAGGGGATTAAAGAATTACACCATGCACCATGCTGAAACACTGGACATCTTTTACATTGTGTAACTCATTTTTTTACATAAATATTTTTATAAAAAAAAGTTAATACATTTTTCATAGTATAACAACCAAGTGGACAATGTAAAAAACAAATTACTTAAAGTACATTTTTTTGTTTTGGTTCATGTGGAGTCACCTATATGATGACGTTTTTTTATACAAGGGAACTGATGGCTCAGGCGTTTAATCTGGTAAAGAGGCGTGCTGAAGCTATTAGTACTTTAATTGACAGCTCAGTGTTCAGTCTGGTACAGGGGCGTGCTGAGTGGTCGGTGTTTTGATTGACAGCTCTGCAGTCCAATTTGAGACTGGGAGGTGCTGGGCTGTCTCCAGGTGTTTCTTGTCACAGGTGCTTGTTCGGCTACTTATCTAGGCTGTTAGTCCCAGATCTCTGCCAGACGTAGCCTCACCTAAGTATGGTTGGTTTTCGTCGTGCCTAGTGTTTTGCTTGATGATCTTTTGTTACCTGACCTTGGACCTCGTTCTGACCGTCCGTCTGTTTAACCCCTTTGCTCTCATCCACTATCCTCCTGGTATTTTGACCTCAGACCATTACCTGACTACTCCTTTTTCTATTCCCTTTGTTTATGATGTACCCTCCTGGCATTTGACCTTGGACTTTTTGACTATCCCGACTTACGGCTTGTCCATGAGCAGTGACTCAGCGTCACACATAACAGTGATAATTACCATATTTTTCAGACTATAAGACGCACCAGACCATAAGACGCACCCCACATTTTCAGGAGGAAAATAGGGGAAAAATTTTTAATGCGTCAAATGGGGGTCTGTCTTACAGTCTGAATTCAGCTTACTGGCGGTGGTGATGGAGCGGGGACACAGGAGGTGTTCGGAGGTGCGACGCTGCAGGGTGATGCTGGGAGTCCCATCCCAGGCTGGAAGAAGGGGCTGCTTAGCTGCAGGAGTTTGGCGATACTGCGGGCGATTGTGCGGGTCCTGCGCTTGGAGGAGGAGATGTCTGGAGGTGCGACGCTGCGTGTCACAGGGTGGTAAGAGGGGGTGTCTGATGGTCCTTGGCTGTGCGGGGGCTCTGCCGGCATTTTGTGAAAGTCCAGAGCCCCCGCACTTCCATGTTCTCTAAGCGGTGGACTCTAGGAAAATGGCCACCAGAGACGCTGCCAGCGCAGTTTGAGAGATTGTCTCCCCTCCTCCAAGCGCAGGACCCGCAGCATCGCCCGTAGTATCGCCCGACTCCTGCCACCGCCCTTTCCGGTAAACTATATTTGATCTATAATACGCACCCCAATTTTCCCCCAAAATTTCGGGGTGGAAGTCCATCTTATAGTCCGAAAAATACCTTAAGCATCACAGTATTAAGGGTATGTTCACACGATGTCTTTTTCAGACAAGCAAACCCACTGAGTTTTTCCAGAGGAAGATACTTTGGGAAGCACTTTTTTTTTCCCCCCCGAAATCATATTTTTTGTGTGGTTTTTTTGGATGTGTCCTGCGTGCTTCTTCAATGTTTTTGACCATCGTCAGGTTTTTTAACATTTTTTTTGTCTTTTTACTAACTTCTTCTGGACTTTTTTTTAAACTCTATTCAACAATTAATAAACTGCTCGTGGTCTTTCAAGCAAAAACACTAGGAAAATGCTCAAAAAGATGCCCTGATAGCTTCCCTTCCCATTGACTTGCATTATTTATATTTAAGTACTGATGAAGTTTCATGCTCTCTCGTATATTTTGGATGTGAAGATTTTTTTTGCATGTAAACTTTATCTATTTAAATTTCTATTTGACTATGTAGATGCTCCTTCCTTCTATATATTCTAGGTCCTTTGATTGGGAGCTGTACTGTTTTAACCTGGACAGCAAAAGGAGTTTGCAGAGGAACTGTGGGTAGAAGAAATGGAAAAGCCCAGTACAAAAGCTAGCAAGTGAGGGGTGAGTAACACTAAGGAAATAAAGAAGTTGAGGCCAGCTCACCTGTCCTGTAAAGTGAATAACTCTGAATCATGGAACCACACCACTGGCTGAAGCATTGAGCTATTAGAAAATAATCATGGATGGTCCAGCTTTAAGCATGAAAACATCAGCAATTAAAATCCATTATTTATTGGTTGCAATTAAAACATGGTGATACAGTGCATGAAGAAAAGCAACGCATTTCGCGTTCTTAGTGTTGACAAGATTGAGAACATTATTACATTTGAAACGCATTGGTTTTCTATGTGTGCTGTATCACCATGATTTAATCACAACCAATAAATAACGGATTTTAATTTCTGATGTTTTCAAACTTTAATCTGGACCATCTATGTTTTTTTTTCTAATTGTGTGTAACACTTGTCAATCGGTACGCTACCCCAGGTAGCTAGGTAGGTTACAAAAGGAACATGTAAAAATCTCTATTGTGCGCAGTCACAAGAAAAAGAGATGTGCTCTCCCGAATAAGAGAGCTGCCATTACAGAGAGAGGACAAGGATTGCCACCTCAGAGCAAACAATAGAGGATTATCCCTGTGAGTGAAGAATGTATCCTCCAACAAGGCAAAGTTTTACCGTCATAAAAATCAAACATTAGATTGAGCAGAGAGGAGCATAGAGGTTTATTCCTACTTGTGAGGATTGCCAGACAAGAAAGCCTGAGTGTGAATGGAAATACCCCATCAGAGACAGATATAAGTGCCTGCGTGTGAGGAACTGTAAAACTTTAACTGAGGCTGCAAAAATATATACGTTGCCAGACAAGAGCTACTTCAAGGTAGCACTGTCGAGAGAGGTGACTGTAAGAAGGGGTTGTGATTGTGAAGAACACTGTAAATGTGTGCTGAGCTGTACTATTAAAAAATACTAAAAGGTTGTGCCTTGTGAAGGAAGTGCTGCTGAAGTGTTTGCCAGCAGACTGTCATAGATATGTGAAAAGTGTTGCCAGTGCTTACTCGTTGCTGTATATCAACATCTATCCATTTGTTTTCTGGTTAACCTTTCCTCTTCTGTAAGCATAACAAACTTTTGTCTGGAGCTGTTCACACTACTAACACTGTTGCAACTCTTGAATTGACTTTTCATCTTTAGCTCCTGTGTGTGTCACTCCTGCCTCTGTGTCTTCTGGTGTTTCCTGCTTCTGTTGTCTGCCTGCCGTACAGCATACCCAGCTGTACTTGCTGTTCTATCCAGCGAGTATTACGGACTGTACCATCCCATTCTGTCCGTGTTGTCTATCCAGATCTGCGGCGTAAAGAATCCACCTCCCTAGGTGAGACAATAACACCAACAAAACCTACTGTATCCACACACTGTATTCCTTACAGGATGCAAAGGGCGTACAAGTTGGAGAGAAGTCTAAAACAAAATAGCCAGGTTTAATTGAAAAATGTAGGCATAGAAGTAGAAAATCCAAAGATCCATCCACTTTTTACCAGGATCAGGTGTTACACTTGCCTTATGCAGATGCAGTAGCATAATGTGTGATTCTTTTTGGGGTGGGATAGAGAGAATAAAATAATAGCACTAAATCTGGCCACTGTAGAGGATTTCAATATCACCAAAAATTCCCCAAAAGTTATCTTACAGTATGAAAGTACCTTAAACAGTTTTCCCTACACACCATGTGCTCAATTACTAACCTCCATGGCCAATACATGGCCAAGATAAGGAAGGCTGAAACCCGACTAATACTCAACAAGACACAGAAGCTGAAATGTCAAAACTGGGCTAAGACCAAGGATTATCTGAAGACAGATTTGTCAAAGGTTTTATGGACTGATGAAATGACAGTGACTGATGGACCAGATGGATGGACCGTAGCTAGATCTGTGAAGGCACAGACCTCCACTTTGACTCAGATGCTAGCAAGGTGGATGTGGGTAATGCTATGAGCTGGTGTTATTAAAGATGAGCTAGTTGGACCTTTTCGGGTTGAAGATGGACTCAAAATCAACTCTCAAACCTACTGCCAGTTTTAGAAGACACTTTCTTCAAGCAGTCTTATAGGAAAAAGTCTACATCTTTCAAGAAAACCATGATTTTTCTGGAGAACATTGCTCAACCACAGCATTGAAGTCACCACTGCTCGACTGACAGTAAAGGCCTTAAAGATGAAAGCTAAGAGTAACTAGTTACAAGAAAAATACATTCAAAGTCACACAAACAAGTTCTGAATAAAGCCTATCCAATGGTTAAAGAGTTAATTAGACATGAAAGGTGATCAGAGCTGAAGGAAAACACACACGGGCATGCTCACTTAATCTATCTCCGCCATAAATTATCAATGAATATTTTCATTCAGCCGACAAGTCCTCTATGGGCAGAGTAAGATGTTATCTTTTCCCTGCATCCTGCGCCAGCGTCCCAAGTGCAGACACATAGTCCATCAGTGGTTCTTTATCAGGATTATCACTTCCAGAGCTATTTCAAGGAATGGTTAATGCCACTCATATGATCAATAAAGAATCTCAGAGCAATCCATCCCCATCTTCATCCACACTACCTTCAGTATCCTCTGCTCTTCCATAATTGTTTTCATGACTATCATGGGAGAAGAAGTTGCTGCTGCGATGAATTTGGACAGTTTTCCTTAAATTAATAATGCCCAAGATCGTTCATTATTGTACATACTTTCATGTGTCAATGGTTGTACATGTTTTTCGGTTGTATATTATATATATTTATAGCAAATTCATAACATTTAAGGAGTTAGATACGTTGAAAAAAAGACCTAGGTCCATAAAGTTCAACCTTTCTCCACCAATTATAAATTTTGTCACTAAATTAACTATAACCCACAATGTTATGTGTTTCCAAGGAGCAGAGAATTGTATGACTATTCTAGTTAATTTGATTTCCTAAATAACAAAGTAATGACATTTTTTGGGTCAAGTAGGCTAGAAAGATTTGTGTTCAAAGTGAACAAGTCCCCAAAAATATCCAGGACAGATGCAACTACTCCAATTTTGCATTGCAAGGACCATGTAAAGACTATCACTGATCTCTTCTGTCTGCAAACTGTGACCAATCTTGCAACTTCATATTAAAATTCACTTTATTCATACAGCGTGGACCAAGAATAGTAGAACCCTTTTCAGTACTCCAGCTTGTGATCAGCTAGGCTACATTCATTTTTCATATCCTAGACAAGTCACATCAATTGCAAACGTGATTGGGTCCGTGTCCCCCCGCCCGCATCGTGGACAGGTGTAGGAGCTGCCCGCCACTCAAACAAACCTGGTCCTGTCCCTGCTTAGTTTGTTGTACACACAAACAAGAGTGAGTGAAAATATGGTCATCTGACTTCAAGGGGTTGTCTTCTCTTTTAGTTTCAGGAGCACACAGCTCCCGAGCCTCCTGCTTGTCAGTGGGGGGACAGTGTACTCCTGATTAATTCACAGTTCAGACCAATAATATGATAGCGCCACCAGCCAAAACTGTGATCTCCCTGATGCTGCAACTAGAGCCTGCTTGACCTCTGGCAACATCAGAGGAACACTAGGACACTGAAGCTCATTAGATACAGGGATCTGGCCAGCTTCAGAGCAGCGCTTACATAAGTGTCCGTACTCCTGTATGAGCAACTCTGCTCTCCTCCCCTATGCTCAGACAGGGAGAAAGTTTCTAATAGTGTCTGAGCATAAGAGATGGGAGCATAGAAGTTCGCACAGGAGTATGGATATATGCTCGGCCTACAGTTCAAAACAGCAACTCTAGAGGCCCCCAAACATATTAGACTAACTTTGACCGAACCTAACGATATTGGCCGGCTCGGCGGACAGTCTAATGTATATAAGAGCCTACCAACTCTCCCGTACAAATGATGATGGTAGAGATAAGGATCCAGCATGGCCAATTTCATTTGAATAAGGAGCTGATTTGTGGTACTCGGCACTATGCTGTTCCGCTCCGCAGCTGAGCACATCCGGCCACTGCCAGCACCAGGAACAGCTGATCGGTGGGGGTGCCAAATGTCGCATACCCAATCGATCTGATATTGATGGTCTATCCTAAAAATAGGTCATCAATATTAAAGTACTGAACAATCCTTTTAAGACATTTTAAATGATAATCACTCAAGTTAAAGGTTCTTCAAAATCACTCTAAAACTGATTGCACACCCTACAATAATGTCAGCTGAACTGACAATTTCCATAGGACTGGTTGACCATCCAATGTGTATTAGCTGTTTGTTCGACATTCATTCCTCAGATTTTAAAGGGATTATCCAGGACTATGTTATTTTTTTTTTACTATGGGCCTAAGAACTAACAGGCAGGTTGTTAGCAGCTAACTACCTGCCTATTGTGCCCAGTGCTGATCTCTGCTGGCACAGAGTGATCACAGCCCTCTACTGCCGGTGATTCCGCAGCTTCAGTTGACATCACTTTGACAGAGTAGCGGCTTCTCTTCTACTCTGCTGTTGACAGGGCGTGACTGCCAATGTCGGTGATTGACAGCTGGCTCCCTGCTGCCTAACTTCAGCATCAATCAGCATGATGTCGTCAGTCACGCCCCGTCGACAGAAGAGCCCGGGAGAGGAAGAAATGCTCTGTTGACGTGGAGCAGCTGAACCGCCAACATGTGAGAGGGAGATGTGTGGACATTGCTGCGGTATCAGCCTCCGGCCACAAGAGGTCTCTATTGCCTCTGAAAGTGACTCTGGTGAACTTGATGGTAGTGAGTAAAAGCAGGTAGTGAGGAGAGGAGGCAGATTGTGGTGCTGCATCCAAAGCTCTGTGTGTGCAGCGTGCTGGGAGCGGAACAGAACTTTGAGCAAATGTGAAGCTTTGCCTGTGACTCCTGCCAGAGAGAAAGAATCACTTTGAATGGGGGGGTGGGGGTGGGGGGACTACGGTTGGATGCAGAGTTGGATTCCCCCAAGGTATCTGTGTGATGTGAAGGCCCATCTGCCAGCCTGACAGACTGAAACTGCGCTCCTGTTTAATCTCCAGATCCTCTCCTCGGTCTCCCAGTTAAGTGCCCGATCAGACTTTTAGACAGCTTTTTCAGAGAACAGTTAACGGCCTGTAAGTCCTGAGCTCAGGCCGCACCACAGGGATCCCAGTGGATGCATGCATGCAAATAGCAGGAAGAGTTTGGCGCCAAACACAGGTCCTCATTTAGTGACATTGTTTGCTAGCAGTTCTGGGTGAACCTTAGCTAGAGACTCCCCCTTGTGGTGAGCTTGTGTATAGATAGAATAACAGTATTGTAAACGTAGAGTGTTGTTAAGTTTGTGAACTTTTGCCCTGCAACCACTGCAGGGGCTGCTTCGTGCACCCATCTGATTACATAATTGCCTTGGGTAACACTCGGTTACCGCATTAAGTGGAACCCCTAGTTAGGCAAATTATAGTTCACCTGTTAGTACATCCTGGTCCTGTCGGTTGTGCAGCACAGGGGTCCTGGCTGTCTTGAGCTAGGTGTGGATGAAGTTTTATTTGTGTTCCTTTCTTGCATTGCCGGGGCAACCCAGTTTCTGTTCTTAGTAAATAGGTGTTTCCCAACAAATTGTCTGCTAGTATTCTTTGTCCTTGGCCCGCTGTATCCTTAGAGAGACCTCCTCGGTACACAGTGTGCAGACAGGAGCAGCCAGCGCTGGGTAGAACAGGCAGGTAGTTAGTGACTACCTGCATGTTAGTTTTTTGCCTCATTTCATAGTAAAAAAATAATATATTCCTGGATTACACCTTTAACAGAAAAAAGGATTGGGTATGTTAAATTCCAACATGTCTGATTCATTATACTTCTAAGAAATAGGCTGCGCCAGAAATGTGTGACAGCGGCTTACTCCACTCTTCCCATTAAATACAATTGCAGACTTAGCTGAACTGAGCATACATACAGCATGAAGGAGGGACTAGAAAAACACAGCTGCATGCTGTATGTGTCAAAAGTGTGTATGTATGTATGTGCCAAACAGCTGTATGTGCCAAACGTATGTATGTATTGTAAGGTGGCTAATGGTCGAGTAGTCGATGGGAGGTATGTATCACAGAGATGACTGGTCTCCATGATGTAACCAAAGTATTTTCTCTAGTGCATGTGTAGTGAGCTGGCAGGCTCTGGCTGTTCTGTGATAATTGAGATAGAGCAGGGTTCCCCAACTCCAGTCCTCAAGGCCCACCAACAGGTCATGTTTTCAGGATTTCCTTAGTATTGCACAGGTGATGGAATTATTGCCTGTGCAGGTGATGCAATTATCACCTGTGTAATACTAAGGAAATCCTGAAAACATGACCTGTTGGTGGGCCTTGAGGACTGGAGTTGGGGAACCCTGAGATAGAGCCTGTGACAGAAATGATTACGCAGGATGGTGTTGCCACCTTGTGGCCAGAGGTTGCACCTGCGCAGGGTGTGATGGCAGAGAAAAAGACTGAGTCTCCTGTGTCCCGCCCTAGAGAGTCACGTGACCAGAGTGAGAAGCAGGAAAAAGCGTGCGGAGAGTCTGAGAGAGTCTGTGAAAAGAACCAGGACGGTGTGCAGGTCCTCGTGTGTGCCTTAGAGGATACTCTCAACGTGGCTGCTGTTATCTGACATCTTTTCCTTAGAGCTTTCCCCAGCTTCCGCACTGCTGAAGGATTCAGCTGTTACACTCCCCGCTACTGGAGTGTGGACTACACAAGGGAATCCACAAGAGCTGCTATCCGGATCAGAGAGACTGTAAGCGGGATCTCTGGCGAGAGGCTGAAGTATTCCTTTCTTTCAGTGAAATTTGTTGTTCCTGTCTTCTTCGGCTGGGACCCTTCCTGCAAAGACAGACAGGCCTGCGACGGGGTACACATCCTTCTGGAGTAAAGGACTGGTAACGTGTGAGTAGGGACAGTGAGGGTCAGCTTATAAGTACACGTTATTGCTGTGAACATTTACGGTTGTCATTTATTGTGTTCTGCTATGTTAAAAATGTATACAAGTAAAGATACGGTTATCAAGATAGAGTCTGTGTGTGGGGATCTTGCTGGGCCAGATCATAGATACCAACGCGCGGCCTTGCCCGCGGTCACTTCACATGTAAGCACTAAGGGCACTAATTGGTGCACCTGGGACCGGGTTAAGGGTAGCTGTGAAGAGATGGGTGGGTCTTGCTACCCACATACCTCACCTCTGGGTGTGGTTAACCCCTTTACCCCCAAGGGTGGTTTGCACGTTAATCACGGGGCCAATTTTTACAAATCTGACTACTGTCACTTTATGAGGTAATACCTCTGGAATGCTTCAACGGATCCCCCTGATTCTGAGATTATTTTTTCATGATATATTGTACTTCATGATTGTGGTAAAATTTCTTCAATATCACTTGCGTTTATTTGTGAAAAAAATCGGAAATTTGGCGAGAATTTTGAAAATTTCGCAATTTTCAAAATTTTAATTTTTATGCCCTTAAATCACAGAGATATATCACACATAAATCACACATTAATAAATAACATTTCCCACATGTCTACTTTACATGAATACAATTTTGGAACCAAATTTTTTTTTTATTAGGGAGCTATAAGGGTTAAAAGTTGACCAGTGATTTCTCATTTTTACAACAAAATTTGCAAAACCATTTTTTTAGGGACCACATCACATTTGAAGTGACTTTGAGGGGCCTTTATGACAGAAAATACCAAAAAGTGACACCATTCTAAAAACTGCACCCCTCAAGGTGCTCAAAACCACATTCAAGAACTTTATTAACCCTTCACGTGCTTCACAGGGATTTTTGGAATGGGGAAGAAAAAAATGAACATTCAACTTTTTTCACAAAAATGTTACTTTAGACCCCAATTTTTTTAATTTTGCAGGGGTAACAGGAAAAAATAGACCCCAAAATTTGTTGTGCAAATTCTTCTGAGCACGCAGATACCCAATACGTGGGGAAAAAATACTGTTTGGGTGCACGGCGGGGCTCAGAAGGGAAGGAGCGCCATTTGACTTTTTGAATGTAAAATTTGCTTGAATAATTAGCGGATGCCATGTTGCGTTTAGAGAGCCCCTGATGTGCCTAAACAGTGGAAACCGCCCACAAGTGACACCATTTTGGAAACTAGACCCCTCAGGGAACTTATCTAGATGTATGGTGAGCACCTTGAACCCCCAGGTGCTTCACAGAAGTTTATAACATGGAGCTGTGAATATAAAATTTTCACATTTTTCTCACAAAAATGTTTTTCAGCCCCCAGTTTTGCATTTTCATAAGGGTAACAGGAGAAATTGCACCATGCAACTTGTTGTGCAATCTCTCCTAAGTAAGCCAATACCCAATATGTGGGGGAAAACCACTGCTTGGGCGCACGGCAGGGTTCGGAAGAGAATGAGCGCCATTTGACTTTTTGAATGTAAAATTTGCTTGAATAATTAGCGGATGCCATGTTGCTTTTAGAGAGCACCTGATGTGCCTAAACAGTGGAAACCCCCCACAAGTGATACCATTTTGGAAACTAGACCCCTCAGGGAACTTGTCTAGATGTGTGGTGAGCACCATTAACCCCCAGGTGCTTTACAGAAGTTTATAACATGAAGCCGTGAAAATAAAAAAATCTAACTTTTTCCACAAAAATAATCTTTTAGCCCCAAATTTTTTATTTTCACAATGGTAAGAGGAGAAAATGGAGCATAAAAACTGTTGTGGAATTTCTCTTGAGTACGCCAATACCCCATATGTGGGGAAAATACACTGTTTGGGCGCCCGTCAGGGTTCAGAAGGGAAAGAGCACTGTGTGACTTTTTGAACGCAAAATTGGCTGGAATCAAGAGCGAATGCCATGTCGCATTTCGGGAGCCCCTGATGTGCCTAAATAGTGGAAACCCCCCACAATTGACTCCATTTTGGAAACTAGACCCCCTCAAGGATTTTATCAAGGGGTATAGTGTACATTTTGAACCCAGAGGGTATGACAGAATTTGATAACATTAGGTCATCATATTGAATAAGTTGTCATTAGTCTTGAGCGCAATTGCTCTCTACTTGAGTTTGCATCGGGTACTCGGGTATGCACCATGTATTACGGGTGCTCGAGTGACATGCTCGAGTCGCTGCCCCGCATGTTTCACGGTTGTTAGACACCCAAAAAAAAACATGTAGGGATTGCTCGTGCATGGCAGGCGATCTCGGCAACGTTTTTTTTGGCTGCTAAGCATATGGGGCAGAGACTTGAGCATGTTACTTGAACACCCACGATACTCAGTGCATACACGAGCACCCGATGCAAACTCAAGTAGCGAGCACTTGCGCTCAACACTGGTCGCCATTTTGTCATCATTTTTTTTTCTTTACTTTTGAAAAAATCCCAAACCTAACCCCAACCCTAATACAACCCCAATCCTAGCCCAACCCTAACCCTAGCCTTAGCCCAACCTTAACCCCAACCCCAACCCTAACCCCTAACCCAGCACAACCCCAACCCTAACCCCATCCCAACCCTAACCCTAGCACAACCCTAACCCTAGCACAACCCTAACCCTAGCACAACCCTAACCCTAGCACAACCCTAACCCTAACACAACCCTAACCCTAGCCCAACCCTAATACAACCCTAACCCTAAAGTTTACTTTTTTACACCGTCCCTCGTGTGGTATAAGTGATTAGACGACTTTATTCTTCGGGTCGGTGCGATTACACCGATGCCAGATTCATATCGGGTTTTTATGATTGACAGCTGTCACACACTAAAAGACGCTTTTTTTTGCAAAGACTAGTTTTTGCATCACCATATTTTGAGAGCTATAATTTTTCCATATTTTGGCCAACAGAGTCATGTGACATCTTGTTTTTTGCGGGACAAGTTGATGTTTTTATTGGTACCATTTCTGGGCATGTGACATTTTTTGATCATTTTCTATTCCGATTTTTGGGAGGCAGAATAAACAAAAAACAGCAATTCCGAAATTGTTTTTATGGGGGATTTTTTATGCCGCTCCGCGTGTGGTAAAATTGATAAGGCAGATTTATTCTTCGGGTCAGTGCGTTTACAGCGGTACCACATTTATATTTTTTTTTATGTTTTGGCGCTTTTACACAATAAAAACTATTTTCTAGAAAAAATAATTTTTTGTATCGCTTTATTCTGAGAGCTATAACTTTTTTATTTTTCGGGTGATATAGCTGTATGGCATCTTGTTTTTTGCAGGACAAGATGACGTTTTCAGTGGTGCCATTTTTATTTATATTCTTTTTGATCTCGTGTTATTGCATTTTTTGTTTGGCGGTATGATGACAAAGCATTGTTTTTTTGCTTCGTTTTTTTTTACCGTGTTAACTAAAGGGGTTAACTAGTGGAACAGTTTTATAGGTCAGGTCGTTCCGGACTCGGCGATACCAAATATGTGTACTTTTATTGGTTTATTTATTTTTTTCATGATAAATAAATATTATGGGTTCAATATATTTTTATTTTCTGGGGATTCTTTTTTTCATTTTTTTTTTATATTTTTACAATTTTTTGTTTTCACTTTTCTACTTTTTTTTAACTTTTACACTATGTCCCACTATGGGACTTTCACTTTTTGCAGCCTGTTTGGCTGCATGGCATAGAGAGCAGCAGCAGCTCCCTATGCCATGCAGCCTGTCAGCACTGCACACAGAGAGACATTACTTTGGTCATGCACTGCGCATGACCAAAGTAACGTCCTGCCTCCTGGTGACCCGGATGTTGTCATGACGACATCGGGTCATCATGACAACATCCGGAAGCTGCCGCAGACACCGTGGGACGCTTCCCCTTGCCACCGCAATGCTGCGATAGACTTAAATCGCAGCATTGCGGGGGTTAATGTGCAGGGAGCGGTGCAGGACCGCTCCCTGCACATAGCACCGGGTGTCAGCCGTGACAATCAGCTGACACCCGGCGGCGATCGCCCCGCACCGCTTGTGTGCAGGCGTGATCGCATTATGCTTAATAGTACTTGCTGGTCCATAAGTCCCAGGGCGCAGCTACGTACTATTACTGACGTCGTCGGAAAGTGGTTAACATCCTATTTAATGGAGGCTGTTGTTTGGCACATGGTCTGTGTTTGGAGGGTGAAGGCCTCCTGTGTGTTGTCTCCAGACTGTGCTGTGTGCTGGACACGTACCAGCCTGTGTGACCATAGGTCCGGTTTACCAGACACTTTGCTTAAAGGACTGTTTTATTTGTTTTTGCCTGCCCTAAAGGCTGTTTGATTGCATTTTACTATCTGACCGGTTTATGAAGCCAATAAACCGTTCTGGACATTTAAAGGAACATGCCTCTGCAGTTGTAAATTCTTCCCCTTAAACATTTGGTTTAATAATTTTTTTTAGTTTATTTGCTGCTTCTTTCCCATAAACTCTTGCATTTATATCTTTTGGCCCCTCTGGCACAATGAGATCTTTTCTGTTCTTAATATTATTTCTACTTGGAAAATATATGATGAATCTTGCAAAGACTATGATGATATTTGTGATGAAGTTTCCGGCTATATGTACTGTATGTATTATGATACAGTATTGTTGGGTAGGGGGAAGCTAATGGGGGGTGTAGGGGCAGGGTGCCAGCCCGGCTGTGGTGTAGGGTTACTTGTGAAATGATTTGTAATTCTGAGTAATCACTTAGGACAAGCCATCTTCATTTCATCTATACATGACTGCAGGCCAAAGTCAATACTCGTAGTAGAGTAATGAGATGAGGCTAACGGAGGGCTTTTATTAATGCTCAGAGGAGCACATCGGATGCTGCGCGCCCCTCCCGCAGGGGGGATAGTCTTCTTCCAAAGCTGGACCGACAGGTCACAGAGGGGGGTGCCAAAAGGATATTAGGTACCGAAGAAAAAAAAATACAGTGCTGTATTTTTCTCCAAAGAATGCTGAATTTATTGGAGATCATTAACTGAAATCTCCTTTCCATTTCATCCTTCCCTTGATAAGCAAGAAAGAGCAAAGAAGACAGAGGCAGTAACAATAAAGCGGAAAACTGAGGAATTTCATATCAATATCTATACACCATAGGGCTGAAAAAATGGATTTATATAAAACAAAGCAAACTATATATTTTTTTACAACCATCCATTAGCATTGTGGTCATATTGTGGTTATCTTTCCTGGGTATAAGGTGTATTGCATACTGCAGCGATCTATAGGATACCTATAGATAAGTCTTTTGGGCTCTTGCACCCTGGTACAGAGACCTATAGCTGCCATGCATAGTCCTGGGCTCTTCATTAGACTTTGCACAGTATTCAACAAAAAGAAAAAACTAAAAGTCAAAGTGTTATGATCAGAAAATTGGTGTAAAACACTTTAAAGAAATGGAAAAAATTTTGTACAACGTGGAGTAGCGCAAAAATGTAGTTAATTTTGGGTGTTTACATGCCAGTTTGAAGCAGCTCCGATGTCAATTTTTGCAAAAGTGCTGGCATTTTGTACACTAGAAATGTTAATCCAGTCCCTAACTGGAGTAACAGTTACAGGAGACACTACGTAGGAGTATGAAACCGCGACAGGCCCGTGCAGGAGGGGGGCCAACTGACGTCAGCGCATAATACAGCAGGATGAGTGTCCAAGGACACACATTCAGCTGAAATGCGTTGCGGTGCAGAGACCCGCTGGGTCTCTGCAATGCAATATATGTCGCCGGCCAATCAGAGGCCAGCAGCTGACATTGGCATGCAGCAAAATGAGCGGAAAATGGCAGGGATGTCATGCGCTGCCTGTCGCTTGAACACTGAAGTCAGCTGCCGGCTACAGAAGAGGACATGACGCTCCGTGGGAGCAGAGGAAGGTGAGTAGAATAGTTCATTTTATCAGTTAAAGAAGAGCGGGATATATATACCAGGATGGGAAACAAATATACCTGGAAGGGGTCTAGGTTGGAGGGCGTATATACTTGGAAGGGGCCCATGATGGGGGATGGCTCGCCCCCAGGGCCGTGGGGTACTCGGCAGCCGGGCCATATGGGTGCTTTTGGGGGAGATCACGGTGGCTGGCCCGGTCCGTGACCCAGGGCGGTCAGTGCAAAAAGGGGATATTTATAGGGGATTTGTGGTGTCTGGTGAGGATCACCAGCGCTGCGACAGTCCTCTGAGGCAGATGTTAGGGCAGCTTGAGATTGAACGGATCCCCACAGGTGGAGCAGGCCTCAGGGCAGTGAAGATAAATAGAGGTGCACTGGGCGTTGTATTGCAGGGAGGGAAATGGCGCCGGTGAAAGGGACAGAGGCAGTACAGTGCAGTCATCCAAGATTTACCCACAGTTCTTAGACAGTCCACAGGTGAACTGTACTGGTGCAAGCCTCCCGCGTCGTACTGTGTTCACCGGGCAGGGGTCCAGTCCTTCCTCAGGCAGCTCGGGTGTACCTGGCAGAACCCCACTTTCTTATGTGCCTCTCTAGACCGACTTCACGCTGGGTCTTACTCCCTCCTGCTCTGCGCTTCCCACTGTGAATCCCGTGTCGCAGAGTGCATCTTCTTACAGTAACCACTGTACTTACGAGAGCTTCAATCAGCAAGATATCTTGAGTAAACAGTATTTACTTCATACTGGTTAAACATGAGATACAATTCAGTGTCACACAGTCCATGTGCTGCTGACATAACACATTCAGGAAAAAAAGGAAAACACAGGAAGTAAAAACAACCAAGATTGAGAGCTTTCCTCCCCCATTACAGCAAGCATATAACTTTACACACTATCGCCATCTGCTGTCTGGTTAGTACAAAGTCCTCCTTCCACTTATAATAAGTCCTAATCTGTTGTATATGCCAACACCCTTTCTCAACAGTAAGGACTTATTCAATCAAATCCAACTTTTTTATTATTCTCCGGTGTTTATCAGCATTCAACGCCTCCGTGAAGATGTCTGCTGTCATTTCTTCAGTAGGACAATACTCTAGCTTCAAGACTCCTTGTTCCTGATGATCTCTCAAGAAATGATATTTCACATCAATATGCTTGTTTCTTGGATTGACTCTTTCCATCTGAGCAAGAACAAGACATCCTTGATTGTCCTCTTTCAGTTTTGTTGGTTCCAACTGTGGTTGTCCTAATTCTGTCAACAATTGTCTTAACCACAGTACTTCTTGACTCGCATGTGCTGCGGCAACATATTCTGCTTCTGTTGAAGACCGTGTCACAATTGACTGTTTCTTACTTGTCCAACTTATTGGTCCACCTGAGAGAAAAAAATATGTCCACTGTTAGATCTTCTGTCAGTTGGATCTCCAGCCCAATCTGCATCAACATATCCTGTTAAAATGCAATAATCACTTGTGGGTAATTTCAGCTTAACATTGCTAGTTCCTTTCAAATAACGCATTACTCTCTTCACGGCATTCCAATCAGCTTTATTTGGTTTTGATACCTTTCTACTCAGGATTCCTACTGCTGCTGCGATGTCTGGTCTTGTAACGGTCGCTAGATACAGTAGTTTTCCTATTGCTGTTCTGTATTCTTCATTATTTGGTAGCATATTTTTTTCACTGTTCATATCTTTGAGATAATTAGTTTCCATTGGAGACTTTACTGTTTTTGCATCCTTTAATCAAAATTTTTCTGTTATGTCTTGAATCATGTGATTTTGATTCAGTAGGAAACTTCCTTCTTCTTCTCTTTCTACCTGTATTCCTAGGTACTGTTTTACAGTTTTTGATTTCGAAATGTTGTTTCAGGATTTTTAGAATGTTTTCTTTATCCCTTTCTTGTTTAAAACAAATCAAAATGTCGTCTACATATATAAATCCATCTATTAATCAACCTTTTTGTGTACAAGCATGGATCAGCTTTGCTTCTTTGAAATTCTTCATTTGTAAGTACTTCCGTGATTTTGTCATTCCACGCTTTAGCTGCTTGCTTTAAACCATATATGCTTTTCTGTAGTTTGCAAACTTTGTTTGGATTTCTTTCATCTTTGAATCCTGGAGGTTGTTCCATGTAAATTTCTTCTGTTAAATCTCCATTCAAAAAAGCTGTCTTTACATCCAGATGTCTCAGTTCCATCTGTTTCATTGCTGCAACTGTAAGTAAAGTTCTTATTGTAGCGTGTTTGACAACTGGAGCAAATGTCTCATCATAGTCTTCTCCATATTTTTGAGAATACCCTTTAGCTACGAGTCTTGCTCTGTATCTTTCAGCTGTGCCATCTGTTTGGTATTTTACTTTAAAAATCCATTTACATCCTATGGCTTTTCTTCCTTCTGGCAAATTTGTTAGTGTCCATGTATTTGAGTCATGCATGGATTTAATTTCTGCTTCTGTTGCTTCTATCCATTTATTAGCTTCTTCTTCAGGAAGTTTAGATATGTCTTCCCAAGAGGTAGACTCATAGATTTTTCTTATGCTTGTCTTGTATGAGAGACGTTTTGGTGGTTTTCCTTTGTTCTCTCTCATTGAACGTCTTGGTTCTGTGTCTGTTTGTAGTTGTGATTCTTCACTTTCAGTATTTTGTTCTTCATTAATTTCTACTTCTTTCTCATCAGATATTGTCACGGGTGTGTCGCCACGAAGATCGTCACGATTACACAGCCTGACTTCTCGCAGCTGAGTTTTTGGTGCTTTGTGTTTTTCGGCAGTGAGGGAGTTAACTCTCTCTCTCTCTGTGCTAGACGAGGCCCAGCCTCGCCCAGCTGCAATCAATGCTGCTGTAGTGGGACTCCTTCAAATGCCTGCCGGTCTGTTGGGGAAGTGTCGGTGAAAGCATTTCATGCAGACTAACAGAGCGGATCGTGGTATTTGGAGTTTCAGAGCTAAGTGTATTTGGAGCGTTTTTTCCCTTCCTCGCTTTATCATTTATCTCCTTTCCCGTTGGTGTTCCCTCTGTTGTAGTTGTGTAGTTTTTGTATGCAAGGTGGTTTTGGTTTTACCCTTGTACTGTCTCGTTCGTCTAAGTACTGAGTGTGGGCATATTAATACCTGTCCCCTTTTGTTGTGATCTGGGGTCCTTCTCAGGACTAGATTACTTAGGTGCAGGGATCCTCAGGAGGTAGGGGTTACGCTGGCGGCCTGGACCTCTGTACCTTTAACAGTACCTCCAGGTAGAGGGATTAGTCAGGGCCCCAGCTTAGGGTCAGCTTAGGCCCCCTACCTCCAGTACACAGAGACAGCGTGACAGATATTTCTTCAGTTATGTCACTATTATTTTTCTCATTTTTTGTTTCAACTGAAATCATAATGTCTTCATTTAAATCTTCAATGAATGTCACACTGTTACTCACCGTAACTCTGTCTGTTTTGGGATCTAGGATTCTATATCCTTTGCAATTTTCACTATATCCAACGAATATTCCTTCCATGTATCTGTTTTGAAGTTTGGAACGTTTTTCTGTTGGAATGAATATAAAAACTTTACATCCAAAAACTTTTAAATGATTGACCCTTGGTTTCATACCTTGCCACAGTTCATATGGAGTTTTCGTCAGTTTTCTGGAAAAAAGTCGGTTCTGTAGATATGTAGCTGTCATTGCTGCCTCACCCCAATATTTCTCTGGTAGTTTGGAATCCGTCAGCATACATCTTATCATTTCTGTTAGAGTTCTGTTTTTCCTTTCTGCTACTCCATTTTGTTCAGTTGTGTATGGAACAGTTTTATGGTGCTCTATTCCATTTTGTCTTAAGTAGTCTTCTATTCTGTGACCTGTAAATTCACCTCCATTATCACTTCTGATGACAATTGGCTTCCTTTGAAATTTGTTACTTGATCTTGTTACATAGTCTACAAGTTTATCAAAAACTTCACTTTTGTTCTTAATTAAGTATGTGACTGTGTATCTTGAGTAGTCGTCTATAAAAGTCAACATGTATCTATTGCCTACTGATGTAGTCACTTTCATGGGTCCACATACGTCAGTATGCACCAAATCAAGTGGTCTTTCGCTTTTCATCTCACTTTCTTTTGGAATAGATATCCTTGTGGCTTTGGATTTTATGCAACAGAATGGTGACTGGTCTGCAAACCATGTCCTATGAGGAACGGTTGCAGGATTTGGGAATGTTTAGCTTGCAAAAAAGAAGACTGAGAGGAGACTTAATAGCTGTCTACAAATATGTCAAGGGCTGTCACATTGTAGAAGGATCATCTTTATTCTCATTTGCACAAGGAAAGACTAGAAGCAATGGGATGAAACTAAATGGGAGGAGACACAGATTAGATATTAGAAAAAACTTTTTGACAGTTAGGGTGATTAATGAGTGGAACAGGCTGCCACGAGAGGTGGTGAGTTCCCCTTCAATGGACGTCTTCAAACAGAGGGTGGACAGACATCTGTCTGAGATGATCTAGTGAATCCTGCTTTGAGCAGGGGGTTGGACCAGATGACCCAGGAGGTCCCTTCCAACTCTACCATTCTATGATTCTATGATTCTATGATTCACATCTTACGGTAATTGAGCAATCTGATATCTTTAAATCTTTTGTCAATTTTTTTCTTTGTAGTTCCCTTATACTGTCAGGGTGTCTATGTCATAGACGTCTATGCCACATGTGAATACAGTTTTTGTGATCATGTGTACATACCTTCATCTGTTCCTTTGGTGTGTCAAAATGATATAATTGTTCATCTGCATTGACTTTGGTTATCACCTTGTTTCCTGCAATAATTGCACACTCATTCTCTTTGAATTTTACTGTAAGTCCTTTTGCGGTTAAACGTTTCACAGATAATAATCCACCTTCCATTTTTGGAACATACAACACATCCTGTACAAGTATCTTTGAATCTTGTCCGAACTTGTTTGAACAATTTAGCATACCTTGTCCGATACCTTCTGCGGTTATTTTGCTTCCATCTGCAAGATAAATGGCTTCTTTCTTATCTAAATCAAGATCAGTAAAGAAATGCTTGTCACTTGTCATATGACTCGTTGCTCCTGAATCAATAAACCAACCAAGTGATGATTTCTTGTCTGTTACTTTAAAAGTGCCATTCCAATTATTCTCACATGAATCGGAAATTGTGTTTTTTACTTTCTGTGTATGCTTTTTATGTTGTAATTTTTGTTGTTCTGCTTTCCATATGGTACAGTCTTTCTTTAAATGACCTTTTTTCTTACATCTGAAGCATTCTCTTGTCTCTTTATTATAGGGTTTGTTGAATTCTGTAGCTTTAAGGGCGTTTTCACTGTCCTTTTCAGTAGAAGAATCATTTCTTTGTTCTTTTCGTCTCTGATATTCATCTATTAGTCTTGTTTTCACAAAATCTAATGTAATGTCAGTTTCTGGTCTCGTCTCAAGGGCATTTATCAAGGCTGTATACGAATCTGGTAAACTGCACAATAATATACCTGCTACATGACTATCTTTAATGTCTTCACCAATAGATCTTAGCTGTGATATCACTTCCATCATTGAGAATTTGTGCTTCTGCATGTCGTCATTTGCACTCAATCTCATACTGTAAAGCTTTCTTAATAAAAATAACTTGTGATTCAAGCTAGGTCTTTCATACAGTTTTCTTAATTCTTCCCACATTCCTTTAGCTGTTTCTTCATTTCTTATATGTATTATTTGAGCATCATCCACTAATAAGCTAATGGTGGCTCTCGCTTGTCTATTCTTCTTATCCCATGTCTGATTATCTTGATCTGGTCTTTCTGTAACAATTACTTCCCATAAATCATCCTTAGATAACAACATCTCTACTTTGAATTTCCATAACTGATAATTTTCACTATTCAGTTTAGTTACTGTGAATTTCACTTCTGTGTTACTCATCATCTTTATATAGTCTTACTTGTTTAGAGAGTTGTACTGAAGATATTCTCCTGTTTTTCTTCTTGCTGACAGTTCCTGTATGTCTTGCCTGTGTTGAATTCTCTGTAATTATATCCAGCTCCTGGGATCATGAATTCCTTTGTCACTCTGTATCTGGATTTATTTCCTTCTGTTTACAGAGCTTATCTGTGTGCTCCGTTATCTGGGGTTATAAACCAGGATCCTCTTGTAGTGCGGGCCTGTAGTGTCTGGGCTTTAGTGTCTGGGTTCCGGCCTGGGCCCATAACCTGTCGCAGAGTGCATCTTCTTACAGTCACCATTGTACTTACGAGAGCTTCAATCAGCAAGATATCTTGAATAAACAGTATTTACTTCATACTGGTTAAACATGAGATACAATTCAGTGTCACACAGTCCGTGTGCTGCTGACATAACACTGTAACGGGTCTGGGAGACGGAACCTCTGAGCAACTATACAAGGGGGCGGTCCTTGTAAGGAAGCGGGTGGCTCCCAGGGAAGACGGGCAGGTAATCACAGCAAGTGACAGGGACAGTCTCTGGGTAGAAGGGCAGGTAGTCACGGCAAGTGACAGGGACAGTCTCTGGGTAGAAGGGCAGGTAGTCATGGCAAGTGACAGGGACAGTCTCTGGGTAGAAGGACGGGTACTCACGGCAAGTGACAGGGACAGTCTCTGGACAGGCAGGTGGTCACGGCTAGTGACGGCAGAGCCTCCAAGTAGGCTAGCAGGCAGGTAGCAGGTGAGCGCTCCTAGGTGAGCAGACGAGAGTCTCTGGACAGGCAGGTGGTCACGGCAAGTGACGGCGGAGCCTCCAGGTAGGCTAGCAGGCAGGTAGCAGATGAGCGCTCCCAGGTGAGCAGACAAGAGTCTCTGGACAGGCAGGTGGTCACGGCAAGTGACGGCGGAGCCTCCAGGTAGGCTAGCAGGCAGGTAGCAGATGAGCGCTCCCAGGTGAGCAGACAAGAGTCTCTGGACAGGCAGGTGGTCACGGCAAGTGACGGCGGAGCCTCCAGGTAGGCTAGCAGGCAGGTAGCAGATGAGCGCTCCCAGGTGAGCGGGCAGGCTGGTCCATAGACAGACTGACAGGTGTCGGAAGGCAGACCGTCGGACCGCAGGCTTGCAAGCAGGTAAACGGATATCTGGCAGGTATCAAGCAGGAATCTGGCAGGTGACTGGCAGGTAACAGGCAGGAAGCTGGCAGGTGACTGGCAGGTAACTGGAAACGGGACCTGAGGGCTGAAGCAGAGTGAAGGCTTTGCAACAACATTGCTCGGGCACCTCCATTTTGGAGGAGGTGCCTTATATATGGTGAAGTCCTCCGGCCATTGGCCGGGGACTCCTTAGAACGGCGCGCGCGGCCCCTTTAAGAGAGGGGGAGCGCGCGCGCGCCCCCTAAGAACCGTGGCTGGGAAGCAGCGCGCGCTGCCAGCAGAGCGGGAGGAAGACGCCGGGCACAGAGCGGAGAGGTGAGGGGAACAGCGTCCCTGCCTAGCAGGAGGCAGGGACGCCGACGCTACAACACATTCAGGAAAAAAAGGAAAACAGGAAGTAAAAACAACCAACAATTGAGAGCTTTCCTCCCCCATTACAGCAAGCATATAACTTTACACACTATCGCCATCTGCTGTCTGGTTAGTATAAAGTCCTCCTTTCACTTATAATAAGTCCTAATCTGTTTTATATGCCAACATCCTGTTCGGGTGCTGCGAGGTCCCCCCTGTCTGTCGGAGTTGCGCAGACCTGCTTGACCTCACTTGGATTGAAGTGGGGGTTTGGCTTCTGGCTATAGAAGCCAGAAGCCTCCGATTTTTCCAGCTGAGGCCTGAAGCTGCACGACTGGGCCAGGGGCCGGTCCCCTTCTTGCAGCCTAGATCCTCCTGACACTTGGCAGGTTCGGGGTGTACGGGTGCCGCCTGCACTCGCCGTACCCCCCCTAGGATCCCTTCTGCAGAACAGAGCTTACTCCCTGACCCCTCCTGGGCCTCTGTCCTAGGCCCGTACAGTGGAGCAGAGCTCCTACAGAGACTCTGCTCCCAGACTATTCCTCTGAACTGTCCCTACTCAAAACCCCAACTACCGTTAAGATGTCTACCTTTTATATATCTACTGTATGAGTGCTCCCCTAAACTACTTCCTCCATCCACACCCACTACTGGTTCCCCCTACCTTTGGGTTCCCCCCACCCCAGCCAGGGACAGGGCTCAGCAGAAAACTACATTGCGTCTTGCCCCTCCTGCTGGCCTGGGGTAGTGTAGTGTTGGATGTAGGTGTTGGGGTCCCGTGCAGCACTCACTCCTTACCTGAGAGAAGGGAGACACCACACCTCTGGGTGAGGTGCAGTACCTCTGTGGCGACCGCACCCTCAGGAGCGCCACAGGGACATATATACCTGGAAGGGGCCCAGGTTGGGGGACATATATACTTGGAAGGGGCCCAGGATGGGGGATATATATATATACCTGGAAGAGCCCAGGACGGGGGATATGTATACCTGGAATGGGCCCAAAATGGGGGACATATGGGACATTAATACAGGATGGGGGACAATACTACATAATGGGGAAGGAGAGGCAACATATATGTCCTTATAGGATTTTGAAAGCTACAAGGGCCCATGCATCTGACCAACTTGCAGGGGAGGGGCCAAGGCAAAATTTTGCCCCTTATTAAGATTAGCGTATGAGATGCCGGTCTTGATGAATCAAGGCCAATATGCCTTCCTGAAAAATTGGCAAGTATGCTGTACAATACGTACAGTAGAGGTCTGGTAGACCTCTACAGCAACCATATTACTTCTCCTTTACAGGTTGGAGACATAATATGGTCATGAACCCTAATAAAAATAATTGTTTGTAATTGGACAACTAACTGTCATCTGTGATTATAGGTCTCCAAACACATTAGACTAATGTCAGCTGATTCCGCCAATATCCATGGGTTTGGCTGACATACTAGTATGGGAACCCAACAGATGATGTCGGAGGAGATATGGATCCGGCATTTCCGATTTCGGACTGCCGTTCCTTTGGTTCTCTAAGAGATCAACCACCATCAATGATATCTGATTGCAGCTCTCTCATAGCCAGCAGAGCGCTCCTGTGTGTGGTAGAGTCAAGAGGAAATAGCTGCCAGCCAAACTGTTTATTTTTTTCATCACTGATGACTAGTTTGGCATTCCCAATTTTAGTTGACTTTATATTATATGATTTTAGAGGAAATTAAATCCATAGCTGCTTTATTCACGTGTCGCACTCACAGCTGACCCTAGGTTTATGCAGGACCTTGGGCAACAGAGTCCCATTGGGCCCTCTTCTCTTTAGATTTTTTATTTTTGCCTTCCAAGAGATACATTTTTTATTCTTTTGGGTGGTTAGAGTTGTATCAGAGGGTTTTGCAGTACAAGCTGTAGTTTTTATTATTACCATTATGGATTGCACATGACTTTTTTTATTTATGTAATTCTGCCATTTTGATGTCTTTTTTTTCTGTTTCGTAGTTCATCCTATAGGATGAATATTATAATAATTTATTAGTTTGAACAGTTTTACACACAGCAATTGCTAATATGTTATTGTGGCGCCCCTGAGGGTTCAGTCGCCACAGGGGTACTGCACCTCAGAACGAGGTGTGGTATCTCCTCTCCCAGGTAAGGATGGAGTACTACACAGGACCCCAACCACACACTCAACACTACACCACTCCAGTTCTGAAGGGGGCCTAAAGCACCATAGTGCTGTCCCGGGCCTGAATGGAGGAGTTGGAGGGAGCCAAAGTTAGGGGGAACCACGTAGTGAGTGAGGGTGGAGGAAGCACTTTACTTTAGCACTTAATAGAATCATATATAACTGGAGGCCATTTTAAGAACCGGGTCTTTGGTCATGGGTCTTTGGGGACGGCAGGTCAGCACAAGGTTGCAGCCGCCTCAGGGTCCACGGTTCCCGGTCTCAGGCCCCGAGACGGGGGATTGGGGCAGGGTTATAACCGACTCTGTCCCCGGTCGGAGTCCAACCAAGAAGGCCCAGGAGGGGAGCAGAGGAGATAGGCTCCACAGGTGAAAGGATCTCCGGGGGTGCGGACGGAGCGGAGTCGCCACCTGCATACCTTATTCTGGCCCTGCCAGAGAGACCCTGCCGCAAGAGGGGGTACAGGTCCCCGATTATCTGACTTTGCACTTCACGTCTCTGTCGGAAAAGTCCGGAGGCTTATGTGGATCCCAGGGGGATACGGACGGAGCGGAGGTGCCACCTGTATGCCCTAATCTGAGTTTATCCAGAGGGACCCGGCCTTACGCCACTTTCTCACCACAAGTCACCAAAAAGGGCACCCAGTCAGTCCGGGAACTACACGTTACCCACAAGGCACAACGCAGTACCCGTACGGGACTCAGTGGGGGACACAAGGTGGGAGAAGTTCAACAAGAGAGGAACACTTTAGAGCGGGGGGTCCTGTCAAGCGCTCCTGAACTACCTGGAGTGTGCTGAACCCCACCCTGGCAGCCGCAGCTCGCCGTGTGACAGCAGAGAGAAGCTCTGAGCTGAGAAAGCACCACTGTGAGTAAAGACTTGGATGACTTCAACTACTGCCTCTGTCTGTTCTTTCCTACGCGGCTCTGCACCCGCCAACGCTCCATTCCAAATCCTCTCTACTCTGCCCTGAGGCCCCGCTCCACCTGTGGGGAGCAGCACCAACTAAACTGCCTGAACATCGGCCTCTGAGGACTGTTGCAGCGCTGGTGGTCCTCACCAGACACCACGGGTGGCGTCACGAACATTCCCCTTTTCCCATACACCTTTTTCCCCCTTCACTTTGCTTTTAAGAGTGACCCCAGGGTACGGGCCTGGGAGTCAGCCACCGCGACATCTCCCAAGGTCAGGCAACAACAAGGCCTGGGCGCCGAGTTGTCCCCATCCCCTGGGCGCGTCATCTCTTTCTGGCATCACGAACAGGATTTCGTGCCCGTGGCAACGGCGGAAATCTATACCCATTGCCATCGGGTACTGTGCGCCTTTCCTAAAGACTGTATTTCCACATTCAATGTGGCGCCCGCCCAAGAAGAACGGGCGCCATTATGTGCAGGGAAGACAACAACAACTAAAGCCCTCCCATCGTGGGCCAGGTTCCCCAATGGCGTCAAAAGCTCAGACCGCCCATTGCCTTAGACACTGTCCGCATAGTTGTGTCCATCAAGACGGATGGGACGTCCCAAGGAGTGCTCGTCTGCGAGCAGCCATTGAACCGCCCCAGAAAGAAGAGGAGAAAGAGAGGGAGACAAGGTGTGGCATGCGCAAGTCTAGACAGACCACACCTGGCGGCCGCGATGGAAGGAGAACAAGATGTGCCCTCCGTCGTTGGCCCACCAGCAGCCACCTCCTTCACCCTGGAGGGATACAGCATTCAGCTAACAAAGGAGGAGGCCGAGTTCCTCTGCGGCGAGACGCAGGACCTGACCCGGCGAGTTGAGGAGGCCCAGCGGAAAGCGGTCGCGGAGTGGAGAGAGCACCTACTGGGGAAGCTTGCGGCCCGACGCCAAGACACGTCGCGCCCCACCAGCGATGGCCCAGGTGGAAATGAAGGAAGACCAGGAGGCCTCATGCAGCCCTGGAGCGGGTAAGAGTGAAACCACTGCCCCGGGCGCTGAGTGTGCCGACCTGCTCCTGGACCTCCTACCATCACCTCCATCCCCGGAGGCCACCATTTGGGAGCAGTTACTAGCCCTGGAACCTGAGGCCCAAGCCGCCGCAGCCACTGGAAGCCTGCTACCCCTCATGCTCCCGGAACCGCCAGCATCTGCCCTCGCCTGGGTGTATATGCACCCGAACCCGGACTGGTCCACAAGGGTCGAGTACCAGCAGCGGCCCCCGTTAATGCCGTTACCAGCGCCCCCAGTTGCTTGCCCAAAAGCGGAGGAGTTTAGATGGGACAACCAGGGGGGGATATCTAATGGGGTTTCCCCGGGAGACCCAAGCTGAGGCTCGACAGTGGGAGGAGTTTTGCAAAAGTGAGCTCCTCCAGCTAGAGAAGGAACGGCGTGCCCGGAGGGTCTGCTGTGAACAGTTGGAGGTGCGGTCAAAAGCCGCCAAGGCCCAAGCCAGACAGGCTTAGGCCTCCCGTCCTAGCCCCCAGGAGGAAGGACTAATTGTCCGGTTCCACCAGGAAGCAGGATGGGGCTTTATCCGCAGCCCCCAGTTCAAGCATGACATCTTTGTGAATCGGCCGGACGTTGAGCCCCATTTGGAGCAAGGCCACCATGACCGCAATCTCTACCCGGGATACTTGGTCTTGTATACCCGCCACTACGGAATCCGTGGATGGTACGCCCTAGAGGTGCTCCGGGTGTTCAAGGAAGATGCCCCCCTGCGCATTGCCACTGGAGACCGGTCCGGATCTGTGGGCAAACATGAGCCGTACCCCCGGTGGGGATACCATCATTAGTACGGCCCCGGAGGCTGAACTTCCTTAGTTTCCAGTT
Organism: Phyllobates terribilis; assembly: GCF_046119375.1. Lineage (NCBI taxonomy): Eukaryota > Metazoa > Chordata > Amphibia > Anura > Dendrobatidae > Phyllobates > Phyllobates terribilis. The sequence continues at coordinate 99,080,995 of NW_027362767.1, read as the reverse complement.
ACTGTTTGTGTTTTATTAATACATTGTGTCTGCGGACAGTGAGCAGTCAACAAACTTATTTGTAAATAGTTTGCACCTATTAAGGTGCCCCTTATTGGTTTTATATGAGCAACATCAGACCACAGAACAAAAACCTGTCCGGTGTGGCACAAGCGGAGGTCCAACTCAGGATCGCCATGCCCTGCAGCCACCCCAGGGCCTACGTGGAGGGTTTGCTTTGGACAGGTCCCTCATGCTGCTGAACTTGCACTTATATAATATTTTCTACTGTTTTCTATGTATACAATGTTTTTATATTTATCTCATATAATCTGCAACGTTCAAGAAAAGTGCCTCCCATAAAGGGAAGATTGTTATTGTTTTGTAAAATATTTTTGAATGTCTGAAATGTACCCTGTCTTTGCTCTATTTCAGCCCGCGGACGTGCTGTGTTTCACCAGGGGGGAATGTGGCGCCCCTGAGGGTTCAGTCGCCACAGGGGTACTGCACCTCAGAACGAGGTGTGGTATCTCCTCTCCCAGGTAAGGAAGGAGTACTACACAGGATTCCAACCACACACTCAACACTGCACCACTCCAGTTCTGTAGGGGGCCTAAAGCACCATAGTGCTGCCCCGGGCCTGAATGGAGGAGTTGGGGGAAACCAAAGTTAGGGGGAACCACGTAGTGAGTGAGGGTGGAGGAAGCACTTTAGTTTAGCACTTAATAGAATCATATATAACTGGAGGCCATTTTAAGAACCGGGTCTTTGGTCGTGGGTCTTTGGGGACGGCACTTCAGCACAAGGCTGCAGCCGCCTCAGGGTCCACGGTTCCCGGTCTCAGGCCTTGAGACGGGGGATTGGGGCAGAGTTATAACTGGCTCTGTCCTCGGTCGGAGTCCAACCAAGAAGGCCCAGGAGGGGAGCAGAGGAGATAGGCTCCACAGGTGAAAGGATCTTCGGGGGTGCTGACGGAGCGGAGTCGCCACCTGCATACCATATTCTGGCCCTGCCAGAGAGACCCTGCCGCAAGAGGGGGTACCGGTCCCCGATTATCTGACTTTGCACTTCACGTCTCTGTCGGAAAAGTCCGGAGGCTTATGTGGATCCCAGGGGGATACGGACGGAGCGGAGGTGCCACCTGTATGCCCTAATCTGAGTTTATCCAGAGGGACCCGGCCTTACGCCACGTTCTCACCACAAGTCACCAAAAAGGGCACCCAGTCAGTCCGGGAACTACACATTACCCACAAGGGACATCGCAGTACCTGTACGGGACTCAGTGGGGGACACAAGGCGGGAGAAGTTCAACAAGAGAGGAACACTTTAGAGCGGGGGGTCCTGTCATGCGCTCCTGAACTACCTGGAGTGTGCTGAACCCCACCCTGGCAGCCGCAGCTCGCCGTGTGACAGCAGAGAGAAGCTCTGAGATGAGAAAGCACCACTGTGAGTAAAGACTTGGATGACTTCAACTACTGCCTCTGTCTGTTCTTTCCTACGCGGCTCTGCACCCGCCAACGCTCCATTCCAAATCCTCTCTACTCTGTCCTGAGGCCCCACTCCACCTGTGGGGAGCAGCACCAACTAAACTGACTGAACATCGGCCTCTGAGGACTGTTGCAGCGCTGGTGGTCCTCACCAGACACCACGGATGGTGTTACGAACATTCCCCTTTTCCCATACACCTTTTTCCCCCTTCCCTTTGCTTTTAAGAGTGACCCCAGGGTACAGGCCCGGGAGCCGGCCACCGCGACATCCCCCAAGGTCAGGCAACAACAAGGCCCAGGCGCCGAATCATCCCCATCCCCTAGGCGCGTCATTATATTTTTTAGATTTTATATACATTCTGGGAAAAAGTGGGGTATATACCGTATACTTTTATATTTTTTCCAAACCTTATCTTGACCTCCACTGTTCCTGTTAACTACCATTTTTTAATTACATGTCGGACTGTGGAGCTGAGGAGAGGGCAACTTATATTTTTGCCACCTCCGGTGAACTTCGGGAACATGACCACCGGAGGCAGCACATGTGCTGATTGAGATCTCAAGAGCCTTTTTCCCCGAAATCCACCGCAGTGAAAACGATAGGAAGTGCGGGGAAACTCCACCGACATTGTCTGCAAGCCCAGAGCCCACCGCAGCCTCACACCACTCAACAGAGTCTCTCCCCACTCCTGCCACTAGCTTCCTGCAGCAGCAACCTTGCCTGCTTGGACCTCGCTCCACCTCAGCAGCCCCTCTCCCCCCGGTAAGCTACATTCGAATTATAAGACACACGCCAATTTCCACCCAAAATTTTGGAGAAAAAAAATGCATCTTATAATCCGAAAAATATGAAATATGCATAAAAATTTTTTTTTGCTATTTATTTTTATTGCTTCCCACAAGGAACTTATTCTGTCTCCATAACTAGGCTGAGTGCGTGGGGCACTTTAGATACCATGTTCCTGGGCTGTCTATGTACCAGTACTCAAGAAGTGATTTCATCAGATAGTTTGACTCAACTGCAGGAATCACGTATGAAGACTCCAGAAGAAGGTTTATTTTCCAGCCAGAAGCGTATCATTAGCTCCGCCCATGGGCGCCCTTGTCAGATAATCGCGGGGCTCCGATGGGTTGGCATGACAGCTGGGGGATCTGCAGGAGACCCCTTTGCTTGTCATTGCTGAACTGCTATGAGCACCCCCCCATTGGTCGGAGCTCATAGCAGATAAGCATTTTTGTTACACATAGCAGGGCTGAAGCCCTCCTGTGTGCAGCACAGGCAATCTAATGATCGCAGCTTCTAGTCTCCCATGGAGACAATTGAAGCCAGTAGAAAGTAAAAAGAAAAAAAGAAGGGGTTTAAAAATATAAAAAAATCTAAAAGTTCAAATCATCCCCTTTCGCCCCATTCAAAATAAAACAATAAAAAAATTAAAAAAATATATATTTGGTATCACCGCATTCAGAATCTATCTATATATAAAAATAATTAATCCGACCGGTAAACGGCGTGACGAGAAAAAAGATCAAAACGCCAGAATTGTGTTTTTTTTTTGGCACCGCAACATTGCAATAACGGGTGATCAAAACATCGTATCTACCTCAAAATGGTGTCAATAAAAATGTCAGCTCAGCGCTCAAAAATTAAGTGATCAGCCGGCCCCAGATCCTGAAAAATGGAGACGCTACGGGTCTCGGAAAATGGCGATTTATTATTTTTTTTTTTTTTTACAAACTTTGGATTTTTTTTACCACTTAAATAAAAAAGAATCTATACATGTTTGATATCTATGAACTCATGATGACCTGGAGAATAATAATGGCAGGTCAGCGTTCAGTGAACACAGTAAAAAAACGCACTTGGAACTTTTTTCCCATTTTCCAGTGCACTATTGGTAAAATCAATGGTGTCGTTCAAAAGTACAACTCGTCCCACAAAAAAACAAGCCCTCACATGGCTATATTGACAGAAAAATAAAAAAGTTATGGCTCTGGGAAGAAGGGGAGCAAAAAACGCAAAAACCCAAGGTGGAAAAGGGGTTAAAGTGTATTGTAAAAGTACATATTTCCTAGGAAGCCCAGCTACATACGGGTACAATCATCCATCATCAACTCAGTCAGTTTGTGGGAAGGTCCATTGAGTTGGAAGAACACCTTCCTCCATTTCCAACCTTTTAAATGCTGCTGTCATGGTTGACAGCAGCATTTAAGAAGTTAAACTGCTGTGATCTGAGCTAGCCCTGATCGCAGCAGTTTGTCTGAGCTGTATAGACATAATCGACAGCTGCACTGTATTGAGCTTGCTCAGCACCTGAGCCCTCTCTATACATGCAGTGCACATATCCACTATCCAATGTATGGATTATGTTGCAAAATTGAAACCAGGGTAGACTGATCCGCCCCAGGCATTGTAGGCCCTGGCAATTGCCCCGGTGTGCCAGGTGCTGGAACCGACTTTAGACACATCTTTCTGGTTGTGCCTAGTTTTGTTATATTTTAGATAGAAATCGACCCATTTAATTAAAAATAATTGGCTAGAAATATTAGTGATGCTAGAAGGTGTTGAGAAAGCAACAGAATCAATGAAAACTGTCAAGAATATAGAAAAAAACAACAACAAAGTTATGAAGTCTCAGGCCCAAAGAAAAAAAAACAATCTGTTGATGTGCTTTTTTAACAGTTGTATTAGTTTTAGAGTAAAAGTAGAAATCGTGGTTACAAATTAGGGATTAAAGAGCAACGATAGAGCACATAATATAGTATCATCTCATGGGTTGCTTTATTGGTATTGTGTCGGGAAAGCCCATGAGTATGAGATAAGTGTTGCACAGCTTCTGGGTACCCACAGTTGCAGTACAAAACTTCACAGAGCAGATTACATGGGATAACAAGCTTTTACTTGCACAGTCACACAGTACTGCACCAGGAAGTAAGAACAAAACAGAAAGTACAAGAGAGACTTTTTTCTTTTACAATACAGTAAACAAGGAAACTTTACACATCGCCATCTACTGTCAGATCAGCATAAAGTCCTCCTTCACACAAACAAAGAAGTCTACAACTGTTGCATATACCAACAATAAGAAGGACAAGTCAAAAAGGAGGTAGATGGTGGACCTAATATAACTTATAAGATCATAGCTTTGGTTGCGAGCAATGGATGTGCGTACATAGTCCATGGTGACAACATTTTAGTAAATTTGCTTGTTGATCTATTAGAATGTTGGCTCATTTTCCATTGATGAAAAATCCATCTATTCTGGATTTCACTTCTTGGATTGAGGATTTTTTCCAAGCTTTCGGGATTATTTGCTTGGCAGCTGAAAAAAAGAAAGGATAAAAGTTTGAATTGAGAGGGTGTAAATTTGGTTGTTTTGAAATGTAAAAGGGTTTCGCAAAGATTTTTAAAGCAATGAATATAAAAAAATAGAAAATGTTAGGCTAGAAATTTGCGACCAGAGTAGAATCAACCTAGGGCAAGACCACCACGTGTGTAGTGTATCACCTTGGGAACCATAACCTTGAAAACGGATGGGGTAATTGAAAATTAAGGGCCTAGAAATTCAGAGAGAGACCGTGCACCATCTTATTAAACCTTTACAGGAGGTTCTGTGGTTAAGGTGTTGATGGAACCATTGAACATGAGGAGACATACAGTAGGACCAGGCCCAATCCTACTCTGCCACCTTTTTGGTTGAGTCTAGATCCAGCTCCTATTTAGTTACATAGGAATAAAGATGATTTATCAAACCTTTTAAAAGAGGGAGTTTAAAAAGATCGACTTAGATTCAGTTAATTTGTACAGTGGGTCATATTGGGAGAGGAGACTCTGTAGAAGTTTCTTTTTGTTATGGTTGCCTTGAGAGTGATGTGTAGACAATGAACTGCAATGGAATAGATGTAAATCCATGGAGATTGTCTCTTCTCTCTATAACGTGTCTAAAATGGCAGGTATGTTTTAGACATAGATTTAAAACAGTACAAACGTGGCAGTGGAAGCTTGGAGTATGTGCTAACTGTAGCGCCGGCATCCCTGCCCTCTGCTAGGCAGGGACGCTGTTCCCCTCACCCCTCTGCTCCGAGCCCGGCGTCCTCTCCCGCTCTGCTGGCAGCGCGCGCTCCTTCCCGGCCACTGTGCTTAGGGCGCGCGCGCGCTCCCTCCCTCTTAAAGGGGCCGCGCGCGCCGTCCTAAGGAGTCCCCGGCCAATGGCCAGAGGACTTCACCATATATAAGGCACCTCCTCCAAAATGGAGGTGCCCAAGCAATGTTGTTGCACTGTTCACTACTCTGCTTCAGCCCTCAGGTCCCGTTGCCTGTTACCTGCCTGTTACCTGCCTGTTACCTGCCAGTTACCTGCCAGTTACCTGCCAGTTTCCTGCCAGCTTGCTGCCTGATTCCTGCCTGTCATCCGCTTACCTGCTTTCTAGCCTGAGGTCCGACGGTCTGCCTTCCGACTCCTGTCAGTCTGTCTATGGACCAGCTTGCCCGCTCACCTGGGAGCGCTCACCTGCTACCTGTCTGTTAGCCTACCTGGAGGCTCCGCCGTCACATGCTGTAACCACCTGCTTATCCAGAGACTCTCGCCTGCTCACCTGGGAGCACTCATCTGCATCCGCCTGTTAGCCTACCTGGAGGCTCCGCCGTCACATGCTCTGACCACCTGCTTATCCAGAGGCTCTCGCCTGCTCACCTGGGAGCACTCATCTGCATCCGCCTGTTAGCCTACCTGGAGGCTCCGCCGTCACATGCTGTGACCACCTGCTTATCCAGAGACTCTCGCCTGCTCACCTGGGAGCACTCATCTGCATCCGCCTGCTAGCCTACCTGGAGGCTCAGCCGTCACAGGTCGTACCTACCCTAAACCCAGAGACTGTCCCGGTCACTTGCTGTGACCTCCTGCCCATTCACCCAGAGACTGCCCCGGTCACTTGCTGTGACCTCCTGCCCGTTCACCCAGAGACTGCCCCGGTCACTTGCTGTGACCTCCTGCCCGTTTACCCAGAGACTGTCCCGGTCACCTGCTGTGACTACCTGCCCGTCTTCCCTGGTCACCACCCGCTTCCTTACAAGGACCGCCGCCTTGTATAGTAGCTCAGAGGTTCCGCCTCCCAGACCCGTTACAGTTTGCTCGGGCCATGGAACCCGGTGGTACCCAAGCTCCCTCGCTCTCGGACCTATGTCATGAACTGTCCCGTCAGAGGTCCCAACAGGAGTCCATCCTGGGTCACCTGCGGAATGTCAACACACGCCTGGACACTCTGACTGCTCCACCAGCAACCACCGCTAGTGTCATGACACGCAACCCGGCAGCGCCGCTGCCCACCAATACCATGGTATCCTGCTCCGGACCCCGGCTTTCTGCACCTCCTCGCTTTGGAGGCGACTCCGCTCAGGCTCGGGGCTTCATAAACCAGTGCACCCTACACTTTGAACTCCTGTCCCACCAGTTTAATTCCGACCGGGCCAAAGTAGCCTTCATCATGTCCCATCTCACGGGGGAGGCACTGGCTTGGCTGAATCCTCTATGGGAGAGAGGAGACCCCCTGGTGTCTGACTTGCCTGCCTTTCTCACGGCTTTCCGGAAAGTCTTCGACGAACCCGGACGGAAGACCTCATCCGCATCGTCTCTGCTACGCCTCTGTCAGGGAAGTCTCACCGTGGGCCAATATGCCATACGGTTCCGTACCCTTGCCTCGGAGCTGGCCTGGGATAACGATGCTCTGGTATCTGTCTTCTGGGAGGGTCTGTCCGGCCGTATTAAAGATGAACTCGCCGGTCGGGACATTCCTACCACTCTCGATGATTTAATAACTCTTGCCACCCGGATTGACCTACGGTTCCAGGAGCGTGCCAAAGAGGTCACCCGTGAGAGGAGGTTTCCACGTCTAGCTCCTTCCTTCCAGAAACCCGTCACTCCCTCCGTTTCTCCCCAGGTACACCCTCCTGAGCCTATGCAGGTCGACCAGACCAAGATGGTCAAAACCCGTCAGGACTTACGCCGTGCCGAGGGGAGCTGCTTCTACTGTGGCAGTAAGGAGCACCGGATCCGTACCTGCCCGGAGAGGTCGGGAAACGCCTGTGTCTAGGTTCGCTCAGAGAGGTCGACCTAGACAAGAATAAATCCTCTCCATCTCTGCTGCTGTCAGTCTCAATCGTCTGCGGGGAGAACCGTTATTTCGAACTAGCCCAACTTGACTCTGGAGCAGCCGGGAATCTTATTTCACAGTCCCTGGTAGAGAAATACCGCATCCCCACCAAACCTCTGGCTGTACCCTTGTCTGTTGCTGCCGTGGATGGGGGCCTCTTACCACGTCCCATCCAACTCATCACCGAATCCATTACTCTGCAGGTGGGAATGCTGCATTCTGAGAGTATCTCCGTTCATGTTCTGCCTGGACTCTCTCACGCCCTCTTGCTAGGCCTACCTTGGCTCCAGAGACATGCACCCGTGCTTGACTGGCAGACCGGAGAAGTCCTTCGCTGGGGACAGGACTGTCATAAGACTTGTCTGGTTCCCGTCCATCCCGTCCGTCCTTCTCCTACCCCAGCTAATCTACCTGGACTTCCGATTCCTTATTGGTCATATGCTGATGTCTTTAATAAAAAGGAGGCAGAGACACTACCCCCTCATAGACCATACGACTGCCCTATCGACCTGTTACCCGGTACTACTCCTCCCCGTGGGCGTATTTACCCATTGTCCGCTGCTGAGACCCGGTCTATGTCCGAGTATATTGAGGAGAATCTGGCCCGGGGATTTATCCGGAAATCTACCTCCCCGGCGGGAGCAGGCTTCTTCTTTGTTAAAAAGAAGGACGGCTCTCTCCGTCCCTGCATAGACTATAGAGGCCTAAACCAGATCACGGTGAAGAATAAGTACCCCCTTCCGCTCATTCCGGAATTATTTGATCGTCTGAGGGGGGCTAGAATCTTCACCAAACTGGACCTTTGTGGGGCGTACAACCTGGTTCGTATCCGTCAGGGGGATGAATGGAAGACGGCATTCAACACCTGGGACGGCCACTACGAATATCTGGTAATGCCCTTCGGTCTCTGTAACGCTCCCGCCGTCTTTCAAGAGTTGGTCAATGACATCTTTCGGGACCTTCTCTACTCCTGCGTGGTGGTGTACCTGGACGACATCTTGGTCTTCTCTCCGGATCTCCAGACTCACCGGAGGGATGTTCGTCAGGTCCTGCTCAGGCTCAGGCAGAACCACCTCTTCGCTAAATATGAGAAGTGCCTCTTTGAGCAGACCTCGCTTCCGTTTTTGGGCTACATAATTTCTCAGACCGGCCTACGAATGGATCCTGAGAAACTGTCTGCCATCGAGAAGTGGCCTCGACCGGAGGGGTTGAAGGCCATTCAGCGGTTCCTGGGCTTCGCCAACTACTACCGCCTCTTCATACCGCACTTCTCTTCCCGGACTGCCCCAATTTCCGCGCTCACCCGTAAGGGCACTAATCCCAGAGAGTGGCCGCCCGAAGCAGAGGAGGCCTTTCTTTCCTTAAAACAGGCCTTCTCTTCCGCCCCGGTGCTGCATCGCCCTGATGGCAACAAGCAGTTCTTCCTGGAGGTTGACGCCTCCTCCTCTGGAGCCGGAGCGGTACTTACCCAAAAATCGTCTTCCGGGAGAATGGTAACTTGTGGCTTCTTCTCCAAACTCTTCTCCTCTTCTGAGCGCAACTATTCCATAGGAGATCGAGAGTTATTGGCCATCAAGCTGGCATTGGAGGAGTGGCGTTACCTGCTCGAAGGGGCTCTTCACCCGGTAATAATTTACACTGACCACAAGAACTTGGCTTACCTCCAGCATGCCCAGAGACTTAACCCGCGCCAAGCCCGGTGGTCCTTGTTTTTTGCTCGCTTTGATTTTGTTCTTCATTTTCGCCCGGCTGACAAAAACATCAAGGCGGACGCCTTATCCCGATCCTTTCTGGTGTCTGATCTCGAGGAAGAACCGAAACACATCATCGATCCCGCCAGAGTAATGCAGGTGGCTCCCGTGAGTCTAAATCGTCTCCCTCCCGGTAAGACGTTCGTATCAGTACCTGATCGGGAGAAGATCCTACACTGGGGTCACTCGTCTAAACTAGCTGGCCACGCCGGTCAGAAAAAGACCCTCCAGCTTATTACCCGGCACTACTGGTGGCCTACCCTGCACAAGGACATAATAGACTTTGTTTCTGCCTGTGTGTCCTGCGCCCGCAACAAGGTTCCGAGACATCTGCCTGCCGGTCGCCTCCTTCCGCTTCCAGTACCTGCTGCCCCCTGGCAGCATATAGCAATGGACTTTATAACTGATCTCCCCGTCTCTGCCGGTTGTACGGTCATTTGGGTGGTCGCTGACCGCTTTTCCAAGATGGCTCATTTCGTTCCCCTGCCAGGCCTCCCGTCTGCACCCGAGCTGGCTAAAGACTTTGTCCGCCACATCTTCCGTCTTCATGGACTGCCCCTCCACATAGTGTCGGATCGTGGGGTACAGTTCACCTCACGCTTCTGGAGAGCCACTTGTAAACTGCTAGACGTCACCCTGGACTTCTCCTCCGCTTACCACCCACAGTCTAATGGTCAAGTGGAGCGGATCAATCAGAACCTGACCAGTTACCTCCGGCACTTCGTTAATGCCCACCATTCAGACTGGGTGGATCTCCTGCCATGGGCCGAATTTTCTTACAGCAATCACGAGAGCGAATCTTCCTCCAAATCCCCGTTTTTTGTAGTCTTCGGTCAGCATCCTCGGATCCCATTTCCCGTCTCCACCTCGGTGGACAATCCGGCTGCGGAATCTCTTGTTAACAAATTTTCCTCCATATGGGAGAGTACCCGGTCCGCACTCCTTCTGTCATCCGAGCGTATGAAAAGACATGCTGACAAAAAACGTCTGGATCCTCCTCAATTCCGTCCAGGGGATAAGGTCTGGCTCTCGTCCAAGTATGTCCGGCTCAAGATTCCTTCCTATAAGTTAGGGCCTCGGTTCATCGGTCCTCTGGAGGTCATCAGTCAGATCAACCCGGTGGCCTATAAATTGAAACTCCCGGCCAACTTGCGGATCCCTAACTCCTTCCATGTATCTCTCCTCAAACCTGTGGTACTTAACTCCTTTTCCAAGTCTACAGGTACGCCTCCTGCTCCGGTTTCCGCTGAAAACGAATTTGAGGTAGAGAACATTCTGGCCACCAAAAGGGTAAGAGGGAAGACCTTTTTTCTAATAGATTGGAAGGGGTTTGGTCCTGAAGAGAGAACGTGGGAGCCCCGGGAGAACATCCATGCCCCTCTCATCCTAGCTAAATTTCTCTCTGGCCTAAAAAAGGGGGGGCCTAAAGGGGGGGGGGGTACTGTAGCGCCGGCGTCCCTGCCCTCTGCTAGGCAGGGACGCTGTTCCCCTCACCCCTCTGCTCCGAGCCCGGCGTCCTCTCCCGCTCTGCTGGCAGCGCACGCTCCTTCCCGGCCACTGTGCTTAGGGCACGCGCGCGCACGCTCCCTCCCTCTTAAAGGGGCCGCACGCGCCATCCTAAGGAGTCCCCGGCCAATGGCTGGAGGACTTCACCATATATAAGGCACCTCCTCCAAAATGGAGGTGCCCGAGCAATGTTGTTGCACTGGTCACTACTCTGCTTCAGCCCTCAGGTCCCGTTGCCTGTTACCTGCCTGTTACCTGCCAGTTACCTGCCAGTTACCTGCCAGTTTCCTGCCAGCTTGCTGCCTGATTCCTGCCTGTCATCCGCTTACCTGCTTTCTAGCCTGAGGTCCGACGGTCTGCCTTCCGACTCCTGTCAGTCTGTCTATGGACCAGCTTGCCCGCTCACCTGGGAGCGCTCACCTGCTACCTGTCTGTTAGCCTACCTGGAGGCTCCGCCGTCACATGCTGTGACCACCTGCTTATCCAGAGACTCTCGCCTGCTCACCTGGGAGCACTCATCTGCATCCGCCTGTTAGCCTACCTGGAGGCTCCGCCGTCACATGCTGTGACCACCTGCTTATCCAGAGACTCTCGCCTGCTCACCTGGGAGCACTCATCTGCATCCGCCTGTTAGCCTACCTGGAGGCTCCGCCGTCACATGCTGTGACCACCTGCTTATCCAGAGACTCTCGCCTGCTCACCTGGGAGCACTCATCTGCATCCGCCTGCTAGCCTACCTGGAGGCTCAGCCGTCACAGGTCGTACCTACCCTATACCCAGAGACTGTCCAGGTCACTTGCTGTGACCTCCTGCCCGTTCACCCAGAGACTGCCCCGGTCACTTGCTGTGACCTCCTGCCCGTTCACCCAGAGACTGCCCCGGTCACTTGCTGTGACCTCCTGCCCGTTTACCCAGAGACTGTCCCGGTCACCTGCTGTGACTACCTGCCCGTCTTCCCTGGTCACCACCCGCTTCCTTACAAGGACCGCCCCCTTGTATAGTAGCTCAGAGGTTCCGCCTCCCAGACCCGTTACACTAACATAGTTTGTGTCGGCTACAAAACACGCCTGAAAAATTACTTTAAGGACACTCCCATCATTCCCCCTCTGCATTTGAGCTCTGTGACGTCTCAGCGCAGAGTGCACGATGACATCACTACAGCGCGCCCTCTGTCCTGAGCAGTGCAGAGGGTCAGAAGACAGGAGACTGCAGAGACAGGAGCAGCAGGGGAACCGGGAGAAGTACTTGTTTATTTATTTTTAAGCTATGGAGCACTATATGGGACCCATTATACTGAATGGAGCACTATATGGGACCCATTATACTTAATGGAGCACTATATGGGACCCATTATACTGTATGGAGCAATATATGGGGCCCATTATACTGTATGGAGCAATATACGGGGCCCATTATACTGAATGGAGAAATATATGGGGCCTATTGAACTGAATGGATGAATATATGGGACCCGTTATACTGTATGGAGTAATATATGGGGCCCATTATACTGTATGGAGCAATATATGGGGCCTATTAAACTGAATCAATGAATACATGGGGCCCATTATACTGAATGGAGCAATATATGGGGCCCATTATACTGTATGGAGGACTATATGGGGCCCATTATACTGTATGGAGCAATATGCAATATATGGGGCCCATTATACTGTATGGAGCAATATATGAGGCCTATTAAACTGAATGGATGAATATATGGGGCCCATTATACTGTATGGAGCAATATGCAATATATGGGGCCCATTATACTGTATGGAGCAATATATGGGGCCCATTATACTGAATGGATGAATATATGGGGCCCATTATACTGAATGGAGGAATATATGGGGCCCATTTTACTGAATGCAGGAATATATTGGGCCCATTATACTGAATGAAGCAATATATGGGGCCCATAATACTGTATGTAGGTCTATGTTGTACCTATAATACTGTATGAAGGACTATGTGGTGCCCATTATTCTGTATGAAGGACTATATGGGGCCCATTATTCTGTATGGAGGACTATGTGGTGCCCATTATTCTGTATGAAGGACTATGTGGGGCCCATTATTCTGTATGGAGGACTATGTGGTGCCCATAATACTGTATGGAGGACTATGTGGTGCCAATTATTCCATATGAAGGACTATGTGGGGCCCATTATTCTGTATGGAGGACTATGTGGTGCCCATAATACTGTATGGAGGACTATATGGGGCCCATTATACTGTATGGAGCAATATATAGTGCCAATTATACTGTATGGAGCAATATATGGGGCCCATTATACTGTATGGAGGACTATATGGGGCCCATTATACTGTATGGAGCAATATATGGGGCCTATTAAGCTGAATGGATGAATATATGGGACCCATTATACTGAATGGAGCAATATATGGGGCCTATTAAACTGAATGGATGAATATATGGGGCCCATTATACTGTATGGAGCAATATATGGGGCCCATTATACTGTATGGAGGACTATATGGGACCCATTATACTGAATGGAGCAATATATGGGGCCCATTATACTGTATGGAGCAATATATGGGGCCCATTATACAGTATGGAGCAATATATGGGGCCCATTATACTGTATGGAGGACTATATGGGACCCATTATGCTGTGAGGAGCACTGTATGGGGCCTATTAAACTGAATCTATGAATATATGTGGTCCATTATACTGAATGGAGCACTATATGGGCCCCTTATACTGAATGGAGCAATATATGGGACCCATTATACTGAATGGAGCACTATATGGGACCCATTATACTGAATGGAGCACTATATGGGACCCATTATACTGAATGGATCACTATATGGGACCCATTATACTGAATAAAGCAATATATGGGGCCCATTATACTGTATGGAGCAATATATGGGGCCCATTATACTGTATGGAGCAATATATGGGGCCTATTAAACTGAATCAATGAATATATGTGGCCCATTATACTGAATGGAGCACTATATGGGCCCCTTATACTGAATGGAGGAATATATGGGGCCCATTATACTGAATGGAAGAATATATGGGGACCATTATACTGAATGGAGGAATATATGGGGCCCATTATACTGAATGGAGGAATATATGGGGCCCATTATACTGAATAGAAGAATATAGGGGGCCCATTATACTGAATGGAATAATATATGGGGCCCATTATACTGAATGGAGGAATATATGGGGCCCATTATACTGAATGGAGCAATATATGGGGCCCATAATACTGTATGGAGGACTATGTGGTGCCCATAATACTGTATGGAGGACTATGTTGTACCTATAATACTGTATGCAGTACTATGTTGTACCTATAATACTGTATGGAGGACTATGTGGACCCATTATACTGTATGGAGGACTATGTGGTGCCCATAATACTGTATGGAGGACTATGTGGTGCCCATAATACTGTATGGAGGACTATGTGGTGTCCATAATACTGTATGGAGGACTATGTGGGGCCATTATTCTATATGGAGGACTATGTGGTGCCCATAATACTGTGTGGAGGACTATGTGGGCCCATTATACAGTATGGAGGACTATGTGGTGCCCATAATACTGTATGGAGGACTATGTTGTGCCCATAATACTGTATGGAGGTCTATGTTGTACCTATAATACTGTATGGAGGACTATGTGGTGCCCATTATTCTGTATGAAGGACTCTGTGGGGCCCATTATTCTGTATGGAGGACTATGTGGTGCCCATAATACTGTATGGAGGACTATGTGGTGCCAATTATTCCGTATGAAGGACTATGTGGGCCCATTATTCTGTATGGAGGACTATGTGGTGCCCATAATACTGTATGGAGGACTATGTGGGGCCCATTATACTGTATGGAGGACTATGTGGGCCCATTATACTGTATGGAAGACTATGTGGTGCCCATAATACTGTATGGAAGACTATGTGGTGCCCATAATACTGTATGGAGTGTAACATACCTGGCGGCGTCCTTGCATGGTGGTCCATCTCCCACTGTGCAAGAGGGCGCACTTGATCTCCTGTCCAGAATGTCTCTCTGGCTTCCCTCCATGCTGTCTGTTTGTGTCTGTTTCTGCTGCTTAAGGGCGGCGCCCGATCACTTCCTGCCTTTTGTACCTGCTGTGGGTCACACCCCTTGTGCGTCCTCAGCCTATTGCTGTCTGTCACTTGGTATATAGCTCAGCAGCTCCCTTCTATCCCTGCCTGAGCATAGTGTTTTCCTTCAGTGTGTGCTTGCACTCTGAAGGTGCCAGGTCCCGTCTCTTGTCTCCTGCTTTTTGTATCAGTTCCCGTGTCTGAACTGAGTCCTGTATGTCTCCTGCTTTGCGGTATCAGCTCCCGTGTCTGTACTGAGTCCTTTCTGTGTTCTCTTGTCTGTCCTGTCTGAACACGCTCCTAGCCTGTTCCTCCTGCCTTCTAGGGGCCGATTACCTAGACCCGTTCCTGTATCTTGTCTGACCTGTCTGTACTCGCTCCTAGCCTGTTCCTCTCGCCTTCTAGTGGCCGATTTCCTAGACCCGCTCCTGTGTCTGGTCTGTCCTGTCTGAACACGCTCCTAGCCTGTTCCTCCTGCCTTCTAGGGGCCGATTACCTAGACCCGTTCCTGTATCTTGTCTGACCTGTCTGTACTCGCTCCTAGCCTGTTCCTCTCGCCTTCTAGTGGCCGATTTCCTAGACCCGCTCCTGTGTCTGGTCTGTCCTGTCTGAACACGCTCCTTGCCTGTTCGTTCCGCCTTTTAGTGGCCGTTTTCCTAGACCCGCTCCTGTGTCTGGTCTGTCCTGTCTGAACACGCTCCTTGCCTGTTCGTTCCGCCTTCTAGTGGCCGATTTCCTAGACCCGCTCCTGTGTCTGGTCTGTCCTGTCTGAACACGCTCCTTGCCTGTTCGTCCCGCCTCTCTGGGGGCCGTATTCCCAGACCCGCTCCTGTATCCCTCTGCAGTGTCGGTCTCCTCCGTACACTCAGTTCCAGTCTGAACTCTCTCCTGTCCTTTACCTGTTTTGCCTCTATGTCCGTTCCCTTCCTTTTTCTGCAGAGTCTGAACTCGTACCTAACTCCTGCTTGTTGTCTCTGCAAGTACTGTGTGAGTATCTGGCTCTGTCTTTCCCTTCCTGTCTGTTCTGTGTGAACAGAGCCCTGTCCTCCCTGCTCAGCCTTGTCTGCACTCTAGCTGTGCTTGCCTGTAACCCTCTGCCTGTATTGTTCCTGAGTCCCGGTGTGTACTGGGTCCTATTCCGCCTGTGTTCCTACCTGCAAGTGCCTTCCTGTCTGCACTCTAGCTGTGCTTGCCTTTACCCCCCTGCCTGCATACCCGCCTGCCTGCATACCAGTCGTGCCTGCCTATACCCTCCAGTCTGTGTGCCAGCCTACCAGCCTGTTCCTGTATTCCCCTGTGTGGGTCAACAGCCGTGTCCGGGGTCTGTCCTGGAGTAGCACCTGGTCCCTCTGCTCGGTTCCTCCTTGGTGCACTGGCGTCGTATGCCGTCGTGCGACCCTGGTCGGATCGGGTGAATACTTAGTCACGCCCCTCCAGGCATTCACTCTCCGGCACGGTCCAGTGGAATCACTACCAATCACACGCACACGCCGCTTAGCCCGGGCGTGTGCATAACAGCATGCTCAGGCCATGGTTCCCGTTGAGCCCCACGGCCTTCGCTCTTTGAGAAGTTTTTCCAGCGAATACATGCATTAAAATAAAATAAATAAATTTTTTTCCCCCTTTAGCTGACTTCCAGGCGAGTTACGCACCCGTCCAGATGGATCTATCAGCCCTCGTTCCTGCGGATCCGCCACGTTACTATGGGGATCCAAGACAGTGTCGTGCATTTGTGGAGCAATGCATGCTACACTTTAAGGCCTACCCTCTCTATTTTCCTTCCGATTGGGCTAAAGTGGCCTTTATGATTGACTACCTAGCGGGTGATGCCTTGAAATGGGTCACCCCCCTATGGGAAGCATGGGATCCTGTCATCCTTGACCTGCAGGCCTTCCTGGTGGCCTTTCGTATGGTCTTCGAGGACCCTAACTCTGAAGCCCCTGCTGAAGCTTCACTTCCCAATATCCCGGAGCAGCCCCGACGGGTAATGTGTGTGGGTAGCGCAATAGTCCTCCAGCCCAATGAGACTACTGCCCACCCAGAATCCTCACAGGGTGACTACGCTTTCCGGAATACTTCTCTCAACCTCAAGAGGCAGTCCAGACGTGCTAGACTTAGAGGCAAGCCGTCACGCCAGGGTCTGTCCTCCCTGAGACCTCCTGACCCCAGCCTTGGAGTCCCTACTGAAGCTTCATCTCCCTGTATCCCGGAGAAACCCCAATGGGTAATGTGCGTGGGTAGTGCACCAGTTCTCCTGGCCGAAGAGACTTCTGCCCATCCAGACTCCACACAGGAGAACTTCCTGCACCCGGCATCAGATGCTTCTTTCTCTTTAACCGGTGTGCATGTCCAAGGATGCTCCAAAGCTGTGGTTACCTCAGAGTCTGTGCACCTCTACTACCTGGCGGAGGATCCCCTGTTGCCTCCTGAACCCTCCGGGATACCACTCGATGACAAATGGAGAGAGACTTCTCTACACCCGGTACTCAATACTTTGTCCGCTTCGTCCTGTGAGCCTGACAATGGGTACCCCAAAGTGGTAGTTACCTCCGAGTCTCTACACCCCTCCGACCAGGCGGAGGATCTCCAGTTGTCTCCTGAACCCTTCGGGGTGCTACCTGGTAGCGAAAGGACAGAGACTTTCCTATACTCTGTACCTGATACCTCGCTCGCTTCGTCCAGTGAGTCCAACTTAGTGTACTCCGAAGCAGAGGTTACTCCTGAGTCTCTACACCCCTCCGACCAGGCGGAGGACCTCCAGTTGTGTTCAGAATCCTTCGGGGTGCCACCTGGTGGTGAATGGACAGAGACTTTCCTATATCCTGGATCTGATACCTCGCTTGCTTCGTCCAGTGAGTCCGACCTAGTGTACTCTGAAGCAGAGGTTACCCGTGAGTCTCTACACCCCTCTGACCAGGCGGAGGACCGCCAGCTGTCTCCAGAACCCTTCGGGGTGCCACCTGGTGGTGAATGGACAGAGACTTTCCTATACTCGGTACCCGATACCTCGCCTGCTTCCTCCAGTGAGTCCGACCTAGTGTACTCTGAAGCAGAGGTTACCCGTGAGTCTCTACACCCCTCTGACCAGGCGGAGGACCGCCAGCTGTCTCCAGAACCCTTCGGGGTGCCACCTGGTGGTGAATGGACAGAGACTTTCCTATACTCAGTACCCGATACCTCGCCTGCTTCCTCCAGTGAGTCCGACCTAGTGTACTCTGAAGCAGTTGTTTTCTCTGAGCCTCTGCACTCTTCTGACCCGGCGGAGGACCTCCAGTTGTTTCCTGAATCCTCCGGGATACCACCAGATAACAAAGAGACAGTGACTTTTCCTCATTATGTACGTGATAACCCGTCTATTTCTTCCTGTGAGCTTGACAAGATGTACCTCGAAGCAGAGATTACCCTTAAGTCTCTGTCCCCCTCCAATCCAGTGAACGACTGGCCCTCGAATTCCCTGCGGAAGATTCTGGCAGGCCTGAAGAAGAGGGGGCGTAAGGGGGGAGGTACTGTAACATACCTGGCGGCGTCCTTGCATGGTGGTCCATCTCCCACTGTGCAAGAGGGCGCACTTGATCTCCTGTCCAGAATGTCTCTCTGGCTTCCCTCCATGCTGTCTGTTTGTGTCTGTTTCTGCTGCTTAAGGGCGGCGCCCGATCACTTCCTGCCTTTTGTACCTGCTGTGGGTCACACCCCTTGTGCGTCCTCAGCCTATTGCTGTCTGTCACTTGGTATATAGCTCAGCAGCTCCCTTCTATCCCTGCCTGAGCATAGTGTTTTCCTTCAGTGTGTGCTTGCACTCTGAAGGTGCCAGGTCCCGTCTCTTGTCTCCTGCTTTTTGTATCAGTTCCCGTGTCTGAACTGAGTCCTGTATGTCTCCTGCTTTGCGGTATCAGCTCCCGTGTCTGTACTGAGTCCTTTCTGTGTTCTCTTGTCTGTCCTGTCTGAACACGCTCCTAGCCTGTTCCTCCTGCCTTCTAGGGGCCGATTACCTAGACCCGTTCCTGTATCTTGTCTGACCTGTCTGTACTCGCTCCTAGCCTGTTCCTCTCGCCTTCTAGTGGCCGATTTCCTAGACCCGCTCCTGTGTCTGGTCTGTCCTGTCTGAACACGCTCCTAGCCTGTTCCTCCTGCCTTCTAGGGGCCGATTACCTAGACCCGTTCCTGTATCTTGTCTGACCTGTCTGTACTCGCTCCTAGCCTGTTCCTCTCGCCTTCTAGTGGCCGATTTCCTAGACCCGCTCCTGTGTCTGGTCTGTCCTGTCTGAACACGCTCCTTGCCTGTTCGTTCCGCCTTTTAGTGGCCGTTTTCCTAGACCCGCTCCTGTGTCTGGTCTGTCCTGTCTGAACACGCTCCTTGCCTGTTCGTTCCGCCTTCTAGTGGCCGATTTCCTAGACCCGCTCCTGTGTCTGGTCTGTCCTGTCTGAACACGCTCCTTGCCTGTTCGTCCCGCCTCTCTGGGGGCCGTATTCCCAGACCCGCTCCTGTATCCCTCTGCAGTGTCGGTCTCCTCCGTACACTCAGTTCCAGTCTGAACTCTCTCCTGTCCTTTACCTGTTTTGCCTCTATGTCCGTTCCCTTCCTTTTTCTGCAGAGTCTGAACTCGTACCTAACTCCTGCTTGTTGTCTCTGCAAGTACTGTGTGAGTATCTGGCTCTGTCTTTCCCTTCCTGTCTGTTCTGTGTGAACAGAGCCCTGTCCTCCCTGCTCAGCCTTGTCTGCACTCTAGCTGTGCTTGCCTGTAACCCTCTGCCTGTATTGTTCCTGAGTCCCGGTGTGTACTGGGTCCTATTCCGCCTGTGTTCCTACCTGCAAGTGCCTTCCTGTCTGCACTCTAGCTGTGCTTGCCTTTACCCCCCTGCCTGCATACCCGCCTGCCTGCATACCAGTCGTGCCTGCCTATACCCTCCAGTCTGTGTGCCAGCCTACCAGCCTGTTCCTGTATTCCCCTGTGTGGGTCAACAGCCGTGTCCGGGGTCTGTCCTGGAGTAGCACCTGGTCCCTCTGCTCGGTTCCTCCTTGGTGCACTGGCGTCGTATGCCGTCGTGCGACCCTGGTCGGATCGGGTGAATACTTAGTCACGCCCCTCCAGGCATTCACTCTCCGGCACGGTCCAGTGGAATCACTACCAATCACACGCACACGCCGCTTAGCCCGGGCGTGTGCATAACATGGAGGACTATGTGGTGCCCATAATACTGTATGGAGGACTATGTGGGCCCATTATACTGTATGGAGGACTATGTGGTGCCCATAATACTGTACGGAGGAATATGTGGTGCCCATAATACTGTATGGAGGACTATGTGGTGCCCATAATACTGTATGGAGGACTATGTGGGGCCATTATTCTGTATGGAGGACTATATGGGGCCCATTATACTGTATGGAGAAATATATAGGGCCAATTATACTGTATGGAGCAATATATGGGGCCCATTATACTGTATGGAGGACTATATGGGGCCCATTATACTGTATGGAGGACTATATGGGACCCATTATGCTGAATGGAGCAATACATGAGGCCCATTATACAGTATGGAGCAATATATGGGGCCCAATATACTGTATGGGGGACTATATGGGACCCATTATGCTGTGAGGAGCAATATATGGGGCCCATTATTGTATGGAGGACTATATGGGGCCCATTATACTGTATGGAGGACTATATGGGGCCCATTATACTGAATGGAGCACTATATGGGCCCCTTATACTGAATGGAGCAATATATGGGACCCATTATACTGAATGGAGCACTATATGGGACCCATTATACTGAATGGAAGAATATATGGGGCCCATTATACTGAATGGAGGAATATATGGGGCCCATTATAGTGAATGGAGGAATTTATGGGGCCCATTATACTGAATGGAAGAATATATGGGGCCCATTATACTGAATGGAAGAATATATGGGGCCCATTATACTGAATGGAGGAATATATGGGGCCCATTATACTGTATGGAGCAATATATGGGGCCCATAATACTGTATGTAGGTCTATGTTGTACCTATAATACTGTATGGAGGACTATGTGGTGCCCATAATACTGTATGGAGGACTATGTTGTACCTTTAATACTGTATGGAGGACTATGTTGTACCTATAATACTGTGTGGAGGACCATGTGGACCCATTATACTGTATGGAGGACTATGTGGTGTCCATAATACTGTATGGAGGACTATGTAGTGCCCATAATACTGTATGGAGGACTATGTGGTGCCCATAATACTGTATGGAGGACTATGTGGTGCCCATAATACTGTATGGAGGACTATGTGGTGCCCATAATACTGTATGGAGGACTATGTGGGGCCATTATTCTATATGGAGGACTATGTGGTGCCCATAATACTGTATGGAGGACTATGTGGGCCCATTATACAGTATGGAGGACTATGTGGTGCCCATAATACTGTATGGAGGACTATGTGGTGCCCATAATACTGTATGGAGGTCTATGTTGTACCTATAATACTGTATGGAAGACTATGTGGTGCCCATTATTCTGTATGAAGGACTCTGTGGGGCCTATTATACTGTATGGAGGACTATGTGGGCCCGTTATACTGTATGGAGGACTATGTGGGCCCATTATACTGTATGGAGGACTATGTGGTGCCCATAATACTGTACGGAGGACTATGTGGTGCCCATAATACTGTATGGAGGACTATGTGGTGCCCATAATACTGTATGGAGGACTATGTGGTGCCCATAATACTGTATGGAGGACTATGTGGTGCCCATTATACTGTATGGAGGACTATGTGGGGCCATTATTCTATATGGAGGACTATGTGGTGCCCATAATACTGTATGGAGGACTATGTGGGCCCATTATACAGTATGGAGGACTATGTGGTGCCCATAATACTGTATGGAGGACTATGTGGGGCCATTATTCTATATGGAGGACTATGTGGTGCCCATAATACTGTATGGAGGACTATGTGGGCCCATTATACAGTATGGAGGACTATGTGGTGCCCATAATACTGTATGGAGGACTATGTGGTGCCCACAATACTGTATGGAGGACTATGTGGTGCCCATAATACTGTATGGAGGACTATGTGGGCCATTATTCTATATGGAGGACTATGTGGTGCCCATAATACTGTATGGAGGACTATGTGGGGCCATTATTCTGTATGGAGGACTATGTGGTGCTCATAATACTGTATGGAGGACTATGTGGTGCCCATAATACTGTATGGAGGACTATGTGGGGCCATTATTCTATATGGAGGACTATGTGGTGCCCATAATATTGTATGGAGGACTATGTGGGGCCATTATTTTGTATGGAGGACTATATAGGAGGAAAATGACTTTTGTAAAGGATGCACTACTGAGGGCAGTTTATACTGCTAGGGTACATTTGTCAATATCCCTTTACCTCTAATACTACAAGTACTGAAACCTGTGGACCATAGATGACCTGAATCCCCTCTGCTGTATGGTATTGTAGAATTTAGAAAAGATATCACTCAAGTAGTGTAATGTAAGTGAAATCTTTGGCCTTGTACTATATATATATATATATATATATATATATATATATATTATATATATATATATATATTTCTCTGCTGTATCTGCGCATCATGATTCGTGGTTTGTGTTAAAGGGGCCCACTGAGACTCTTTCGTCTGGGGCCAATGAAAACCTGGAGCCGACTCTGGTTCAGAAACTGAAAACGACCTGGTGTTAGCCTTACCTTGTGAGGTGGATCCACAAAGACCCAGGTACAGGTGGGCACATGGGCCCCGGGCGTTGGTGCAGCAGACTTGAAGGCATAGGTGTGCGTCTTGGTGGGCCTTACTGTAAAAAGAATTAGGGAGATGATGTCACTGAGCCATGCTGGGTAACCTGCAAAACCCGACGTGGAGCACAACACAGGGCAGCAGACTAAGGTGAAGGAAGCAGAGTCCGGGATACCTGGGACAGGTGTGTAACACCTGGTAGAAGGAAGTAAAGCGCATGTCACTTCTTCGAGGTGGCTCCTGATGGAATCCACTCTTGGCCAACTTTGTCAATCAAGAGGCTGAAAAGGAACAAAACTCTTGCAAAATGTTTCAAAAACTCTTCAAAACCACTTTAGGAAACAAAATCTCCTCCAAAATCTCTGTAAGTGTACATGCGCACAACATCTTTTTAGTGGACACCGCCTGGAAACTGTAAAAGCACTAAAAAACCCATAAAAAATAATGATCATATGTATAGCAATGTCAAAACGACGTGTGTATATGTTGTGTTTTTTTTTTTTTTTACTTCTTCTAACATCTTCAGAATTCGAAAGCCGTGCTAAACGAAGTGACCGGTGCATTCTTCAGGCGGCTTCGGCTTGGAAGCTGCTGCTTATTTTATATACAGAATATGAAAAAAAGACACTTGTGACAAAGCCTTTGCAAAAGACGTCCGAGCAGACACTTCCAGGAGAACACCACCGGCAATTCCCTGGATCGTCTTCCTACTACACAGAAACGATGCAGATACGACTTTCACATGAGCCCATCTACCTCGGTGTGCAATAACAGCTGCTCCTGTGCTGTCTGGGAGGCAGCAGGTTAATACCTGTCCTTATTCAGGCTCCTTCCATCCTTTATGATTAGACAGGCATCCAGTGTGTAATGAGCTGTCATTCTCCGGCCCACAGGCCTCCATCTTTATTTTATATTGCACGTATCATTGCCATAGATTAGGTTCTGATCATTTCTCTTCTCTGCACATAATCTCACAGATTTATACAGTTTATACATACTTTTGTGTCCAGACATCCCAGAATATCTGTATTGTGGGGTGGGCAGTATTACTGCTGTATTGTGGGGTGGGTGGTATTACTGCTGTATTCTGGGGTGGGTGGTATTACTGCTGTATTGTGTGGTGGGCAGTATTACTGCTGTATTCTAGGGTGGGCAGTATTACTGCTGTATTCTGGGGTGGGCGGTATTACTGCTGTATTCTGGGGTGGGCGGTATTACTGCTGTATTCTGGGGTAGGCGGTATTACTGCTGTATTGTGTGGTGGGCAGTATTACTGCTGTATTCTGGGGTGGGCAGTATTACTGCAGTATTGTGGGGTGAGCAGTATTACTGCTGTATTGTGGGTTGAGCAGTATTACTGCTGTATTGTGTGGTGAGCGGTATTACTGCTGTGTTGTGGGGTGAGCAGTATTACTGCTGTATTCTGGGGTGGGTGGTATTACTGCTGTATTCTGGGGTAGGCGGTATTACTGCAGTATTGTGGGTTGAGCAGTATTACTGCTGTATTGTGTGGTGAGCAGTATTACTGCTGTGTTGTGGGGTGAGCAGTATTACTGCTGTATTCTGGGGTGGGTGGTATTACTGCTGTATTCTGGGGTAGGCGGTATTACTGCAGTATTGTGGGGTGAGCGGTATTACTGCTGTATTGTGGGGTGGGCGGTATTACTGCTGTATTGTGGGGTGGGCGGTATTACTGCTGTATTGTGGGGTGGGCAGTATTACTGCTCTATTGTGGGGTGGGCAGTATTACTGCTGTATTCTGGGGTGGGCAGTATTACTGCTGTATTCTGGGGTGGGCAGTATTACTGTTGTATTCTGGGGTGAGCAGTATTACTGCTGTATTGTGTGGTGGGCGGTATTACTGCTGTATTCTGGGGTGGGCGGTATTACTGCTGTATTCTGGGGTGAGCAGTATTACTGCTGTATTCTGGGGTGAGCAGTATTACTGCTGTATTCTGGGGTGAACGTAATTACTGCTGTATTGTGTGGTGAGCGGTATTACAGCTGTATTGTGTGGTGAGCGGTATTACTGCTGTATTCTGGGGTGGGTGGTATTACTGCTGTATTCTGGGGTGAGCGGTATTACTGCTGTATTCTGGGGTGAGCGGTATTACTTCTGTATTGTGTGGTGAGCGGTACTACTCCTGTATTCTGGGGTGGGCGGTATTACTGCTGTATTCTGGGGTGAGCAGTATTACTGCTGTATTCTGGGGTGAGCAGTGTTACTGCTTTATTGTGTGGTGGGCAGTATTACTGCTGTATTCTGGGGTGGGCAGTATTACTGCTGTATTCTGGGGTGGGCAGTATTACTGCTGTATTCTGGAGTGAGCAGTATTACTGCTGTATTCTGGGGTAAGCAGTATTACTGCTGTATTCTGGGGTGGGCAGTATTACTGCTGTATTCTGGGGTGAGCAGTATTACTGCTGTATTCTGGGGTAAGCAGTATTACTGCTGTATTCTGGGGTGAGCATTATTACTGCTGTATTCTGGGGTGGGCGGTATTACTGCTGTATTCTGGGGTGAGCAGTGTTACTGCTTTATTGTGTGGTGGGCAGTATTACTGCTGTATTCTGGGGTGGGCAGTATTACTGCTGTATTCTGGGGTGGGCAGTATTACTGCTGTATTCTGGGGTGAGCAGTATTACTGCTGTATTCTGGGGTAAGCAGTATTACTGCTGTATTCTGGGGTGGGCAGTATTACTGCTGTATTGTGTGGTGGGCAGTATTACTGCTGTATTCTGGGGAGGGCAGTATTACTGCTGTATTCTGGGGTGGGCAGTATTACTGCTGTATTCTGGGGTGGGCAGTATTACTGCTGTATTTTGGGGTGGGCAGTATTACTGCTGTATTCTGGGGTGGGCAGTATTACTGCTGTATTCTGGGGTGAGCAGTATTACTGCTGTATTCTGGGGTAAGCAGTATTACTGCTGTATTCTGGGGTAAGCAGTATTACTGCTGTATTCTGAGGTGAGCAGTATTACTGCTGTATTCTGGGGTGAGCAGTATTACTGCTGTATTCTGTGGTGGGCAGTATTACTGCTGTATTCTGGGGAGGGCAGTATTACTGCTGTATTCTGGGGTGTGCAGTATTACTGCTGTATTCTGGGGTGGGCAGTATTACTGCTGTATTCTGGGGTGGGCAGTATTACTGCTGTATTCTGGGGTGGGCGGTATTACTGCTGTATTCTGGGGTGAGCAGTGTTACTGCTTTATTGTGTGGTGGGCAGTATTACTGCTGTATTCTGGGGTGGGCGGTATTACTGCTGTATTCTGGGGAGGGCAGTATTACTGCTGTATTCTGGGGTGAGCAGTATTACTGCTGTATTCTGGGGTGAGCAGTATTACTGCTGTATTCTGGGGTGGGCAGTATTACTGCTGTATTCTGGGGTGGGCGGTATTACTGCTGTATTCTGGGGTGAGCAGTATTACTGCTGTATTCTGGGGTAAGCAGTATTACTGCTGTATTCTGGGGTGAGCAGTATTACTACTGTATTCTGGGGAGGGCAGTATTACTGCTGTATTCTGGGGTGAGCAGTATTACTGCTGTATTCTGGGGTGGGCAGTATTACTGCTGTATTGTGTGGTGGGCAGTATTACTGCTGTATTCTGGGGAGGGCAGTATTACTGCTGTATTCTGGGGTGGGCAGTATTACTGCTGTATTCTGGGGTGGGCAGTATTACTGCTGTATTCTGAGGTGGGCAGTATTACTGCTGTATTCTGGGGTGGGCAGTATTACTGCTGCATTCTGGGGTGAGCAGTATTACTGCTGTATTCTGGGGTAAGCAGTATTACTGCTGTATTCTGGGGTAAGCGGTATTACTGCTGTATTGTGTGGTGGGCAGTATTACTGCTGAATTTTGTGGTGGGCAGTATTACTGCGGTATTTTGTGGTGGGCAGTATTACTGCTGTATTGTGTAGTGGGCAGTATTACTACTGAATTCTGCGGTGGGCAGTATAATGGGGTCCATTATTTTGTACGGAGCATTATATGGGGCACATTATTCTGTATGGAGCATTATATGGGGACCATTATTCTGTATATAGCACTATATGGGGCCCATTATTCTATATAGAGCAATATATGGAGCTCGTTCTACTGTATAGAGCAATATATGGGGCTCATTATACTGTATGGAGGACTATGTGGGGCTCATTATACTGTATAGAGCAATATATGGGGCTTATTTTACTGTATGGAGGACTATGTGGTGCCCATAATACTGTATGGAGGACTATACTTTCCGGTCTGTACTGTGCGCTGTGAGGATTCGCCGGTTTCTGAGCTATTGTAGAATTTACAATA
Organism: Phyllobates terribilis; assembly: GCF_046119375.1. Lineage (NCBI taxonomy): Eukaryota > Metazoa > Chordata > Amphibia > Anura > Dendrobatidae > Phyllobates > Phyllobates terribilis. The sequence goes on along the minus strand of NW_027362767.1, from coordinate 99,053,915 downwards.
GATATCACTCATGTAATGTAAAAAGTAAGTGAAATATTTGGCATTGAACTATACCTATATTTCTCTGCCGTATCGGTGCATCATGAATCGTGATATGTGTTAATGGGGCCACTGAGACTCTTTCGCCCGGGGCCCGTGAAAACCTGGAGCCGGCCCTGATGTGGTGAGCAGTATTACTGCTGTATTCTGGGGTGGGCGGTATTACTGCTGTATTGTGTGGTGAGCGGCATTACTGCTGTATTGTTTGTTGGGGGTGATATTACTGCTGTATTCTGGGGTGGGCGCAATTACTGTTGTATTGTTTGGTGGGCGCTATTACTGCTCCATTCTGTGGTGGGCAGTATGACTGCTGTATTGTGTGGAGGGCGGCATATATATACGTCGTCCATCCTGGTAGATGTGTCCCTCATCTTGGCATGTATATATACAGTACAGACCAAAAGTTTGGACACACCTTCTCATTTAAAGATTTTTCTGTATTTTCATGACTTTGAAAATTTTACATTCACACTGAAGGCATCAAAACTATGAATTAACACATGTGGAATTATATACTTAACAAAAAAGTGTGAAACAACTGAAAATATGTCTTATATTCTAGGTTCTTCAAAGTAACCACCTTTTGCTTTGATGACTGCTTTGCACACTCTTGGCATTCTCTTGATGAGCTTCAAGGGGTAGTCACCGGAAATGGTTTTTACTTCACAGGTGTGCCCTGTCAGGTTTAATAAGTTGGATTTCTTGCCTTATAAATGGGGTTGGGACCATCAGTTGTGTTGTGCAGAAGTCCGGTGGATACACAGCTGATAGTCCTACTGAATAGACTGTTAGAATTTGTATTATGGCAAGAAAAAAGCAGCTAAGTAAAGAAAAATGAGTGGCCATCATTACTTTAAGAAATGAAGGTCAGTCAGTCCGAAAAATTGGGCAAACTTTGAAAGTGTCCCCAAGTGCAGTTGCAAAAACCATCAAGTGCTGCAAAGAAACTGTCTCACATGAGGACCGCCCCAGGAAAGGAAGACCAAGAGTCACCTCTGCTTCTGAGGATAAGTTTATCCGAGTCACCAGCCTCAGAAATCGCAGGTTAACAGCAGCTCAGATTAGAGACCAGGTCAATGCCACACAGAGTTCTAGCAGCAGACACATCTCTACAACAACTGTTAAGAGGAGACTTTGTGCAGCAGGCCTTCATGGTAAAATAGCTGCTAGGAAACCACTGCTAAGGACAGGCAACAAGCAGAAGAGACTTGTTTGGGCTAAAGAACACAAGGAATGGACATTAGACCAGTGGAAATCTGTGCTTTGGTCTGATGAGTCCAAATTTGAGATCTTTGGTTCCAACCAACCGTGTCTTTGTGCGAGGCAGAAAAGGTGAACGGATGGACTCTACATGCCTGGTTCCCACCGTGAAGCATGGAGGAGGAGGTGTTATGGTGTGGGGTGCTTTGCTGGTGACACTGTTGGGGATTTATTCAAAATTGAAGGCATACTGAACCAGCATGGCTACCACAGCATCTTGCAGCGGCATGCTATTCCATCCGGTTTGCGTTTAGTTGGACCATCATTTATTTTTCAACAGGACAATGACCCCAAACACACCTCCAGGCTGTGTAAGGGCTATTTGACCAAGAAGGAGAGTGATGGGGTGCTACGCCAGATGACCTGGCCTCCACAGTCACCAGACCTGAACCCAATCGAGATGGTTTGGGGTGAGCTGGTCCGCAGAGTGAAGGCAAAAGGGCCAACAAGTGCTAAGCATCTCTGGGAACTCCTTCAAGACTGTTGGAAGACCATTTCCGGTGACTACCTCTTGAAGCTCATCAAGAGAATGCCAAGAGTGTGCAAAGCAGTCATCAAAGCAAAAGGTGGCTACTTTGAAGAACCTAGAATATAAGACATATTTTCAGTTGTTTCACTCTTTTTTGTTAAGTATATAATTCCACATGTGTTAATTCATAGTTTTGATGCCTTTAGTGTGAATGTACAATTTTCATAGTCATGAACATACAGAAAAATCTTTAAATGAGAAGGTGTGTCCAAACTTTTGGTCTGTACTGTATATATATATATATATATATATATATATATATATATATAAAATAAAAAAAAAACAGACAGCATAGCCAGAACAATAAACAGAATTTTTTTTTAAAAATTTCAAAGTCAAATTAGAAAATAGCAAAAGGCAATTGTACTCACCAGCCAAGGTTTCAAGAAAAATGCACACCAGGACGCAGCCGGCCCCCTTTTGTTAGATGGAGGTAACACAGGTGCAGAATGCTGATGAACAATTACTCTCACCCAATCTCACTGGAGGAGCGACAGCCTAGCACTAAAGCTGCACACAGATGAAACTTGCAGTAGGGTGCAATTCACACACTCGCGGCACCGTGCCTAGTCAGCATCCTATTACACGCCCCTACTATTCGATTAGGCGGGATGCCCGGCACCCTATCCATGCATTGCAGAGGTGTGAAGCCCCAACTCGCAAGGTCACCATTAATGGGCCTGGCTGCGCCCTGGCAGATAAAAAAAAGTGCAAAAATATCATATGAGGTATTAGTTAATATTTTGGCCAAAATACGTAAGCTCGCAACCCATCGTCAAGGGTCCTCACGGTTTTGCGAGTCCCTACTCTAACATTAAAAACAGACAGCGTAGCCAGAACAATAAACAGAATTTTTTAAAAAATTCCAAAATCAAATTAGAAAATAGCAAAAGGCAATGGTACTCACCAGCCAAGGTTTCAAAGTGCCGCGAGTGTGTGAATTGCACCCTACTGCAAGTTTCATCTGTGTGCAGCTTTAGTGCTAGGCAGTCGCTCCTCCAGTGAGATTGGGTGAGATTGATTGTTCATCAGCATTCTGCACCTGTGTTGCCTCCTTCTAACAAAAGGGGGCCGGCTGCATCCTGGTGTGCATTTTTCTTGAAACCTTGGCTGGTGAGTACCATTGCCTTTTGCTATTTTCTAATCTGTACTGTATATCCCTCATCCTGACCCCATCCTGGTGTATATATCTCCCATTCTGCTATATGTCCCTTACCCTGAGCCCCATCCTGGTATATATTGGGGATAAAAAGTATTTAGTCAGCCACCAATTGTGAAAGTTCTCCCACTCATCAAAAGATGAGAGAGGCCTGTAATTGACATCCTAGGTAGACCTCAACTATGAGATACAAAATGAGAAAACAAATCCTGAAAATCACATTGTCTGATTTGGAAAGACTTTTTTTCAAATTTTGGTGGAAAATAAGTATTTGGTCAATTACAAACAAGCAAGATTTCTGGCTCTCACAGACCTGTAACTTCTTCTTTAGAGGCTCCTCTGTCCTCCACTCATTACCTGTAGTACTGGCACCTGTTTGAACTTGTTATCAGTATAAAAGACACCTGTCCGCAACGTCAAACAGTCACACTCCAAACTCCACTATGGTGAAGACCAAAGAGCTATCGAAGGACACCAGAAACAAAATTGTAGCCCTGCACCAGGCTGGGAAGACTGAATCTGCAATAGGCAAGCAGCTTGGTGTGAAGAAATCAACTGTGGGAGCAATAATTAGAAAATGGAAGACATACAAGACCACTGATAATCTCCCTCGATCTGGGGCTTCACTCAAGATCTCACCCCGTGGGGTCAAAATGATCTCAAGAACGGTGAACAAAATTCCCAGAACCACACAGGGGGACCTAGTGAATGACCTGCAGAGCTGGGACCAGCGTTACACAGGCTACCATCAGTAACACATTACGCCGCCAGGGACTCAGATCCTGCAGTGCCAGACATATCCCCCTGCTTAAGCCATTACATGTCTGGGCCTGTCTGAAGTTTGCTAGAGAGCATTTGGATGATCCAGAAGAGCATTGGGAGAATGTCATATGGTCAGATGAAACCAAAGTAGAACTGTTTGGTAGAGACACAATTCGGCGTGTTTGGAGGAGAAAGAATGCTGAGTTGCATCCAAAGAACACCATGCCTACTGTGAAGCATGGGGGTGGCAACATCATTCTTTGGGGCAGTTTCTCTGCCAAGGGACCAGGACGATTGATCCGTGTTCATGAAAGAATGAATGGGGCCATGTATCGTGAGTATTTGAGTACAAACCTCCTTCCATCAGCAAGGGCATTGAAGATGAAACATGGCTGGGTCTTTCAGCATGACAATGATCCCAAGCACACCGCCAGAGCAACGAAGGAGTGGCTTCGTAAAAAGCATTTCAAGGTCCTGGAGTGGCCTAGCCAGTCTCCAGATCTAAACCCTATAGAAAACCTTTGGAGCGAGTTGATAGTCCGTGTTGCCCAGCGACAGCCCCAAAACATCACTGCTCTAGAGGAGATCTGCATGGAGGAATGGGCCAACATACCAGCAACAGTGTGTGCCAACCTTGTGAAGACTTACAGAAAACGTTTGACCTCTGTCATTGCCAACAAAGGATATATAACAAAGTATTGAGATGAACTCTTGTAATTGACCAAATACTTATTTTCCACCAAAATTTGAAAAAAATTCTTTCCAAATCAGACAATGTAATTTTCAGGATTTGTTTTCTCATTTTGTCTCTCACAGTTGAGGTCTACCTATGATGTCAATTACAGGCCTCTTTCATGTTTTTAAGTGGGAGAACTTGCACAATTGGTGGCTGACTAAATACTTTTTTTCCCCACTGTATATCCCCCATCCTGGTATATATGCCCCCCATTCTGCCACTGTTGCTTAATGTATAGAAGAAAATAAACCATTATACTCGCCAGGAGCGTATATAGAAGTCATGGGTCTCCATAGAAGAAGTATAATGCACCCCCATAGTCCTTCATATAGTATAATGTACCCCCCATAGACCTCCATATAATTTACTGCACCTGTCATATCCATACATGTAGTATTTTGTGCCCCTATAGTCATTCATAAAGTATAATGAACCTCATAGTCATCCATATAGTATAATACACCCCATAGTCATCCATGTAGTAAAATGCACCCCATAGTCATCCATGTAGTAAAATGCACCCCATAGTCATCCATGTAGTAAAATGCACCCCATAGTCATCCATGTAGTAAAATGCACCCCATAGTCATCCATAAAGTATAATTCACTCCCATAGTCATCCATAAAGTATAATTCACTCCCATAGTCATCCATAAAGTATAATGCACCCCCATAGTCATCAATAAAGTATAATGCACCCCTTAGTCATCCATGTACTAGTATAGCCACTCATAACAAATAAATAAATACTCATCTTTCCTTCTCTCCCCAGCCGAGCGTGTCCTCTTGTGAAACCGGCAGCTGACTTCAGCATGCGACAGTAGCATGTGACGTCACTGCCTTGCACCTCGTCAAGTGCACGCCGACGTCAGCTGCTGGCCTCTGATTGTCCGGCAGCGTGTATTGTGGTATGTAGACCCAATGAGTCTGTGCACTGCAATACACTTCAACTGGATGTGCGTCTGGGGACGCACATGCTGTTGTAATTTTTTGCTGGCCGCAGCGACCAGTGCGAGTTCAGTCAAAATGCCGCTGATGGGCAGTATTACTGCTGTATTCTGGGGTGGGTGGAATCACTGCAGTATTGTGTGGAGGGCGGCATTTCTGCTATATTGTGTGGTGGGTGGCATTACTGCTATATTGTGTGGTGGGTGGTATTACTGCTGTATTCTGTGGTGGGTGGATTTGTTGCTGTACTGTGTGGTGGGCGGTATTACTGCTGTATTCTGTGATGGGCAGTATTACTGCTGTATTGTGTGGAGGGTGGCATGCCTGCTATATTGTGTGGTATTACTACTGTATTGTGTGGTGAGCGGTATTACTGTTGTATTGTATGGTGGGCGACATTTCTGGTATTTTGTGTGGTGGGAGGTATTACTGCTGTATTGTGTGGTGGGTGGTATTACTGCTGCATAGTGTGGTGGGCGGCTTTACTGCTGTATTGTGTGGTGGGAGGTATTACTGCTTCTCAAGGCTAACAGCTGGGGGGTTCACGCTGAACCCACCACTGTTACCACTTGGTCACAGATGACACCATAGAGATCACGCTGATCCCACCGCTGCCACCAGTTGTCAAGGGAACACAACTCTGCTGCCTCCAATCATCAGGACAATTACACAATTGGCTGACAAGTGATGGATGAGACCAAGGCTGCTTCTGTGGCGCCCTGCTGCGCATTGGTGCCACAGAACCCAGAAGGGTGCATGGATGGACTTCTCCACAAGAGGTCCTCACTACATTCATACACCTCCACCTTCCACCACAGACCAGCAGAGGGAACCCGTTAGGGACATATATAGGGAAGGTGGGGCTAGGCAGCAGGGGAGTGTTCAGTTTCAGCTAGAGTCAGAAGGGAGAAGCGGTCAGCTCAGAGTGATCAGAGAGCATGCCGACGCTCAGAGAGCGGTGAAGACGCAGCACGCCAGCTGCCAAGTAGTGAGGGCCCCAAGTGTGGCCGAAGGCGAGACGAAAAGGAGAGTGGAGCTAAGGGGGCAGAGGAGCATAGTAAGCTCACCCCGATTTATATACCGGACACTGGGTCCGCGCCTACAGGGACTCCTTATACCCAGTAGGAACCACTGGAACCCCTGGAGAACTACAGGTCCCAGGTTCACCAAACACTGACTAAGGTACCAGGGCTATGAGTCATGGAGGTCCCAGCGTCCAGGGAGAGTGATCTCCAAAGAGAAGGCCCTACCAGCCGGTCAGCAGGTGCAGAGAGAGAGAGAGTAACCAAGCTAGGCCCAGCTCCAGGCAGGCCAGAAGCTTTGAGAAATAAGCAACGGATCAGGAGGCCCTATACCCGCTCACTGGGGAGAGTCCAGAAGTGCGCCCTTCACCTAGAGTACCCTGGACCGTGCCAGCAGCATCACCAGTAAAGGTACTGAAGCTTACCCCCGTGTGAGTGTCCGTCCTTCCTCCGGGACCGTCCTGCCGTCTCTCCCCTGCACTGCCATCCAATACTTCCCCGACGCTGCCCTGAGGCCCGCTCCACCTGTGGGGAGCCATTCCATCACAAGCTGCCCTACCATCTGCCTCAGAGGACTGTTGCAGCTCTGGTGATCCTCACCAGACCCCACAGGTGGCGTCACGACAAATCCCCTATAAATATATCCCCCTTTTTGCACTGACCGCCCTGGGTCACGGTCCGGGCCAGCCACCGTGATCTCCCCCAAAAGCAGCCATAAGGCCCGGCTGCCGAGTACCCCACGGCCCTGGGGGCGAGTCACTTCCACTACTAGGCTGGTTATTGGGGAACTAACAGTGAGCGTATGGTATATACACCTCCAATTCCAACACATGGAATTAATGTGTATACCCCCCGTACGGTCACTGCCAGCTCATCAATAACAAAAGAGCTACTAGCTGCCATACTAGCGTATGGCTTCAGGGGTGCAGTTTACAGAGCAACAGGAACAGAGCTATTGAATTTTATATATTAAATCCAGAAAGGTAGGCAGTGTTTATAAAAATCTACAAGATGATACAAAATGGATACAAACAAAATTCTATATACAATTACATAAAATAAAAAGGAATAATGAAAGAGAATAACTAAACCTGATGTCACGAAAATGGCACAGAGCTCAGCAAGGGAGTGACTCAAGGAAACGGACAGAACCTGCAACAACCTGCACCTTTCAAAAACTGACAAATGAACCAGAACCAAATACTGCTTTCTATTAGCTTAAAGTTACACCCACACACCTCCCCTTGATGAGCTCATGTGGAGGTGGATTGTGGAATGTGCTGTGTCTGTTAGGATTTTATGAAATTCCCAACATACAGAATATCTTCACCCCTGGAGGTTCCAGGCTATAGATATTGTTGTCATATTTCTTATCGCGATTTTACTTTTTTGTAGAACCGAAACATGACATGGATAGCACCATCCCTTGGACCGTTAATAAGTTGGAGGGGTTCTAATCTAAAGTGATGTGAGTGAATGGATACCATAATTATCAAATCGATACAAACTCCAATATTCCTATCTGGACCCCGGAGACGGGCTATATAGTTGCAATTGTTCAGTTTTCCTTTGAAAAGAACAAGAGTTACCTCTGAAGGTGTTCTGAAGATTTTCCACTTCTCTGCCACTTGAATATAGAAATACCAGTCTGGGTGACTGTTTCCCACAATAGACCTCTGTGGTAATTACCGGGTCACTGCAAGCGGTCTCTGCTTTAAAGGGAGGTTTAAGCTTTTCCCATGTATCTAATTTCCTCATTTCCCTTGTTATAATTAGTTTCTTTCTCCCTTCCCCAAATGGTTAATGTGAGGCCTATTTCAAATGGAGTTTGAAGTGTCAGCTCTTTCTCCCTTCTGGAGAGGTCTTATGGATTTTAATTTTTCTCTATAATACTGCTGTATTCTGTGGTTGATACTAGTACTGTTTTTGTTCTATGATTGGCAGTATTAGATAGTATTCTTTGGTGGGCAGTTTTGCTGTCATCTTATATGATGGACAGTATCACTGGAACATAATTAAAGATTTCACACAATTACATTGTAGAAGCACAAAATAAGCTTCCTACTCCAAGAGATTGGATGGCACCTAGGAATTAGGAATCAAGATTTCTTCAGGGCTTACTTCAAACAAAGCCCCTTCATTGTATTGCCTGGCCCAGAACCACGTGATCTGAGGGTCTTGAGGGCTTGTTACACCGGCTTTCCTGTAGGGGCTGAAATACAACTAAACATTGGCTGAAGTTGCTCTACACTCCCAAGCTCCTGGCTGTTCGCAGTTCTAGGTTTGGGTCATTCATTTACCTTTCCTGCCTTCCCGCCTGTTCTATACAATATTAATGATTCCTCTGTACTAAGTGGTTAAAGGAGCCAGCCTGCAGCTCAGCAAACAGTTTGAGAGCTGGATCTCTCATCCCTCCCCAACCTCTCTCTGCTTTCATACATATTTTACATTGCTCTTTGCCTCTGGCTATATCTCTTCCCCTTCCTTCTCCTTTTCACGTTTTCTATCTTGTTTATTTTTATTATTTTAACACCTTTGCTTCAAAAAGAGTCTAGAAATAGCGGAAACAATATAATATACCGTATTTAACAAGAGTGGGAGATACTACTGCTTTCGGATATTATCTAAAACACCCGTCTTACAATATGGCCAAGAACTAATGTGAATTTGTTTTCCTTTAAAAACATGGCAACGTTATACCACTCTACTTATGGAGGAAACGACTTTGAAGATGTACAAAAATAAAACATCAGGTGTAGGTGTCTAAGCTAAGCTACAAAAGTTTACTACTAAATACTAATCTTTTGAGTATGAGCATACAGCGTCCTTTAATGCCAGTGCAGCCGCTGAGTTTTCCTATGCAGAGCCATTTCAGGAAAAAAACGGCGGTCAAGTTTTGCCGTCGTTCTTGAGGTACCTCCAAACCCTGAAGTGGTTAACATAAGTGGCATAAGTCGGAACATGTACACAGTAATGTCGTTTTGACATAACTGTGCACCATGTTCATTTTATTGGTAGCTTTTGTGGTGCTTTTTAAGGCATATTTTGGGAGGATTCCGGCTGATAAAGACGTTGTGTGCACACAGCCTAAAAAGTGAAATAATTAGTACTCTCTTTCTAACAGTTTGTTTTGCATAAATGGGCACAATTATTATAAGTGATGATATGTATATTCTCAAGAATATCACCAGCCCGGGAGGTCACACGGATCCACCCGCTGTTATCCTTGGTGTCACAAACAGCTCTCTGCTGCCCCCTATTGTCCAGACAATTACGCTATTGACCAACGATTAACGGAGGAGGCCACAGGCTGTTTCCACTAAGGCCAGTTATCAGGAAACTTACAGTGAGCGTATGGAATATACACCTCCGATTCCAACGCATTGAATATATGTATATGCCCACGATAACCCAAGACTACTCGCTACTACCACTATTCGTTTTTACAGGCTGACTGGATGCAATGTCTTGTATGCAAAGTAGTAATCTAGTCCAATTCTGTTCTTTAAAAGCATTGTTATCATGGGCTGCCTAATTCTGCTGTTTAAAAGACTTTTTACACTTTCCATTCACTGTTAAAGGACTTTACTCCCTAAAAAGCCATTTGTTTCAACTTTTTTTGTCTTGTTTCCACCATTTCTTACAAAACATGTCAATTAATATTTACCAGCAAATTGACATATCTGCCTAGTTATCAACGATTAGCAAGATTAAGACTGGAATTATCTCTAGGTGTCTTGAAAAGCTAGGAAACTACCCATATAGAACATTTAATGGGGTTGAACTTGTTGCCATTATGCTTTGTAACTAAAGCGGGCCATACATATGAGACAGCTATTGGGCGAACATTGGTTTGGCAGATAGCTGTCCCTTCCGACTCCCTGAGTGCTCTGCTTAACCGAGAGTTTTTTATGTGTTTTTAGCTGGGAGAGAGGAGAAAGCCGCTCCCAGACTGTTATGGCAGCTGCTTATCTCCCCTAAAACAAAAGGATCAGCCATTTAAGTTTTAAAAGCCCAATCCTTCTCTCCCTCCACATTATCTGTCAGGGGAGAGTTGGGAGGCCCTGGATTCTCATGAGATTAATAGCCGATTCAGCTAAAATGAAGTGGTTCAGTCAACATTCTTTTTATTTGTGTGGGATCCTTAAAGGTAACCTGTCACCTTGAAAATTCAGTCCAATGTTATAGAGGTACCATGTTATAAAGCAGGAGGGAGCTGAGCAGATTGATTGTCACTGGGATACCGCGCAGAGAGGAGCCAGAAGATCGCGGTGTCTGGTTACATAAACCCCTGCACATATTAGATCTGCTTCACCTTCCGTTTAGTAGTGCAGATCTTCCTTACTCTGTTATTGAAAGGATTAATCAGGTCTGTCTATCTTCTGGAACTCATCGTCCTGAATTGCCTCAGCTGTTCTGTGTTGGCCACTCCTCTCCTCTCACCTCTTGCACTAGGGAATTGCTGGTGATAGTTACAACTTCCTAGTTTGGTGGTGAAGGAGTAGCCTGAATTAGTAGCAGTCAGTTGATATTGTTTACAGATGATATCTGCGTGGATTTGGTATTGTGTGTTATCCTAATCCTCTACCCATTTGGTTTGCCCCCCCCCCACTGTTTCCTTGGTTTCTGTTACGAAGCCGGGTGGTTTAACCACTGTGCCGTGGTACAAGGAGGGACCGGAGGGCCTCACACGGACCAACACTGGCTCTATGGCAGCTTCGTCGACTCTGAGAACCAAGGAAGGACCGGGAAGGTGGACCAGGTGCTACTCCGGGACCAACCTTGTGTGAGAACAGTCGACTCCCACGGGACTGATGGCAGGTGCCGACTGGCATGACAGATAGGCGAGCAGAGGAGCTTGGCTGGTAGGCAGGCGGGATCGGCCGGTAGACAGGTTGGTGGGCACGGCCGGTAGACAGGCTGGCGGGCACGGCCGATGGACAGGCTGGCGGGCACGGCCGATGGACAGGCTGGCGGGCACGGCCGATGGACAGGCAGGCGGGCACGGCCGGTAGACAGGCAGGCGGGTACAGCAGATAGACAGGCTGGCCGGGCAGCACTGGGACCTGAGAACTGACAGGAAGGTTAGGAACCAGACTAACATGTTGCACAGGCACCTCCATGTTGGGGTGGTGCCCTAAATAATACCTGTCCACCGGCCATTGGCCGGGGACATTTTAAGATGGCGCACGGCCCCTTTAAGAGACAGGGAGCATGCATGCACCCTAAGTGCAGTGCCCAGAGATCTGCGCGCGATGCGCGCACTCTTGACAGGGCCATCCTGAGAGGCAGCTGGGGGCGCGATAGAGACACTGGCTGGGAGCCGCAGCGGTAAAGGGATCGGCGTCTCTGCTGGACAAGAGGCAGAGACACCGACACAACAGTACCCCTCCCATTCCCTTTACGCCCCCTCTTCTTCAAGCCTGCCAGACATTTTTCCAGAAGAAGAGGAGCATGAATGTTCTCCCTGGGCTCCTCTTCTCAGGACCAAACCCCTTCCAATCTACAAAAAAAGGTCCGCGGCAGTAAGGGGATCGACGTCTCTGCCAGACAAGAGGCAGAGACGCCAACGCTACAGTTCCCACTCTGTTGTTTTGTGAGTGTATTTGTATGATTGAAGTTTTCTTTTACCCCTGTCTGTTTCCCTTGTCTGTCAGGTTTGTGCTATCCTATACACTTCTGTCCCATACCTCCCTCGGTGGAGGAGGAAAAAGATCAGCATGCTTATAGGAGCATAGCAAGGTACAAGACCCCAGCATTTCCACCATCAGGTGTAATCTGGGGAACGGGGATAGCCTAGGGTCCTCCTAGCTTGAGGGACAGGGAAGTAGCCCATTGTCCCGGGAGATCCTGCCACAGTATTGTGACAGTGATATATAGTTTTGTGAGAAAAGATTCAGTATAACCTGTGTTTTAACTATTAAGTCACTGCACTTTCTGGGCTGCTCAGTCCAGTGGGCAGTCCTATCACTCATTCATAGCAGCCTCTGTATAAGTGTGGATAGGACCGCCCACTGGACCAAAAATCCCAGACAGAGCAGAAGATTAAATGATTTAAATACAGGTTATTCTAAATGTATTCTCACAAATCTATATATCAATTTGCTCAGCTTCCCCTGCTCTATAACATGGGGCCTGCAGATTGGACTGCAATTTCATGGTGACAGGTTCCCTTTAACACATATGACAACTGAAGGATTAAAAGGATATAGCCGGGATTACCTATGATTTGGTACTGTTAATATTTTTACCATTCTACTGTGTTTAATTAGCTTGGTGTCATGTATGTCAGCAATATTTATATTTTTGTATAATCAGGGTGCATCTAGAAAAATACTCAATATTTGCTGTGCATCTCCTGTACATAAAGTGCCCTACGGATATCATTGCTGATTATTACCCTGCAGACAGAGAGGCCGATTACATTACAGGTTAAAGTGTATGCCTAACCTGTGTTGATACAGCAAAAACATAAGTAATATAAATTAAATTTGCCACTGCCTGCTCTCTAGTCCTGCGTGTGCTGGGCTCATGGGTCTTGTGCGTAGTTGCATTTCTTAGAGAGAACACAAGGTAGGACATGTTTAGGCTGAAGATATTGATTACTATGGCAAGAAGCCAAAAGCAGCTGTACAGGGAATAAAACAGGCCTTGAATCTCAATACGGCTTTTCTTCTACCATTGATGCTGTCATTTTGCATGTGATCACCATCGCGTCTTGGCAGATGTCAGAAGGTTGAACTTCCGAAAACAAGCATTTAGAACATAAAAGCTTCTATTTCAGTGCCGAATGTTAAGTAAATAAATTGATTTTAGACAAATATGGAACATATATTTTAGGTAAGTATCTGATTAAAAGTTCTGTAAATTTCATGCTCTAACAAAGATCAACGCCCTTTCTAGATCAACACTGACAGCTCAATACTTTAAAAGAATAACTTACCTAATGGCTTAGATAAAGGGGTATATTATATTTACAGGGGATATCTACAGAGAGAGCCTTTTATAGACGACCTTTCACCAAATTTTTCACGTTGAATTGGACACACGATGCAATAGTGGCTGCAGAGAGGAATAAAATATATTTCTGTTATTTCACCTCTAAAGCCTTTGAAATCCATCCAGGGACCGTACCTGCAGGAGACTAGTACAAGAGACCTGTCCCGGCAGTTTGCACGTCCCGCTATCCTTGAGTGACAGGTCTCTACTTATTCACACATTTAGGAAAGAGACCTATTACACAAGGGGAGCGAGACATGGACAAGATACCTGGCTTATAAATCTTTGTTTTCTCTGAAACGCCACAGCTTTCCAGAATCAAATATACCTGCCTGAAATGAGCTGGACTCTGATTAATGCTGCCCGTTGTTTGTGCACCACGCATCAGCTGTCAGGTTTCCATTAAATCTAAATAATGATGCGTCCTATAACTGCCCCCATGCCTGCTGCCCTGGCATTAGCATCACTTATATTACCCTACCTTTGTAAAGACGCGCTCCCATCAAAGTTTATATCCTCTTAATATATAGCTATCATCATAGTATATAGCACTGTGCACTTACAATTGCTCATTTTGCCTTTCTACCCAGCTAATTCTTTTCTTTTCCATTAGGTCTATTATGCCAGGTGATTAAAAACTGATTAGCTGAATCCTTCTAAGTTCTTTGTTGAAACAGGAGGTCTCTTTTCACTGAAAAAGTCCCTGGCAGGGGGAGGAGGGAGCAGCTGGGTCAGGGGGTGAAGAGGGGGATGATAAATACAGGGAAAAGAGACTTCCTGTTTCTACATAGAGCTTAGAAGGCTTCAGCTAGTCCGTTTTTGGTGCTATAGACAAAACGATTGAGATTTGCTAATTAAATGAATATATTTACAATAACATTTCTTTTTTTTATTTGTTTAGTTTTTATTCCCAAATAACCCCTTTAATTAGTATGTTTTTATTTAAATGGGATTGTCCATTATTAGGACAACCCCTTCTTGATCTAATTGTTTAGTCCCGATTAAAATAAAAAAAACTTACACTCCTTTCCCATGCCGGACCTGTTCCATCGGTGTCGGCACTCATGGTCCCAGGGCTCTCGTGCGGTTGGTGTGCCACATGAGCCCGGCGCCCAATCAGCACTGGCGTCACTGTCCCCGCCTTCTAACTAATTGAACAGGAAGAGGAAGTTCGGGCTGCAGCTGATCTCTGACTTCCTCTTCATGTCCAATTCGTACGGAGGCGGGGACAGTGACGGGGCCACAACAACCGCACGACAGCTCTGGGTCCACGAGTGCGGACACAGCTGGAACTCCGCTGGCACGGGATGTGAGTATAGGCTTTATTATTTTATCGGGTCAAACATTTAGATCAATAAGGTGTTGTCCTAGTAGTGGACAACCCCTTTAATTATATTGATTTACAATGGTCATTTATTCTTACAAAATGTTTTATGTTATTCTTAAAGTATAGAGATAATATGGACAGTCTTCTCAACATGGTTTATTCTGCCATTTATTTCTCGTTTTAGTCATGTAAGAAATGCACAGAAGTAATTCCATGTTCTCATAGCTTCTGATTATAAGCTTGATGTTTATCTCTCCAGTATAACATATGGGTGCTAAGGCAGTAAAGATTGCGGACAACATCTCTGAAAAGTGACTCTTTGGAAATAAAAATGCTGTCACTCGAAGGGGGCTTTGTATGTGCGTTAGGCCCTGGGTGAGGGTAAAAATATATGTTTTGTCAATAAAAGACAAAAATGGATTGAAAGTGTTTCTAGAAAGAGATCCCGGTGATTACTTTCTGGAAACATGGTGATATGTAACTTGGTGGGGGGCGGTAGTTGTGTGTGAGGTACTCGCCTCTTGCGCCCCATGAAGGGGGGGCTCCCGGCTGGGTGTGTGGACTTGTGCTGTGTGGGAGCTACGCCCTTGCAGGCCACAAGTAACAGATGACTTGGGTTGGCCAGGACCAGATGTTTGAGGAAGACCACCATTTAAAAATAAACTTTTTACGCAAAGATAACTTGGGGGCGATTATATACAGTAGCCAGCGGGTACACATCTTTATTAACTCATCCTTTACAATACAAACCATTTTCCACACACAGTTTCAATTCCTTCCTTTTTACTCGCTTGTTCTCTGTCTTTATCATTCCTTTCTACTTCACCACAGTCCAGCTCAATACAGTACAACAGTCCAGTTAGCAAGAGTCCTATTCTCCACCCATGGTTCCGCGTCTTCTCTCCCCTCTAGGAAACTATATTGCCAGTATGGCCGGTACTTGTCTTCTCTGTCTTGGACGCTCTGGAATTGGACTCTCTTTGTCTTACGTACTCTGTCTCGACTAGGCTTGTTACCTTTATGAGTGATAAACACTAGTCCATACTGCTAAGCGTCCTGACTCAGGACCAGTCTCCGATCGATCACTCTGTTCCTTCGGTTACTTCTCTCTCTTACTAGGATCTCTCTATCCTCTGTCTTTGTGTCCTCTCTCGTTAAGGGCGCCCACATCATGCGGCACTGCTCACATCAGACCTTAGCTCTTCTTTCCACACATTCTGGGCCCTTTCTAACATTCTAAAGAAAAACTACTGTCCTTTCAGCTTATCGCCTCCCACTCTGGGCTAGTCCCAACCATTAACTTTCATTTCCTCTACTGTCAAACAACACACACCATTAACACATAGAACCATTCACATTACACAATATAACAAGATACTTGTTCTTTAAGGAGGAAATGTGGGCATTATGTCCATCTACTTACAGATACATGATATTGTGTTCTCTGATCTTTTACAACTAAACAATGTTGATTACAAACAGGAATATTCTCTTTTTTTTCTGATCTGCAAAAACTATTGTCACTGCAAGAGTTAATCCAGTAATACCCCTTTCCTCCACCTATGCCATGGTGTGGGTATGCTGACCTTAGATATTGCCACCCTGCTATCTGTTTGCACACACTCACATACACAGCAATTAAATGTCTGTGTAGTACACGGAGATCAATAGCAATAAGCAGAGCAGGGCCCATCTATCCCCTCATCATACCCCTCTACATCTCTCCCCACCAGCCTCTTCTTCCAACCCCCAAGCAAATGTGCAAGAGAAGCAGCTCAGGATGTCATCAATCACTACTGGCGGTGACAGCGTGCCTGGGCTCACCAATGCTGGGATGTTTTAATAAGGCATCCATTAAAGCCCTCAAATAAATTGCAATTTGAAAACAGAAGAGGATCCAGGCCAAGTTTTTCTCATCCATCTTCCTGCGTGTCGTGTAATGTAATTGCGTTGTTAATTTAGCCAGGAACTTTCTCAGTTTGCTGTTCCAGTGTCACTGCATTATTTCCCAGGAGACCGTGTATGTCACTGACTGTATATACTGCATAGGGATGGATGTACATAGGCACGTTATAGCTAGCGTGTGTCAATTTACATGTAGTTGTCAATAAGTGATGTAAATAAACCTAAGTGTAAGTTTTCTAACCATAACCATGTAAAGGAATTCATGCAAAACTAGAATATTGGGTGACATGTGTAGAAAGATTACTCCAGCAACTGAAGGGTCACCTTTTATACATGCAAAGTGTAAGAGCATGTTCACATTGGCCATTTCACAAACAAAACCCATGAAAAAAACAAAATGAGAATATACCCTACAGCAAATAAATAAATAAATAGTACATGTAAATAACATCAGGTACTTAGTTAATGCTATTTTAATTTAAAACAAACATAAAAACCATCCCACCGCGACAAGGTGACCCATTGGGACGGTCCTAACCTGTCTCTAGTATTAAAAACTTACCATGTGTCAAATGACATCCATGTGAATAAGCACAGAGGAGAACAGGGCCTGACACAGACACCCATCCATGGGAAGCTGTATAGATGAAATATGTAGCTGTCCTGCTCTGCACTAATTCACATTGACGTAGTTTGACCCATGGTCAGGTTTTTATACTAGAGGCAGGTTAGGACAGTCCCAATGGGTCCACCTTGTCGCTGTGGGATGGCTTTTATGCTTTTTTTTTATCAAAATAACATTAATTAAGGACCCTATGTTATTTACACCAACTATTACAATTAACTTGTTAGCTTGCTGTAGGGTATATGCTCTTTTTTGTTTTTTATCTTGGGCTTTGTCTGTGAAATGGCCACAGTGTGAACGTCCTCTTACACTTTGCACATATACTAGCTTCTAGTTCAGCTCAGTTTTTTTGGGTTTTGCTAAAAGGTCTAAGCACATTTTAGCCATGGAAAAGGACACATGAACCTTACCACAACTGTTCCTAGAGTTTTTCTTTTGGCTAATGATTAACATTTCTAAAAGGCTCGTCCAGGATTAGAAACACCCAGACGCTTTCTGCAGAAAACAGCGTCACATCTGGCCATTGATTATGTCTAGCATTGCAGCTCGCCTCCACTGATGTGAATTGGTAATATATAAGGAAGCCAATATTTATAAGGTAGCAGCCATATTTTACTAATCCCGGACCACCACTTTAATGGGCTCATTATTTCTGAACAAAATGCTACTGTGCAACAGCTCAGAACAATCATTTGCCATTTAACTAAATCTTAAATCAATGATTGTATGCAAGGTAGTCAATGAAAGCAAATGTCTGATTGGTTTCTATGGGAATATACACATTTGAGGCAGGGGAGGAAAGAAGAAGAAGAGATGCTGGTATAATGTAATCTGCTGGATCATTAAATAGTGTCCTATCTCGTTACACTTATGTCAGGGTATTGTAGGTTACTGAATGTGCTATGCCAACAGGGTGGCCTGCCGTTGGGTGATGCCCTGTGCATTACCTCCTGTTAGTGTCCCATTCTCATACACTGTACAAATGATCATAATGTGCTATGAGTCCTCTACAGTATGATGGCTGATTAAATAAAAATAGCAGATGTTGGCTGGATAACACTTCCATACAGTGCCCTAAATACCAGTGATACAGTACCTCTACCACTATCACTGCAACTATAGTATACAGTGCAACTCCTGGGTACAGTAACAAACCATTTAAAGGGTTTATCCAGGACTTTTTTTTACTATGAACTTAAAAATGAGCAGGCAGGTAGTTACTAACTACCTGCTTGTTCTACTTGGTGAAGGCAAAGAACGATCATTGACTGCTCCTGCCGATGATTCAGCTGCTCAATGTCAACAGAGCAGCTCTTCTGTAAGGGGGAAGACCGGGGTGTAAGTACTTTCAGAGCAAGGGATCCGGAACTACCGGGGCGGTGCTTCTGGTTGCAGAGTGAAGACAGACTGCAAGCACAGGAGTCAGGTGACTGGGAAGCTGGGGGCGTGTCCAGAGTGAGAGCTGGGAGGTCAGGTGACCGGAGTACTGGTGGCGTGGCTAGAGAGAGGAGAGACGAGGACGTTTGCGCGGAAAAGCGGAGCTGGGTCCTGCTCAGCAGAGCAGTGTGAGAGGGTCCAGGCTCCTGGCTACAGTACTTGGAGCAAGATCCGAGTGCAGTGGACCAGAGGAGTCAAGCCGACTAGAGGGAGAAGAGACGCAGGGTCCGTGGAGCCGAGCACGTGAGGTGCTGTGTTATGGACTAGGGGCTCAGCAGGTAAAACTGGAGACCGCCCGCTGCCGCCAGAAGACGGAGCATTATTTGGGCGGGGACGCCTGAAAAAATCAACACCGGCATCAGCTGGCAACTGCCTTGTGCGGAGCAAGAGTCAGCTAAGTTAAAAAACTGTTGATTACAACTGGTTCGACTCTGCTACATCTAGTTAAACTGTGAATTGTCAGTAATAGACTTTTACCTGCTACTTCCCTTGTTTTTCCCCCCACATTTTCCCCTGTTACTCCCTGCGTGGAGGTTGACCCTGTTATCATAAACCTCCCCTGTTTATTAACCCCGTATTGGCTGCTCTGTTTCTGTGTCACTGCATCTAAAGTACCCGTGTTACACTTCCTTTTCCGGGTGGCTTAATTGGGGTGAGATTGCTGACGTCGTGCTGGTTGAGAGCTGGCTCTCCACAGTTAGGCTGCAAGGAGCCGGCTGTCAATCAGCATGATGTCGGCAGTCACGCCTCGTCAACAGAGCAGAGCGGAAAAGAAGCTGTTGACCTGACGTCAGTGGAAGTCGCTAAATCACCGGCAGGAGCGGTCTGTGACCACTCTGTGGTGGCAAAGATCAGTGTTGGGTGACTACCTGCTTGTTAGTTTTTAGGCCCATAGTAAAAAAAGTCTTGGATAAACCCTTTTAAATACCCCCATAAAATCCTTAAATAATACCAAGCTGCAGTGACCAAATCACAACTCCTAATATAACATGAAGTATTCTAATACAGTTACTTTCCCCTCTCCAAATTATTTTATAATTGGTGAGGAATCAAAAAATTTGGGGATCTAAGAAAGAAAAGAAGTCAAAGTACTAAGAGTAGTCTAGGCTTTTTAAGTCTAGGCTTTTATTTCCCTGTGGTCTAGGGTAGGTAGCGGTTTAATGGAAATTAGAAAGGTGATCTTGGGCTAATGAAAGGATTAATTATGTCCAGTGGGTTACTCATCTTTCCAGGCTAGAAAACTTCTCTGTAGTAAAGTAAAGTTAAAAATGATCCATCTCCATCATAAGGCCCCTATATACATACTGGCCCAGAGGAGGATGGGGGAATCCCCCGGGGGGCCCCCACTCCACCCGTATGAAAGTTTCACTATGAACAGATAGGCAGTATCTCATCATTCAACTAACAAACTACCCAGTTTTATTATTATATGGAAGCAGAGGTCAATTTGTAAATGAGGGTAATATATTTGCATTTAGCTGAATTGTGGTCACCATCTAAGTTACTGGTGGGCCCTTGGCACTCCAGTCTTTCACTCTGTGGATTGGATAACAGTCAATTGATGGAATGTCTGTGTTAGAACTCTCCTGTTAGTTTTTTTTTAGTTTGCTGGTCACATGACCATTTTTGCCTATTTAATCCGGCTCCGCCCTCCTGGTCTTGCTGGACTTCATTGTATTTACTACTCTTGAGCTAGCTTGGTGCTCTGTTGCCGTTCTCTGTTAGTTTTGCTAGGTCTTCTGACCTCTATGCTTTTTGTTGTGTGTTTGTCTTTGACTGCTACTATTTCTGCTAGGAGGTGTCCAACTTATCCCAGTCCCTAGTTCTTGTAGGGATCCCTCCCTCACATCTATAGGTCTTCGTTCAGACTAGCCGAGGACTTTAGCGGGTCTGATCGCAGGATCAGGTTCCCCGTTACATCGTAGGGATCTAGTTTAGTTCTATTGTAGGGACAGTTCTCCTGTCTTTCCTTAGTCCCTGTAGCAGATCATAACAGTAAGTCCAGCCCTAAAAGAAAAAAAAAAAATTTTCTCTAAGGAAAGACCTCCAGTTTTCCATCATGCTCTCGGTTCAAGATTTGGCTCAACGCTTGCAGGGACTCTCTCTGGAGGTGGCCAAGCTCCAACAACACGTGAGTAGCTTGTCTGGAGCACATTTTGTGGAACCAAAGGTACGTCTGCCTGATTTATTTTTTGGCGAACAACAAGATTTTTTTTCTTTTAAAAATGCTTGTTTATTGTATTTTCGTTTGAGACCCGGATCCTCTGGTGATGAATCACAGCGCATAGGGTTCATAATGTCACTTTTGCGCAAAGATCCTCAGGGATGGGCCTTCTCTCTCCAACCTAGTGATCCGTGCTTTAGATCAGTGGATAGTTTTTTTTCTGCTTTGGGTTTGTTGTATGATGATCCTGATCGTGTCTCATCTGCTGAGTCTGAATTGAGACGTTTGAGGCAGGGATCAGGTAATGTGGAAAAATATTGTTCTCACTTCCGTCGGTGGTCTGCCCAGGTGGGGTGGAACGATTCCGCTTTGAAAAGCTTGTTTCTTGCAGGGCTTGGTGAAAGGGTTAAGGATTTACTGATTGCTTATCCCACACCTGGAAACTTGCAGGAGGCTATGCAATTAGCTATACGGGTGGACAGGAGACTGCGTGCAAGGGTTAATGAGAGCAAATCCTCTGCTATGTCAGCTCCGAGTCTTGAGAGGGTCTGTGCTGACAATGGAGAGCCGATGGAGATTGGAGCGATGACACCCCGCTCTCAGGAAAAAGATCGCAGGCTTTCTGAAGGCTTGTGCTTCTATTGCGGAAATTCTGGTCATTTTATTAAGAACTGTGTGCTTCGTTTGAAGAAAGAAAAAAAAATGGTCAGTTATGCCCGTATTGCCTGTTTAAATTCTAAGGGAGTATTCCTATCTGCCACTACTGCTGCTCAGGATGAATTAATTGAATTTCGGGTATTTGTGGATTGTGGTTCTACTCTGAATGTGATTGATGGGGGATTCTTGGAAAAACTTAGATTAGAACCTAAAACTTTGTCATCCCCTATTGCTGTGGTTTCTGTTGATGGCTCTCCCTTGAAGAGTGTTACTCATAAGGTCTGTGAATTTCCCCTCACTATTAATGGTATTCACCAAGAAAATTTGGATTTGGTGGTATTGGATAATTTGCCTTCTCCAGTAATATTGGGGTTACCCTGTTTAAAATTGCACAATCCTGTACTGGATTGGTCTACCAATGAAATTAAGTCCTGGAGCCCTAAGTGTTATGACAAGTGTTGTAACGGACGTATTGCTGCTGTGGATAAAGGGGAATTACCTGTACCTATTCAGGATTTTTGGAGAGTTTTTTCTGAGGAGGAGTCACAAATTTTGCCTCCCCATAGAGACTATGATTGTACCATTGAATTTGTCCCTGGAGCGACTCTTCCTAAAAGTCGTTTATTTAATCTTACTATTCCTGAGAGAAAGGCTTTGGAGGAATACATACAGACAAGCTTGGCCGCCGGTCACATTAGGCCTTCCAAGTCTCCTGTGGCTGTTGGATTTTTTTTTGTAAAAAAAAAAGATGGCGGTTTACGTCCTTGTCTGGACTTTCGTGAGATTAATAAAATTAGTGTACGCAATCCTTACCCACTGCCATTGATTCCTGATTTATTTAACCAGTTAGTGGGGGCCAAGTGGTTCTCTAAAATTGATCTCCGGGGGGCATACAATTTGTTGCGCATGAAGGAGGGTGATGAATGGAAGACTGCTTTTAACACTCCTGTGGGTCATTTTGAGAATCTGGTTATGCCTTTTGGTCTTACCAATGCTCCAGCATTTTTTCAGAATCTTATTAATGACATCCTTAGACCTTTAATCGGCAAAAATGTGGTTGTGTATTTGGATGACATTCTGATTTATTCGCCTGATCTGGAGTCTCATTGGCGGAGCGTACGTGAGGTTTTACAGTTATTAATGGACAATTCGCTTTTTGCTAAGCTGGAGAAATGTGAGTTCGCTGTACAGAGAATTAGTTTTTTGGGTTACATTATCTCCAGTGAAGGTTTTGAGATGGACCCGGTTAAAGTTCAAGCTGTGCAGGAATGGCCTAGGCCTATTGGTTTGAAATCGATACAGAGGTTTTTGGGTTTCGCCAATTATTACAGAAAATTCATAAAAAATTTTTCTATTATTGTCAAACCGCTGACCGATCTCACCAGGAAAGGTGCTAATGCGGTTCAGTGGACTTCTGAGGCCATTGAAGCTTTTGTGTTTCTAAAGGAGAGGTTCACCTCTGCTCCCATCCTTATGCAGCCTGATGTGACTAAGCCGTTTTTGATTGAGGTTGATGCTTCTTCGGTGGGGGTCGGTGCGGTGTTGTCTCAGGAAAACAAGGATGGAGTACATCCCTGTGCCTTTTTTTCAAAAAAATTTTCTGAGACTGAACTTAATTATGATATTGGTAATCGGGAATTGCTGGCGATTAAACTCGCATTTGAACACTGGCGTCACCTCTTGGAAGGTGCTGAATTTCCCATTCAGGTTTTCACTGATCATAAAAATCTGATCTATCTTGATGCTGCCAAGCGCTTGAATGCCCGTCAGGCTAGGTGGGCACTTTTTTTCTCGCGGTTTAATTTTTCCGTTACTTACATCCCGGGTACCAAGAATGTTAAAGCGGATGCTTTGTCTCGCAGCTTTTCTCCCATGGTCGGTGTTGAGGAGGAAGAGGAGAGCATTTTACAAGAAGGTGTTGTGATTGCTGCTTTGGACTCCGGTTTGGAGGATGAGATTCTTAAAGCTCAGGAGAATGCCCCATCTAACACTCCCCATGGGAGGTTGTTTGTGCCTAGGACCTTTAGGAGAGATTTGTTTGTTGAGTGTCATGAGTCTCGGTTGGCAGGTCATCCAGGAATTTCTGAGACCAAGAGACTTGTGGGTCGCAGTTTTTGGTGGCCTGGATGGCAGAAGGAAGTCATTAAGTGGGTGCGCCAATGTACTGTGTGTGCTAGATCCAAGTCTTCGCATGCTCCTGCTACGGGGTTGCTTTGCCCTCTGGAGGTTCCTAGTGCACCTTGGACACATCTGGCTATGGACTTTATTACTGACCTTCCCCCCTCTGAAGGTTTCACGGTCATCTGGGTGGTCGTGGACCGTTTTAGCAAGATGTGTCACTTGGTTCCCTTCATCAAACTGCCTTGCGCTAAGACACTCGCTAAGGCCTTTGTCAAGGAAATTGTCAGACTACATGGTGTTCCTACTGACATTGTTTCTGATAGGGGACCTCAGTTCGTGGCTCGTTTTTGGCGTGCCTTTTGTGACAGGTTGGGAGTTCATTTGTCGTTTTCATCTGGATATCATTCTGAGTCTAATGGCCAGACAGAAAGGAAGAACCAGGATGTTGAGCAGTTCTTGCGTTGTTTTGTGGCAGACAATCAAGAGGGGTGGTCTGAGTTTCTGCCACTTGCTGAATTTGCTCTTAACAACCATACATCCTCTTCTGCTGGGTGTTCGCCTTTTTTTTGTTGTTCTGGGAGACATCCGTCTTTTGGGTCATTCTCCAAATTGGTTTCGGCTGTGCCTGAGGAGGAGAGTTTTTCCGGTGATTTGAAGAGAGTTTGGACGGATGTGCGTGGTAATCTTCAGGAGGCTAACAAAAAATCTAAGAGGTACTTTGATAGGAAACGGCAAGAGGTTTTGTTTGCTGTTGGTGACATGGTTTGGTTGTCCTCTAAGAATCTGCGATTGAGGATTCCTTCTAAAAAATTGGGTCCCAAGTTCGTAGGGCCCTTTAAGGTGCTTCAGATAGTTAACCAATCTGCTGTTAGGTTGGAGGTTCCTACGTCCTGGAAGATTAACCCGGTGTTTCATGTTTCTCTGTTGAAAAAAGCTGATGTGTCTGATGGTGACGCCTCTGCCACTGTTCCTCCGGTGGTGGAGGACGGGGAATATGAAATTTCCCGCATCCTAAATTCTAGACGGTATAGAGGGAGTTTGCAGTATCTCGTCGCTTGGAAGGGTTTCGGACCTGAGGATAACTCATGGGTGAGGGCGGATGATGTTTCTGCTTCCAGACTTGTCAGAGCGTTTCACAGGAGGTTTCCTGGTAAGCCTGGGCCTAGGGGATCCGGAGGATCCTCTTAGAAGAGGGGGTACTGTTAGAACTCTCCTGTTAGTTTTTTTTTAGTTTGCTGGTCACATGACCATTTTTGCCTATTTAATCCGGCTCCGCCCTCCTGGTCTTGCTGGACTTCATTGTATTTACTACTCTTGAGCTAGCTTGGTGCTCTGTTGCCGTTCTCTGTTAGTTTTGCTAGGTCTTCTGACCTCTATGCTTTTTGTTGTGTGTTTGTCTTTGACTGCTACTATTTCTGCTAGGAGGTGTCCAACTTATCCCAGTCCCTAGTTCTTGTAGGGATCCCTCCCTCACATCTATAGGTCTTCGTTCAGACTAGCCGAGGACTTTAGCGGGTCTGATCGCAGGATCAGGTTCCCCGTTACATCGTAGGGATCTAGTTTAGTTCTATTGTAGGGACAGTTCTCCTGTCTTTCCTTAGTCCCTGTAGCAGATCATAACAGTCTGACAACGCAATGTGTAGGGGGGTCTCCCAACTCTGCCCCGGCAGATGATTTCAGAGGAGATAAGTTGAATTTTAATGGCACAGAATTTTGTTCGGATCTTCTGGTAGCGGCTCCCTCATAGATGAGACAGGAGCACCAGGCTGAGCTGGCCATTCCTGTATATTCGGAGAGTCAGAAGAGATTCAGAAGAGACAGCTGTCAGAAAGACGATCCTATCTAATGTGTATGGCCAGCTTCATGTTACTGTACCTATTCACAGTTATAGTGGAAAATGGGAGATAAAGAGGATCGTGTGGCTGTCATTGTGTGCCAGCAGTTGTCTTTATGGTCAGACTATTACATTCAGGAAGTGGCTTGTGCTGTTTGACACTGCTATGTGTGTATTACAACATCATGGTCATATCTTCATATTTCCAGAATGATGTATCAATATGTGGTGTTTTTGCACAGTGGTTATAGAATATCAGATATGATAAAATGATTTGGAAAGTTACTTTTGCTTTTATTACATGTTAAAACATTTGGTGGATTCTAACAATATACAAAAATGAAATTAAATGCACAATAATATTGATCTTTTTCTCATGACCCCTACTAATATATACTATTGTTGTAGCTGTTTTAATTGTGACCCAAAGCTAGATATGCTGGATCACCAGTGAGGCCTGAATTAAGAGATTAGGTCCTCCAATATTACGAGTGCTCAGAGAAATGACTGCAGCACAGATCGTGAGCAAATCAGTTTCTGTTTATTCACGCAAAGAATGCTATCTCTTATACCATTTACATACTGCAGCGTCTCAGCTTCTGAAATGTAATGTAGTATCACAAAGACAGGTTCTCATTGTTCTTTGCTTTTAAACATCATTCCTCAAATCCGAGGTGCATGGAGTTGTAATGAAGACATGCTAGAGAAACCTTTGTGAAGAAACATACTGTAGCATCGGTGTCTCTGCCCCCTGCCAGGCAGAGATGCCATCCCTCTTACCGCCGGTCCTACAACCGGATCGTAAGAAGGTTCTTCTCTGGGGTCATTCGTCCAAACTAGCCGGCCATGCTGGCCAGAGGAAGACCTTCCTGCTTATCGCCCGGCATTACTGGTGGCCTTCTCTACGCAAGCATGTTGCGGATTTCGTCTCGGCTTGTTCCTCCTGTGCCCATAACAAAGTTCCCAGGCATCTTCCCGCTGGCCGTCTCCTGCCTCTACCCGTAACTTCCGCTCCATGGCAACACATTGCTATGGACTTTATTACGGATCTCCCTGTTTCTGGCAGTTGTACTGTCATTTGGGTGGTCGCTGACCGCTTTTCTAAAATGCCCCACTTCATCCCTCTGCCTGATCTCCCGTCCGCATCTGTGCTGACTAAGGACTTCATCCATCACATCTTTCATCTCCACGGCCTACCCCTCCACATTGTGTCTGATCGTGGGGTCCAGTTCACTTTGCGCTTCTGGAGAGCTACGTGTAAGCTGCTGGATGTCACCCTAGATTTCTCTTCTGCTTATCATCCTCAGTCCAATGGTCAAGTGGAACGTATCAACCAGGTCCTTACCAGCTTTCTCCGGCATTTCGTCAATGCTCACCATAACGATTGGGTTGAGCTCCTACCATGGGCCGAGTTCTCCTATAACAACCATGAGAGTGAGTCTTCTTCCATATCCCCATTCTTTGTGGTCTACGATCAACACCCCCGGATTCCGTTTCCCGTCTCCGCTTCTGTGGACAATCCTGCCGCGGAGTCTCTGGTCAGCGAATTTTCTACTATTTGGGAAGACACTAGATCCGCACTTCTTCAGTCCTCTGAGCGGATGAAGAAACATGCCGATAAGAGACGTCTGGATCCACCTCTATTCCGTCCGGAAGACAGAGTCTGGCTCCCCTCCAAACTTGTTCGGCTCAAAATACCATCGTATAAGTTGGGTCCGCGGTTCATCTGTTCATCTGTCCTTTTGAGGTTCTCAAGCAAATCAATCCCGTGGCTTACAAGCTAAAACTCCCGGCCACCTTACGGATTCCCAACTCCTTCCACGTATCTCTCCTCAAACCTGTTGTTCTTAATTCTTTTTCTGACGATCCAGGTACCACTCCAGCTCCAGTCTCCGCTGAGGACGTCTATGAGGTAGAGAACATTTTGGCCACCAAAAGGGTAAGAGGAAAAACCTTTTTTCTGGTGGATTGGAAGGGGTTTGGCCCGGAGGAGAGGTCTTGGGAACCCAAGGAGAACATCCAGGCCCCTCTTCTTCTTAAAGAATTTCTTGCTGGCCTAAAAAAGAGGGGGCGTAAAGGGGGGGGTGGGGTACTGTGGCATCGGTGTCTCTGCCCCCTGCCAGGCAGAGACGCTGTCACCCTTACCGCTGCGGTCCTGCTCCGGCGTCTTCCGGCCTCCCTTCTGCTGCTGCCGGTGCACGCAGCTTCTCTGGCTCTGTGCTTAGGGTGCGCGCGCGCTCTCTCCCTCTTAAAGGGGCCGCGCGCACCGTCCTAAAAAGTCCCCGGCCAATGGCCGGAGGACTTTCTCTATAAAAGGCATCTCCTCCAATATGGAGGTGCCTGTGCAAGGTTGTTACTCTGTGATACTTACTTTGCTTCAGCCCTCAGGTCCTCTGCAAGTCAGTCCTGTCCGCCAGTCTGATCTTCAGTCCGCCAGTCTGACTGCTTTCCAGCCCGACAGTCTGTCTACAGTCCAGTCCGCCAGTATCAGTCCTGTCCGCCAGTCTGATCTTCAGTCCGCCAGTCTGACTACTTTACAGCCCGACAGTCTGTCTACAGTCCAGTCCACCAGTCTGTCTATGGGCTCTGCCCGCCTGCTTACCTGGAAGCACCTGCCTGTTACCTGCCCTGCCCGTCAGCCTGCTTACCTGGAAGCACCTGCCTGTTACCTGCCGTGCCCGCCAGCCCGTGTACCAGGAAGCACCTGCCAGTTACCTGTTGTGCTCATCTGCCTGCTTACCTGGAGCACACGTCTGGCTATCAGCCGAATCAGCCTGCTTAACTACGTGGACCACCTGTCAGCCTGCCTGCCTGCCGTGCTCATCCGCTGTACCCGTCAGTTCCTGCCTTCTGACCCGTGGGAGTCACCTGCTCTCATACAAGGTCGGTCCCAGAGTGGCACCTGGTCCCTCTGCTCAGTCGACTGAGCAGCCGTGCGACCTTGGTCGGGCCGAGTAGATACTTAGTCACGCCCCTCTGGTCCCTCCTTGCACCGCAGCACAGAGGTTCCACCACCCGGATCCGTAACACATGCCTGTTATCTGATCTGCATAGTACTTATCAAGTTCATGTTCAGTAAAAAAGAAGTTTAATGTTGGACTTTGGTCTCACTCAATTCATTCTCCAACATCTGGTCCTGGCCTGCCTGAGATAGCGGCACCATGCAGTCTGCAGAGGCGTATCGCCCAGGTAACAAGAGAGCATTCACACATCCAAAACCTCATTTTTATGTTATGTGCCGAGGTGTGAAACATGAATACCTCCCCACACCACATTACACTTGGCATAGTCGGCAGGATTCAATCCCCCAAAGAAAAGAACAAAGAAATGGGGGGAAGACTTGTCGGACATGGAAAATGGTAAATCAAGTGCGTTTCAAGATGGCGCCGAGAGAGGACTATAAGATGGTGGTTGATAGCGCAGCACAGAAAAGAGGACCCACCCATTGTTGGAGTAGACACAAAATGGCACAAAGAATCGTCGAGCCCTTCACAGTTTCCGCCGCAAGAAGAGAGTGACCTGCAGAGAGTAGCCAGCCGGTTATGGAAGGTGCCCGTCCAAAGAAGGTGAGATGGATGAAAGGGTTTTCCCACCGGGTCATGAAGAGAGAATACGGGAGGAGACATCAAAGAAATGGTATTACACTCCAAAGAAAGCCCAAAGAAGGCACACGAACGGAGAGAGCCACGCCAGGAAGAACGACATGACGAGAAGTTTGTCAACTTAGTCAAGTTAGTCTCCTGGGAGCCGGAGAGGAAGCAGCACTGTTTGTTTGGAGTGAGAGACTGCCTATCTGTGATGGAGGAGTCTACGGTGCTTTGTCAGCAGTGGGAGCCGGACTCAGAACCGAAGTTAGCCAGAAAGGAATACGGAGCCTGGGGTTGGAGAGATGACTTCAGCGAAATGAAGAGCAAGTGAGCGCTGCCCTGGGAGGATGAGCAGGACGCCCGAGAGAGTGACGGCTGGAATACCCCTTTGTCTCCCTTATATCCCAAAGAGACCCAGGCGGAGATGGTGAGCAATAGGGATGCTGGAGTTGAAGATGATTTTGGGGAGAAGACCGAGGTAGGCCTCACACTCTTTGTGCAGCTAAGTCCTGGGGAGGACACGGCAGCTTGCAGACTTAGTGGAGCAAGAGTTGAAGAGGGATACCTTGCAGGGGATGATTAGGGGCTATTGGTGTCGCTAGAGAAGAGACCATATAGGGCATTGTTGCCCCTTGTTTGGGACTCTTGTGGGGCCGGCAAGGCCTACGGCCTGAGAGTAAGGTGCAGCTGGGTGGTCTGGTGGAGAAGGCCACCCAGTCCCCAGAAGAAGAGCAAGTTGCGGCGCGAGAGGCAGAGCCCTCCACCATGGCTTGCTTTGCTGCCCTGGGAAGGGCAAAGAGGTTAGCTACAACCTACCAGTGGGCTCTACACCACCTTCTCCAACCTCTTCCTCGTCTGTGTAGATGGAGGTTACAGCTATGGCTCGGAGAATCACTGATGTGGTGGAAGAGAAGAAAAGGAGGGAAAAATGGGTGAAGGCCTGGAGCTATTGTCCTGAAGGAGATCAGTTGGACCAACAAATGACCCAAGGAATGGTCCTGTCTTTTGACAATGTACAGGGGTACGAATTTTTGGAAGAAGAGCACACCAGGCACATCGTGTATGTTAACCGCCGCTCCATCAAACTTTATTACCTACCCTCTCACTTACATAGCTTACAGCATGGAGAGTGGGTAAGGTTCTTGAAGGAAAATGGGCCCAGAGGGGGGTAGGCAGTGGCCGTCTCCCGTTTGGTGGTGGGGTCGGACAAGAAGGAGAAGACCGGGAGGTGAAACCAATGCTGCATTGAGAAGTGTCCCCTACTGCTTGTCCCCAGGATGGTGGACAACTGCCCCCATACCTGGACCTGTGCCTGGGCGAGTCCCCTCCTCTAATGAGGAGCCAGGAGCTACAGGAGAGATTTCCCCAAGACTACCAGTCCTTGCAACTAACCCTGTGGTGATTAACATGGGTCAGTGTACACACTCAATGGTGTACATCTGGGAAGAAGTGCCTAAAAGGACCTGGGTCTAAAAGATGCCTGTGAGGTGACACAATTGAGTCGGAAGCTGTAGAAGCTACCAAGTTGTGCTTGTTGCACCTCCAATTCCTGGTGTAGTTAAAGGCTCCAGAGTAGTGGCAACCAGCGGGCCTAAAGCCCAATTTATCTGGGACTCTGTGAGATAAAGGAGAGGACTGCCAAGCCTATGGCTAACCCAGCCTCCTGATTGTTTAAAGGGACAGTACGTGCCTTAGATAGCCAAGGATGGCCTTCAGTTTACAGTAGCCTATGGCTGAACTACTGCTGCAGTGTTTGGGGTTTTTGTTTTTTTTTGCGCTTGTTGTAGGTTTTTCTGCTGGATTGTAAGGCGTTAAAGTGGCGGGAGGGTCCTACACCCTCAGTTATGGACTGAGCCGTATCCAGGACTAACACTGTACTTTATGGACTGTGCTCCTGTTCTAAGGACTGCTGATGAGCTAATGGATAGTGCTGCTGTCCTATGGATTATCTTCAAATTGATAGACTGTCTTACTCTTGAGGACCAGACCAATCCTATGAACTATCACCAGATTAATGGACTTTGAATGTTCCAGAGTCTTTACCAAGAAGGACTAGACCAACTCTACCTTTAAAGGACAAGATGATCCAGAACTTAAAGTTTTAATAATGTATTATTTATCGTGTTGTGATGTGGTTGCCTTTGGTGTTTTACATGTTCGGAGGGCAGAGGATGGCCATCAATAAAGAAAGGGGAAATGTAAGGAAGTAGAGATGCCCACCCCCCCACCCCTTGAAAAGATAAATGTTGTGATATAATGCATTGCACTGTTTGAATGTGATTTTTGCTGTTTGACAATTTGCTTGCACTTAGTTGGAAATAGATAGCGTTAATAGTTGGGACTAGCCCAGAATGGCAGAGGCTATGTGGGAAGACAGACAAAGATTTCCTGATATTGAGTTAGTTAGAGCCCAGTGTTAAGCATAGACAGACCTAAGGTGTGATATTTGTCAGACTGACATGTTATAGTGTGTTGTGCGTGAAGATGGAAGACTACAGGACATCAGATAATACATCCTATGGACCAAGGAAACGTGAAGAGATATTTGACGGAGAGATTTGATAGAGAGCTTTAACAGATTGGAACCCAGGCCAGGGAGGCCACCTAAATGGTACAGAACTTAACCCAGGTATAGTA